>NC_135572.1:101293715-101595501 GCF_965152235.1 Eretmochelys imbricata
GTGTTTCATGAATGACTTTTCAGCCAATAAAAACCTGAAATGTAAATGGCTGGCATGTCAAATTACTTAAGAAAACTTTGAAATAGGTCTAATTATGCTATAATTGTTTTAATTGTTAAGAAGAGGTGCATTTTATTTAGAGATATCATTATTTCTGCAAAACATCACTAAAGGAGTAACGTTTCATTATGCAGTTCTGTACTTTTAAAAACCACAAGTGTACGGAATATCTAAAATGTATGTGAGCTGTGATGAAAGATGTATTGGTACCTAGTTTAATCTCAGCATCTAACTTTGATCAAGCCTTTAACATAGTATATGTAAATACAACTAAACAAATATGTTAGCTATATTACAGTACTTGTCCATTTGTAATAGTGTACCGTCAGTCTCCCCTGTTTCCAGTGGAGGTTATGTCCCCTTACACCACCATTTAGTTAAAGTAACTAGAGAATACCTCTCAGGATTTACAACCATGTAAGTGTTAGACATAGCTTGTCATTTATGAATATTCATGCTTCCAAAATGGCAGGGCTCTCACTAGCACCTAATATGTTTTACATTGGTATGAAATCTGAAGACTTTGTCCCTCCCATCCCCCAACTTTTCAAATGGCTAATTTTCATACCTAATATCATCCTGTTCGAAAATAAAATAGCACTAGCTTACATCTTACTGTCTGTACTTTGTTCTGTTGCATTTTGATAAATCTTTGAACACAGAGGATTTGTTGGATTTAATAACACAATTTAATATAATGTTTAATTTTTTTAAATAACAGAAGCCTTTCACTGTTTATTTTTCTGCTCATTCTTTTTACATGAAACATAAAACCTGGAGGCTGGTGCACAACTAAAAGATGGGCTTACTTGTTTTCTTTTGTGTGAGAATCTCTTGCTTTCCTTTTGTCCCTAGTATGGGTACTTGTTTGACTGGCATGGCTTATTGGACTATAACAAGCGTAACTCTCCCTCCTTTGTCATGGGACAATTCTCCCACAAATCCTGAACAGTGTGCATTCTTCCCAACACACTATTGGGTGTGCACTGGAATTGAAAGAATTGCTGAGGCCTGCTACTTCATCCCCTCCCCAATCTTTGTTTCCCCCCACTCTCTCCTTTTTTCCCCTCCCACCCTCCCTGAAATGAACACTTTACCAGGCCGGAAACATTTAATCGTCTCCTTTTGAAAAAATTAATTGAAACTTCTCCACTAGTTACCTTTTGTATTGGTGCTTATAACAAATTATAAAAAGAAAGAGGAAGGGGACAGTATTTAATTAAAAATTCTCTCTCTTTTTTTTTAATCTTCAAAACAAAAGATATTAAAATGGAGCGGGTTTTTTTTTAAAGAAACCTAACAAGGTGACTATTAAAATGTTTTAAATCTAAAAAGAGTTCTTCCATTTAAACCTTCAGCTAAGTTATAAAACCCTAGCATCCATTAATATTTTTTTATTTAAAAAAATCAAAATCATATAGAGATCTTCAGAACTAAAGCTGAAATGATTTTAATACACTGCTGCCAGTGTTCATGCTCTGACCTGTATGAAGTTTACTATTTTCTGTTGCTCTACCTAAGACACTGTACACGTATGCATTTGAATTGCAGTGATTTTCTTAATGCTATATATTTTAGCTGACTTCTTTTCTCTGGGGAAAAGTTACAGAAAAGATGATGATGATGCACAGAAAAATGTGGGGATGGCAGAATTCTTCATCGTGAAAAGCTGTGATTTATTTTGGCTTAATTGTAAAGTTACTGCAAATTGCTCGAAAGCTTTTTAAAGATCTCAGTGATTAGATTTTCCTTTCTTTTGGGGAGGGGTGAAGCGGGGGGGGAAGCTAAAAGGGGAAATAACACCTCTAATCCAGCTTCTGGTAAATAGGCTGCCAGCTTTTAAAATGAGTTTCCTTTCTATTAGTCAGAATATTATGCTAAGCCTTAAGCATTAGTTTTTTATGTTGCCATAGCAGCCTTATTCCTGCAGGGTTGTGACCTGTGATGATTACAGTACAAAGCTTATAGGGTCTTGAAACCCCCTTTGAAGATGAAAAGTCTTTGATGGTTTATATTTATGCAAATCTCTTAGATATGATTTACCCAACTGAGACTGAATGGAGAGATGATTAAAATTCCCTTTTCCTTTGATATCCATTAATGGTTGCATATTCCTTAAATTTAAAATGGATGTATGTGTTATTTTTGTCTTTATTTACTAAAATATCTTCTACCATACCTGTGATATGTTTATCTCCTCACAAATTACTAGATCTAGAGAGACATAATAGATTTACAATATACGGGGTTTTTTTTCTTTTGAAAGGAGAAAAATCTGTGCAAGAGCTTTTGTATGTTTCCAGATGATAGATTTTGGAATTTGGGCTACCCCACTGACAGCTCAGAGCTAGCTGTGAACTGGTCTCATGGAAAAAATTGGAAAGCTTTGGTCTTCAAAGAATTAAACTTCCTTTTTAAGGCCTTCCTAGGTAAGCTAAAAATTATGAAGAAAAGCCTACTGAACAAAGGGTAACGGTGCCGTAATGAATAATATGGATGCCACTTAGAAATCTGCAGAACAGTTACAGTGATGTTAGTATTAGACATGAAACAAAACAGGACATCAGGTATATCAATACTTCATTGTTTTTAAGGGCCTACTGATTTGCATCTAGCTACATTAGGTGTTAAGCAAATATTTTTACAATTAAACCTTTAAACTTCAAAATATATGATAATGTTGCAATTCAGAATTGTAGGCCTCATAACAGGCCTGGTTAAAAGCCTGAAGGTTTTTTATTACAGTTCTGGTTTTGTTTGTTTTGTCATTGCAGCCAGGTGAAAGATCTGAAAAGGTGCGCGTACATGTGGATATTTGTAAATGAATTTTTCTCTGGTCACTTATAATATTGTTCTGGTTTTAGTTTTCAGACAAATTTTTACGTCACTTAAAAGGCCGAACACTTGTAGAACCAATGAATTTAATCCCTTTTGTGGAGACTGCAATGGGGTTGCTCAATTTTGAGGTAAGGAACTTTGATGTGGTAAAGAGTTCATATTTTATCCTATCAGCAACCTAGGTATATGCTAAATAGTTTATGTCCTTTAAATAAGAAATTTATCTAAATAGGAGAGGTGAAAATAAATAAAGGAATTACAGTCCCGTAAAAAGTTAGTATTTTTATTTCTCATGTTATTATGTAAAGGCCTTGACAAAATCCAAAATATGTCCATGATATGCCAGTTCCAGATAACACATACAGACCATGTAATAAAACCCTATGGAGTAATTTTTATCTTATTTTTACATTTAATTGGTTTTAAAATATGAGATATGCTTTGAAATGATCTGGAGAGCTCAAATTGTTGTTGTAAAATTGACTATTTAGTAACTATCATAGTTGACTTTGTATAAGCCTGTATTTATAAATAATCTTTTCATCATTTCAGTGGTAGTATCATGGTGTTTTTATAATGGATTCTCTTCATAAAATACTTCCAAATTTCGTATTATAGCTCTGAGAACAAATAATCGTTTTTCATATTTGTGTTCATAGGGGTGTGTTCTGCGCTTGGAAGTGTCGCTGGAGCTCTAAGCTACCCAACGCCTGAACCCCTGATTTTTTTTATTCTCAGGTTCCCTTAAGCTCAAAATGTATTTTTTCCTCTGCCTTGTATAAAGATTGTTTCTTTATAAAGCTTCCTAAATATTCTTTACACATTGACTGACCTGATGCTCACGAAATACAAATGGGCCCCAGTCTCAGTATCCAGCCTGTGTTTCTACAGGGGACAGATACCAATGATCATGAAATGGAAAATCAAATGCACTAACTGGAAATGCAATATTATTCTCCTAAAGCTTCAGAGAAAAGTGTCAGAGTAATTCAGGACTTGTACATTTGAGGTGTTTCAAGAACTGTTGAGAGGCCTCATTGTCTATATGTGTATATAAAGCAAAAACATTTATTCTTACTGAGGATCTTAAATATATCTTGGAACATAATTTACAACTTTACTAGATGCACACATTCATGTTCAGTGTCAGTACCCAGAGAGAGATCTGATTTTAAATTTTAAAAATTTTTAGAATTTTTTCACTGTGATATTTTGTAGAAGAATTCTTAATAAATACTGTAGTTCTTGGTGTTGACAGGAGAGTTGCTGCTTAAAGTATACTGTATAATCATAATAATTTCTTATCCCACCAGCTCTCCCATATGGATGCCCAGTAGTACAAGTTGTAATTACATCTGTCTCTCTAGGCATACCGTATGTTTCAAGACTATTAATATCAAAATCTTCTTATATAAAATAGTAATAATGTTGGCATGCATTTCTTTATATATAATACCTTTAAGTGCTGCTTGTTTTTACATTAATATACCTCTGCACTACTTGTTGCACTTTTGACTTCCTGTACCTATCTTTTAGTTGTATTTGACCGTATTAAAGATTTTAAATTCTCCAGTAAGGAATTCTTCCAGTAAGGAATTCACGACATGTTGAAACATCCAACTATTATTTATTTAATAAAAGATATTCTGGTCTTTGTTTCTGATGCAAAATCATTACATGCCAAAGCATAAACTACTGAGGTAAAGTGCATGTGCTTATTTTGGACAGTATTTAATAAGTACTTGGTTTACTGTAATTACATGTATTTCTAAAGTGCCAAGCACAGTGGTATCCATGGCATTATGGTAAGCTCATTCATATTTAACGGGGGAAAAAAGAGTAGGAAATCCAGTATTGCATGCTGTAGCTGCAGTGTATATATTCATATGCACACATATTGTTTTAGATTCTGCTATGGGTCATTTTAAGACATTCTGTGCAGTACAATAGTGACAGTACTTTGTTTAGTAGGAGCAATTTTAGCTGAAAGATTTCCAGATTTTGACAATAAGATGAGTTTGTGTAACATGTCTCTGTTATCCCTGCATTCCAAATTCATGTTGTGTTCTTATTTGAAGGCAGTCTGTGAAGAAACATTAAGCATAGGATCCCAAGTTGGCCTTCATTTGGATGCAGTAGTCTTTGGAGGAGAGGATTTTCGAGCCAGCATAGGTTCTGACCTGTTTGTTTATTATAAATGTTACTGTATGACATCTGTAGTTGAGAATACTGATGGTATTTTATCCACTTGTTTTGACTGCAATAACTAAAGAACTCTAAACGTATGATTCTGCACTTACTTATATTGGTACATTTCCCCATCTTTCTGCATAATTTTTATTAATGTAAATTATGTCATTGGTATTTTGCAATTCAGAGCTTGATAAAATGATGACTTACAAAACACTGGCTTTTCCCTATTCTTCTTGTCACACTGTAGCTAAAATAAAAAATAAACCTGTTGAATCAGTACACTTATTTTAAACTGTAATACTCATATGACCAACTATCTGTATATTCTCTTAAGAACCATATTTCAAGTCAAATTTTCATATGTCTGTTTTTAACGTTATTTACAATGAAATGTATTTTGATATCATTCACAATACTTCCTTGTTAAGTTTTGCTTTAATAAATGCATTATAAACATTTCCTAGGTCAAAACAGTCATATCTCCTCGTAGACCTGTGTTACACTGATAATGCCATTCCTCCAAAACCAGAAATATTTCAAAATCCCTTTTGTAAATTATTTGCTTAACAGAGACATTATCTGCTAAAAGCCTCTTTTTAATCTGATTCAGCTATAAACTCCTTAAAGGCAACAAGTACAGTTCAGAAGTATCAGTTTCTTAATGAAGTATATACATAATCTAATGTAACAATTAACAAGAAGTTATTCTATACAAATTGATAATCCATATCTGGACAGTCATCCTAAGGAAAAGAGAACAGATTATTATTTTTTCACACCAGGATTCATGTGAGAATGTTTTTATCTGATAGACTGTGGACTCGTGAATTCTTGTGAATGCTTTTGGCCCCTCTCAAAAGTCATCTGCCATAATTTTTCAAATTTTCCAATCCAAAGCTTAAACATTTGGCTTAGGACATCGGTTGTGACAAGAATCGCAACCAAGGAAAGTGCAATTCTGTTCCCAGTGTGAGGTTTTTAACCATTTCCTTGTACACAGTATATCCATCTGTGTAATGTTTTTCTTGGTGTAATGCTTTTCAGTGCCATTGCAATAAGTAATAGAAGCAAATGATTACTGAAGGTGGATTCCTGCAGCCCTTCCTCAGCCAACATTCCCATTGACTTCAATCTCAGGATCTATTATTTGAACCAAATCATACCCTAAATTTCAGAAACTAAGACACGAAGAAAATATTTTTTCTGGATGAGCTTAATGTTTTCCCAACTAAACTATTTAAATTATCTCTTTACAACATTTGGTCAGTTAACCTTTGTATCCCTCAATTATTTTCTTTTTTTTTTTAATGATGTAAACAAGAACACAAAGAAATTTTGTTTTATGTTAAAAAAGTTTCAAATGAGAAGATTTTAAAAACAAAGTTAACTTCTTTCTATTCATTGTTTTCTTAGGTGCTACAAGTAGTAAAGAAACTCATGATATTCTATACGCCAGGCAAAAAATTATTGTCACAGCAAAGGCTTTTGGCCTACAAGCTATAGACCTTGTGTACATTGATTTCCAAGATGAAGATGGGCTCCGTAGGCAGTCAAGAGAGGGTGCCCTAATGGGATTCACTGGTATGGTTATGTGACAATGTCTACAAAAATTATGCATTTTCCTTACAAAATATAGGCACATTTTATATCACTTAGACTGCAAACTAGTTTGTGTTCACAGAGCAATTGTTGATCAGTCAGTGCTGTCAAATGCATCCCCAATTACTTATGCTTTTAAAATTGCAGATAAAAAATTCAGACTGCAAAATCAGAAGCTGCTTTTCCAAAATCACATCAAGTATATCACTATTTTTGTAAGGGAAGCCTGGGTATAAGATGTATAGTATGTGATTCTTCCTGACAGACCGTTCAAGTGAGATGTGATATTGTGCTTTGTGATGAACGGTTTATTTTTTTATTACTTTTTTGTATTTTTAAACAATTGCTAATATTTTTAAATGTATTTATTTATTTATTGATATGGTGAAAAAGTGGATAACCCCCCTTTTCCCAGATATGCTAATTCATATATGAAAGTTATTGTCATGTTGTTTTCTTTGATTTGATTTTCCATATTCTGGCTCCCCTCCCAGTAAGTGTTTGTGCACCTGGTGACACCTACAGGTACTGGCAGACGGCAAGACCAACAGGCTCCTTGCAACAGAGTCCTGTGACACTGATGGTTATCCAGTAATTGGTATACCACATTACTGACTATTACCAGTGAGACATCGCAGCAACCAAAAGATGGTGCTTTTGCAATAGAAATGTACCATTTGCTATACATTCTAGAATTCTAGAAATTAGTACTAACACTTTAAATGATTTCTCTCAAAAATTATAATTCAAGTTAGAGTCAAGACAGTTGTATATGTGTTAGCTATTCATTATTGAAAGAATATATCCTGAGGTAGTGATATAACAAGAGAAGACACTTTTCAAAGTAAAAGTAATGGCATATGGTACTTCAAATTACTTTCATTATCTGAACAAAAATATCAAATGAAAATTAAAGTTAGTCTAAACGTTTCACACTTTGATGTTAAAAACAACATAGAATGACTGAAGAAAGGCTTTGTGTAAACTCAAAAGTTTGTCTCTTTCACCAGCAGAAGTTGGTTCCAATAAAAAATATTACCTCCCCCACCCTGTCTTTCATTTAATTAATAGTAATTCTAGACTCTCTTCAGGACAGATTCTGCCCTATTCCCTGTTGAACCTGGTACAGTACTTGCAAAATCTGAATCTAGATTCAGAGACAAAATTGTAACTGTACCAGAGCTATGGAATATTATTTATGTCCCTGTGGACTTTCAGGGCCCAATGCTATTTCTGCTCAAGTCAAAAGGAATATGACAGGGCTCTTTGACTTCACCACCTGCTGAAGGCTAAGACACACAGGCCAATATTTTCTAATTTAGGCACCTAAATAAAATAACTTCTTTTTTAAAGGTCTTGAGCATCTGCAGCTCCTGTTGAAGTCCGTTGGTGTTGCAGGTGCTAAGCATCTTTGAAAATTAGGCTATTTTATTTAGTGTATAAATTAGAAAAATGTGGCCATCACTAACATTGATGACATTTGGGTCCAACTGATTGTGTATAGGAAGTCATCTGACATCAGTATGGTGGGGTTTTGGAGAGGTAACAGTGGAATTGGCAGTACCTAGCTGCAAATCATTTAAAAATACAAAAATGTGACTGAAGTTGTTAGACTCAGATATGGCATAAGTAGAAAGGCTACATCTGACAATTCAGGGTGTCAAGGGCAGTTCATTCCTAACTCAGCTGTGGAGGGTCTTTGGACTTTCTATATTAGATTTAAAGATTTGCAGAAGGGGCTGAGCTCATTAACATGAACTCGCAGCTTTTGCCTTTTCCCTGTGTCTCTCCGTGGCTAGAATCAGGAAATCTCAAAAAATAGAATGTCCCAGCATATAATCTGATAAATAGTCCAATCAGATGTGAAGTCATAGTCCATGATCTTCCTCTGGGCAGAAGGCTGTGGATCGTTTTTGCTTAATGAGCCCCTTATTTCATACAGCTGTCTAGTAGTGTGGTAATAAAATCTTGATGTTATTACGTTAATAGAAGTTCTGAATACTTATCTTGTATTTTAAAGTTTTTTGGGTCAAATCCTGCTAGTTTTACTCACAACTAATGCCACTGAAGACAACAGATGTGACTAAAATGAGCTAAATCTTTTACACAGCTAAAGTAATGATTAATCAATTAATTGGCAAGATACACAGAAAATAGATACAGTACTTATTTGGGACTCATCGGGCCAAATTCGCTGTCTTCCTAAACTGATGCAACTCCAGAATACTCAACAAAGTTGTATATATTTACATAGGCCTGCAGTGAATTGTAACCCTTAATGTAAAGTAATCAAAATATGTTTATTGAAGTTTAAATAGTGTGCACATCTCAGAAATATAATTACTCAATATAAAATGGTTTTTCTATTTATTTAAATGCTTATCGGACCATCACCACCATAGTATCTACGTTTTCTTCTCATTTTCTTTTAAATTAGACATTGTAAGCAGCCTATTGTTTCTGCAATAAATGTGCATGTATGTACTGAATGTTTTCAATCATCATTTAGCCAGTGTAGATTATTTTAAAATAGGTTTTCTTTTACAGCAGCATATGTTTTACAGTACCATAAAATATGGACTTTAAATCAATGCATTGTCTATATAAATGGTCATCAGCTTTCGGAAAGTTTGTATCCAAAAATAAGTAAACCTGGGAATAAAGCTTTAACAGCTGACTTAGTCATTATAGCTACTGCAGTGCTACATGCTGAGAAGCTAGATATAAATATGAAACACTATAGGTTTTCCTCTCTCTTTTTGCAGTCTTTTGTAGAAGACAAAAATGACACCATCATATAGTTACCTAAAGACTTGACAGGTATTGATTTAAAGCACAATATATCAAGTGGTACTGTAAAAAGGATTTCATGGTCATAAATTTTAATGTCTTCCAATTTTGCACCCTCTCAGTAACTCGTCAATAACAACAGTTCAGTTTAAAATATTTGCTTCATTCCTGCATGGCATTAAAGTCTATTATACAGTTGTTTGGATACATAAGATGTGACAAAAGGCAACTCAGGCCACAAAACAAATGCTACATTATATTTTCTATAATCTGTTCTCCAATGGGAATGCTAAACAAATTGCAGATTTTCACTATAAATACATTTTTAAAAACTAATTTTAATATAGAAATGCAGTTGCCTTTTAAAAAATAATGTATATTGAGCTTTTGATTTTTTTAATTGTAATTTAAGTCTTTGTTATAATTTTACATACATAATTTTCAGGAAAGATATTTTCATTAAGCTTTGTAGGCATCACTATGAATTATGTACACAATCTTCAATTTCAGAATTACCAGTTTAACTATTAAAAATAAAGCAAATTAAAACCAAGAATAATAGTAATTTACTCACTTATTGCTATCTTTTGATTTCATTAAAAATTCTCTTTAAATACAATTAATATTAAATATATTAGCAAAAGAAATTTTCTGTTCATTTAATTTCTTTCCAACAAAATAGTCCTTAAAGTATTTAAAGTTTTAAACTACAATTTTAAATTATTTTTTTCTGTAGTGGATTGGAGTATCAGAACCTGAATATGTGGATGCCCTGAGGATTGTAAATAAAGGATTGTGTAACAGGAAATAAAATAAAATTGAGCTTCTATGGCAAATTCTTCTAACAAATGTGATAATTCTGAACAATTCTTAGTTGTTTATAAAATACGTCTTCAGCTAAATTGGTTCACAAATGTATTTTTATGTACAACTAAATTTTATATTATATTGCTGATGATTGCAAATATTTTTTTCGAATTGTTAAATCATTTAAAAATGAATGCTTAATTTCCATAGTAATGCATATGAATTATTACATGAAATAATTTATTTATATACAATGTATCCAACTTTTAGTTTAAATAGGAATTTTAAAAAATAGCTTTTCTACCTGGAAAAACACAGTTAGGAACCAAAACCACAAACTTTTACTTACATGTGCCCTGATCCTTCACTGAGATCCACTAGCATGGACCTCTGCACTCATCCAGAGTCCCATTGGATCAGTTGGATACCAGATGGTGCGGGGGATCCTGACACAGGTTTAGGGCCCTGAATAGTATTTATGGACACAGGTAGTCTGACTGAGCAGCCCTTACTCACGTGAGAGATTCCAATCTTGAGTGGTTCTGTGCATGTGAGTAACATGGGACCACTTCTGTGAGGAAGGACTATTCATTTGACTAACGGTTTGCAGGATCAGTCCCCGAATTGGTAACTATACTTATTTGATGTAAAAGAAAATTAAAGTCTCCACCATGAACATTTAAGTAAACAGGGATATTACAGTATAATTGCTTTATAATGAACATTTTAAAATAATTTAAATAAAAAACCATGCAAAATCACACCACCATGTGAAAATTCCTTTTGAAAAAATTAAGAATGTAAAATGCTATTTTAAAAAATGTAAAACAAATAATATAGACATTGTTTAATTTAAGCATATACAGTATGAATTAAAACTTAATACTTGACTCAGCAAGCAAATATGAAAATCTATACTAAAATTAACAGGGAAAATATGATTTCTTTTTATTATATTTTTATATATATTTATGCAAGAAAGGATAAAAAGATGTCCATCTAAGCCTCTAGGTACTTTTAAGTTCACTAATATAACAAATAACAAAAAGAAAAGTGTTATGCACCAGCAGTAACTAACTAATCATTAAGGCGGGGGAAGAATTTTGAATATTTTTTAGTTGCTAAACAAATTATGGGAATGTAGGGACTAATCCTTTTGTAGAATTAAAAAAGCTATCAATGAAATATAGCTTGTTTTGTTGTTTAAATATCATTTTCAGGTTGTTTAATTTTTCAATAAAACAGTAATTGTCAGTTTCTGATGCTATTATTTATACAGCTAGAATGTAAAGATATATATTATACTTAAATTGTTATTGATAAGATTTGTCTAACACTTACACCTGTAATGACAAAAGGAAGATGAATGGATTGAAATGGAAGGAAAGAATTGTATTTTTTGAATGGTAACAAATACAGCTTCTGTTTTAGTTCTATTTGTTCATATAGTATCTAGCAAAAGATTGTTATTCAGTTTAATAATACAAGAAATCTCGTCAAATAATTAGTTATTTAACATAAAGTCTATGAGGCGTTTAACAGCCTCAAGTGGTTGGAACATTTTGTTGAACATCTGTTTGTTGATGCATGATTCTAGTGTTATTAATCTTCTTTGTAGGTAAGCAGGTGATTCACCCTAACCAAATTGCTGTTGTCCAGGAACAGTTCTCTCCAAGCCCTGAAAAAATAAAGTGGGCACAAGAACTGATTTCTGCTTTTGAAGACCATCAGCGATTAGGAAAGGTAAATATTTTATTTATACCACATATAGAATACCAGTTAGAGTAATATTTAAATTTGAGGAAAAATTGAAGCATGTAGTGGGGAGTGTTTGTTTTTACAATAAAAAGTATATAGTAACTTATGATTTTATTAGCAAAATGTATGTCAGGGCAGCATAAAGCTAGAAAATTCACAATAAATATGGAACTTCTCAAATACATTTACAAATACACTTTCTTTATTTTCCTGCCTGTCTTAACTTTTATCCTTTAAATAAAATTATTTGCTGCTTAGAAAATTAAAAATACTCTTAAATTATTTCACAAAAATCATGATGATATTGTCATATGAAAATAATTTGCAATCAAAGGACAGGTAGCATGGAAGAAAAAAATACATCCTGCTTGCTTTGGTATTACTTGTGGAAAGAAATTAATAGATTTGAAATTCTTTATTTTTAAAAAATATCTGATACAATGTATTTAGTTATGGGGGTCCAATTCTGCAATTGCTTACATGTGTGAATAAAGTTACTTATGTGCATAACTGTTTGCCAAATGTGGCTCTTAATAATTAAAAGTGGGAATGTTTTCTATGTATTTGTACCAATTTCTGGACCTGAGATTTGGATAGAGTGGAAAGCAAATTAACACTAGAATATGATTGTTCCTAATTTAGTGCATCATTGAGTCTCACGTTTCCTGCTCTGTGGGTTTCTGCTATGTAAATATTGCGGTGGTGATGCACAATCTGTCTCCACTTTGTGCCAGTAATACTTAAATTAGGGGTCGCCTGAAGGAAGATTTTATGCTAGTTGCAGCATTGTCAGTTAATTATCTTAAAGGTTATTTGCTATAATCCAGTTTGCCTCTTTTTGAAAGAAAAAAGTTGCAGCTAAGTATGTTTATCTTAGTTACAGCCAAACCTGATCATGTTAAAAAGCCTGGGGAGTTTTGATGTTCCCAACATTTAGTTGCACACAAACTGAAATGCCTGAAGTGTGTTTGTACAAAATGTAAGTGAAAAATAATCATAATTATAAGTAAAAAAATCTTCTGTAGTAAAGCTGAGGACGCAAGGCTATGTACAGATCTGTACTTTTTACTGGTAGTGTATAAATATTCCCAATAAATTCCTTTACTTTATGATGTGTGGATATACATTGGAAGTTAGATCTTCCCCGTTTGCACACATTTCTAATGCAGGAAAGATTGCATATTAGACATTCTAGAAAGATCAGAGCAGATTTGTGATTCATTTATACCTACATTTCAGAATAAGGCTATTAGAATAATAATTTATTATTATAATACAGTTACTGGTCTGCCCTTCACTGTCTACGGTATCTACTAACATGTCCATCACTGTGATATTTGGGTGCCAGCCTGGATAATTGTTTCAGGTCACCATCATATGTTATCTTCCTGTGTCTCTTTGTTCTGTTCACCTTATGTCTATGCTTAATGTAAGTAACAGAGAGAGAACATGCATGCATGATTTTTCACATTTTTCTGATTCATACACGCTACATATCTTACAAATGCATTTTGCTGGGTATACACAATGCCAGTGGTGGGTTTTTTCAGGGAAATAAGAAGCAGATACATAATAAACATTCAAAGGACAGACTCAATAGAATATTTGTTTATGTTTATGCCTTGTACCTCATGAGCCCATATAAATTTAATTTCAAAACCCTATCAAAAGAGTACACCTGTAAGTTGTATAACTGGTGAGGGATATATGGTAATTTACAGTATTCGTAGCATAAAATTACAAAAACCTTACAGATATGGCATTTAGAGATCCTGCATTATGGAAGCATTACTTTTCTAATTTGTTTTAAACGTGTTATTTTAATGGCACTTTGTCCCCAGAATGCTGGTTTCTTGATTAGATCAGCACTTTATGAAAGTTTTATTGTAACAAGTGCTTTCTAGTTAGATTAGAAGCTTCTATAACTCTTTGGCAAATAAAGATTTGCTGCTTTACTAACCAGTTTCCACATTTCTACATGTTTTGTGAATAAAGATCTATCCAAAAAACAGACAAACAAACCCACCACCCTTGGATAAGCAAGTTATTTTGTGACTTGGCTGGAATTCTTAACATTTATATACTACTACTTTTTCATAACAAAAAAATTAGTAAATAGATTTCTGTGTGCAATGTTTCCTGCAAAGTTCTTCACTGAGTTTCTATGGCTGTATTATAAATGTGTAGCCAAGAAAAGCCTGAACAATCTGATTACTTAATTTTTCCAAAGCAAAGGTGTCTCACAGGAGGGATCTCACGCTGTGTGTCCTAGAGAGATGTTAAAATTACAATAATAACTCTTCCCATCCCATCTAATAAGAAATATTCCATATATTGCTTTTAGAAATCCTAATGTGCAGATAGTGAAACACCACTCCTGCTTTTCTTTTTATTTTATTAAATTAGAACTTGCATGTCAGTAGGTCCAAAAATATAGCTTTGGTTCATACTGTTCAGTCTTGCATGTTTTTTGTTATGTTATTAATTAAAATTGAAAGCCTGGAAAAAATAAATGCAAGGGATTTGAGTGGCTAGGTTGCTCACAGATAAATTATTGGTCTTCAGCCTCTAGGATCACAGTTTGTTGTTAATTGGTTTCAAAGTTTGATGCCCTTAGTCAACAATAGTTTGCATTAAAATACAATAATCAGCTCTCATAATTTATCACAGTTTGACAGATACAACAGTCATAGTAATCTTTGTTTGAGAAAAGGCTGAAATCAGACTACTATATCTTGGAGACTAAAATGCTTTGACATAGTGGTCCCTGCATTTGAGAACAGAGGTTAGTAAGAATTAGGATCACAGGTGGACTCTAGGGTATTTTAGACACTCCTATAGTCCCTAGGGAGAATAAAAGATTCTGCTTGCCCAAATTATTTGGAATAACATTATGGGCATGGTCCTGTTTGCACTGAAGCCAACGACAAAACTTTCATTAACTTTTTAATAGTAGCAGGATTGGGGCCTATGCATAGGTAATGAAAAAAGGGAATGACTAACACAATATATACACCACTGATCCAAAAACTGGACCTCCACCTGGTGTGTCATTTGTGTTTGTACTTTATTGTTTGTGTCTGATTTGGACATTGTTGAACTAAATCACCATTCTTTGTAAAGGGCTTTGAGATCTGCAGATGAAAAGTGCTGTATGAAAGCAAAGTATTACTATAATACAGCTTCAGTAATTTTTCAAAGAGAAGTGCATTGTACAATTGCTGTAACGTATGATTCTTGGGACTAAATTCAGGTACAACCCCCATGAAAATCTAAAAGTGGCATAAAATAGATCTTGATCATAGACTGGGTTCAAGAAGCAAGATAGTGTATCTTGCACTTATGTGGCATTTAGTAGGCCAGATTTTGCTCTCACTCTGGTTTAAATCTGGAGTAGCTCCACTGCAGTAAATGGAGATAATAAAGTGATACAAATCTAAATTAAATGAGGACAGAAATTGGTCCACATGGCTTACAAAATGAATAACTTACACTCCAAAAAAGCAAGCTGAAGGTAGCAGGAAAAGCTATTAATAGGGTATAAGAAAAAACAGCTCTCCTTTTAATGTAACTACATTACACTTTACCGTGTACCCTCATTTTCTCAGCCAAAATGCAACTTACTCCACCATTACATGACTGATAAATTTGACCCAAAAGTACTTTAAAAACCAAAGAAGCTTTTTGTTGTTTATATATAATACAAATAGTAAATTAGTTTTAAAATATATTCAGATTGAGTATTCTTGTGCAATCTGAGTTTAAAGTATTATATTAGGTACAATATCATTTCTGTAAGGGTCTTTACCAGTCGTCTGAGTTGGGTTTTTAAATCTGATATCAAGCAAAAATGACAAATGGAGTGCAAAAAGATAAAATAAAAGTGTAATTAAGTTTTTACATAAATAATAAGTTGTAAATATTTTAAAGGAACCTGATTGGTCAACAGAAAAGAAAGAGCTAAATATTGCCTCAAAAATCACATGTAAATTAAGCGAAATTTAAAGTTAGGGTTAGTAATTCACAGTTCAAAACTGTAACTTTGGTTGAGTGCTTTAGGCTCCACCAGGCTAAGCTGAAAGAATGATATATATGGTGCTATGTATGGATAATATTCTTAGCAGGCCTTTGGCATCTGAATGATATGTGAACTCAAGTGATTTGGCAAACTATGTAGTAGCTTTTGTGGTCCTTCCTGGAATCCTTTTATTTACACAGTATCTGGTCTGCAAGGGAATTGCTCACAAAGGCCCTGTCATAACAGTCTTTGTTTAGAAAAGTCTGAACCCAGGCTGCTGTATCTTAGAAACAATCTTCATGCTAGGACTTGTAATTGGGAGTGCCCCAACTCCCCCTGAGGTCAGTTAGTGTCTTTCCCCTTATTGCAGTGGGAGTGGGATCCAGCCCTCAGTAAGGATTCTATCTGTCTGTAGCATCTGGCTCCCACTGCCTTCCCAAGGGGCTGTTGTTCTGGGAGAGGGCTCCTTAGCACCTGTGCCAATGTGTGTGTGTAGTCAGGAAACACTGCCCCCAAGCTCTTCCTTCATTCTGGGCTTGTCTATACTTACGACGCTGCAGCAGGGCAGCTCTAGCGCTTCAGTGAGACACTACCTGAGCCGACGGGAGGGATTCTCCCGCTGGCTTAGGTACTCCACCTCCCCTAGAGGTGGTAGCGAGGTCTCTAGTCAACCCAGCACGGTCTATGCCGGGGGTCAGGTTGGTTTAACTGCATTGCTCAGGGGTGTGGATTTTTCACATAAAATATAGTCAATATTATTACAAAAGTAGCTGTTATTCAGAAGAGAGATCAAAGAAGTGTGCTATAGCATAACTGGTGGATTTCCTCCCATAGAAAAGACTATTTGGGGGAAAATTGTGAACTTTTGTTATGCAGCGGTAAGGGGCACATTAGCTTGTTATTCCTGCATATGCTGACTCCACACTGGTATGACCAATCCTGTGCACAGTTGGGGTAGGTGTGAGGCAGAAAGGTCTGAACTGCAAAGCAGGCAAAGAGCCTGCAGAAGCTCATGAGAGCTCTGGGAGCTCGTACAAATGATTTGCTTGCCCCTTCTGTCCCCAAGCAGGCCCTCTGTGGATCTTGATCCTTTTCCCTCCTGTCACTGAAGCCCTGGGGCTAAAGCACAGGGAGGCTAATACAAGCTGCAGCCTGGGCCCAAATGTCAACACTGCAGTTAAACAGCCCCTTAGCCTGAATCAGCTGGCACGGGTCAGTCACAGGTTTTTAATTGCACCGTAGATGTACCCAAAGAGTCCAACATCAGTTTAAAGGATACTTTGGATAAGAAAAGGAGGTCTGTCTCTACAAATATTCTATTTGAGTGCCTCACTGTTTCTAGCATCTGTGTATTCTGTATATCTTGTGCATCCAGGTTAGTTATTTGATAGCTGCCAGTTCCTGCCTTCCCAGAAAGGAGTTAAGAAAAGAACGTACCCAAGAATCCTGGATAGATTTGGATTGGGGGGTTCATTTGTAAATACTCTGCTGGGAAGAGAGGAACAGGAAACTTCATCTTTTTGTAAACTGAAAGATATTGACCAGGACCATCTCAAGCTTTCCCAAACTCCCTCAGCTAGTCTTTAGTGACTTACTAAGCTGTAGAGAATCATCAGTGAAAAGGGGCAGGGGCCTTGTCCCAGCTCATTATGATAACTTTTCCCTTTGAAAAGGGGTTTTTAGAAGAAAACCTGATTCAAGGGTACCTGGCCTGTCGGGCAACTTCAGTGTTGACTTCTCTGAAAATAATCCTAAAACCTTTTCTGCAGGAAAAATCACCTGTTTGTAGTCAGGAGGTTCCCTGACAAGCATAAGCATAGTTCCAGTTTTTGGAAAAAGGAGTGCTCGTTTCTTTCGTTTCTGTACCTGGAAGTAAACCCAAGCCATTCTCCTGAGCCCCTCAGCAGAGGAGCAAAGGTTTCAGGCAGTCAACTTTTTCCCTCCATGGACTTTGCCGAAGGATTTTTTCTTAATCCCAGTGGGAAGTTATCTTTTTGAATTCCTGGGTCTTTTTCCATAGTTTCCTGTGGGTGTCCTTTTAATATCCTCCTGCTTCTTCCCCTTCCCAGAACAGTGGTCTTCCCTTCCTTTCTCTGTAAACTGGGTAACAGTTTGTGGGGTTGGGAACAGTGTTCCCAGGCCCAGGCAAACAGACTTTGATGGATTTATTCCACATTCTTTGTGGCCTCAGAGAAGGAGATATCAGACCTTTTTCTTTTTCTTTTAGGATTTGGAAGTGAGTGAACAATTTCATAAAACCTCAGAGGATTAAAATGGAATCTTTCAACTAGCAATGGATCAGGAATATCCTAGACTTGACTATGCCTGCTTACACATCACCTACTTTCCTTCCCGTCAGAAGTACACAAGGTTTGCATTGGCTAGCTGATATTTCCAGTTCAGCACTTCTCCATTTAGTCTGCCTGAGCGTGTTCACAGTCAGCCCTCCATTGAAAGGATCTTACATAATTACTTATTTCGACAACAGGTTTACTCTCTCACGGTCTCTGGACTAGGTTACCCAAGCAGTATGGGAGCTTTGTTCAACTTACTGGGTCTCATAATGAATGATGGGGGAAGACGATGAATGCTCCAAATCCTGGACTAACTACATGTTTCCTCAGATGTGACCCTGTCAGGGTGAGGAGCTAACACACAGGCCCAAAGAGAGAGAGAAATTAACCTTCTTAGTGTTCAGAAGGCTAATCCGAGGGAAGCACATCTTTTATAAAGTCCATCTGCCCAGCAGTATTTGTGTACCTAGACCATGAAAAACATAATGCTGCTAGGGAAGTCTGTTCCTTTATTTTTGTTCATCTGAGTAGAGATGATGTGTAGAGAGAAGAGGTCATCATCCTCTTACTTGGGCCATATTGGGTCCAGGTCACCTTAACTATATAGCAGACTGGCTAAAGCAATAAAAGAGTATTCTAGAAGAATTGTCCTAAAGGCAGAAGCCTTTCAGCAAGAATTGGGGAGTCCCCATCATATACCCATTTGCAACAAAATGTAGTACCAGGTGTTCCCCTTTAGGCAGCATTTCATGGAACTTTCCCCTGGCTTGCAATTTTATCTTCTTCCACTAATTGGAGTGTCCTAAAGAAAACTGAAGGTCACAAAACTGCTTTCATCCTAGTTACCCTGAACTGGCCAAAGTGATCTTGGTGTGCAGAGTTCATATAAGACTCCTTCTATACTTAAGCCAAGACCTTACTCAGCAGGACCCAGTAACACCCCATACCTGGGTCCCACTTGACCTGGTTCATAGTAGGGTATTCCTGAAGTCCTGAACTTCTCTGACATGGTGGCCCAGACTATGCTGTACACACACACAAAGAATAATTATTTTGCTTCCTGGTGGGTGTGGACAGTTTTTTTTCCATGTGGTACAGGGCAATTTTTTTCCCAACTAGACAGGCCAGAAGCCAGGTTTAGTTTTTCTACAGGTTTTTGTCAAAGGCCTATCCCTTAGCTCCATTGGGATTGAAGCCTTTGCACGAAGTACCTTACAGAAGAGACAAAGAGGACATCAAACCTAGGGGCCATTAGCCAGAGCTCATCTGCTGATTAATGATCTAGACAGTAAATAGTGGAAAAGACAGTTTTTCAGGAAGCTGGTTCCCAAAACACAATTTAGGACTTTGATGATCAATAGAAACAACTTGAATTTCATTTGAAACCAGAGAGAAAACCAGTACAATAATTGGAGCTGATGTGTAATATGCTTGCTACAGCTTAGGAAAGCAGATCTCCATGTTCTGTACCTGCCGTAGCTTGAGAGTGGTTTTCAGTAGCATCCCTCATATCAAGAGCATTACAGTAATCCAGATGGGTGGTCACAAAGGCATGGATAATCATGAAAAGACCAAATGCAGATGAAAAAAGAACTTCTGGCCACCTAAGCCATATGCTCTCAGAGATCAGGGAGTATCCCTAAATTGCAAATCTTGTTAACAAAGCATGAGCAAACTCCTTCAGTAATGGGGCCAGTCACTATCCCACATACCTCCAAACAATTAGGACTCTATGTTATCTGGATTGGCATTAGTCCCAAATCACATTCCTCCAAGCCTCAATCTCTTGTCTCAATTAGGTAAAAGGAAATAAAATACCACACTATCTGGGTTAAGTGAAAGACACACACAGCTGCAAGATGTCTGCATACTGATAGTCTTGGAATCATAGAAGATTAAGGTTGGAAGAGACCTCAGGAGTCCTCTAGTCCAGCCCCCTACTCAAAGCAGGACCAGCCCCAACCTAAATCATCTTGCCCAAACTGTTTAATTATCTTATCCAAGGGTACATGTAGAACAAGAGAATTGAAAGAATAAACCCCTTTAGAACACCACATACTGTATGAGAGGTCTCAGTGTGCATGAGCAATTGTGCAACACCACCTTCTGGTATCTTTCTGGGGGAAAAAATGGAATGGAACCATTCACATGCAATCCTGTCCATCCCTGCCATAGTCCAGTCAACAAAACATTGCTGGCATATTTAAAGGAGTCAGCATGGATACCGTCACTGAGGAAGGCCACCAAGTCCATTGTAGGGTCTCTGTATCATACCTCAGTTGTTTGAGAGAGATCAAGGAAGCGTGAAGACTCTGGATTATATGAGAACTGTCCTGCACTACCTTCTCAATAACCTTGTAAAAACAGCAGTTTAGAGGCCAGGAATAATTAACAAGATCAGAGTTCAAGGTAGGATTTCTTGAGCAGAGGTCTAATGAAGACTTATTTGATGGAAGGTGGCATTTTACCATCCTTCTTAAGGTAAGCATTGATTACCAGACCCAGTATCTGCCTGACTGGTTTTATTTTCCATGAGGGAAATAGGTCCAACTCACAGTTACTTTCCAAAGTTGCTCTGGGACCTCAAGAAGCAAAATTGATTGAAACTGAACCACAGAGGATTTTTGTCCCCTCCAGGTACAGATTTGCTCTCAACAGAATGGCAATCCAATCTGAGTCCAGTCAAACTAACCTGCAAAAAAGGATAGAGTATTTCTGACAGTAAGAAATTTTTATGATGTTTCCGTGAGGTGGAAATCTGAATTTACCAAGCTATTTACCAAACCAAAGTATTTCATAAGGTAAAACTTCTTAGATGCTATTGTGGTAGAGAAGAAAACCTTCACTTCCCCAAGAGCATAAGACTAAAGTCTTCTATCAGGAAATCTTTTAGTCTTGGACCACAATGGACCAACACTGGATCTCTTTATGCTGCTCCATATATTTCGTTTGTCACAAGTTAAGAAAATCTTTGAGGAAGACATATTGGGACAGAATATCCAGAAGCCACTGTACCAGCGTTCAAGAACCACAGACGGTCATAGTGTCCTACCATTTGCACATTATTCTTTTTCAGAAACCAATGATATCAGCTCAGGTCTATGTCTCCATGAATGGCATAATGAAATGGGTCCTCTGTCCTAATAAGAACAAACATAAACCCAAACTGATGTGTTGTGAAGTTGAGTCCTGAATATCTTTGATGGCAACTCCACTGGATCTTGACGCTTTATTCCATTAGGTTTTTCTAAAATGTCATTTAAATTGTCCCCCTGCTGCAAAAATTTTGTTCCTTTTTGTTTTGACAGCGAGTAGTGAGAATAATTGCTCTCTGTCCTCTTTATAATATCCCTCTGCCTATTCGTAGTCTGTCACTTTTGTCTCTGTATTATTTTAGACTCACCATGCTCAATTCTTTTTTTCACAGTCGTTATTTTCCAAACCTTATCATTTTTGTTGGTCTCCTCTGAGAACTTGCGACAATTAGTCTCTCTTTTTAAAAATTCCTTTCCAGCTTTGTTTCCTCTTGGTACCTGCTGAGTGTATCCTGCACTCCATCCTCCTAGTCACTTTGGGCTAGTGTTGAATACAAAGTAGATCTACTAGGATCCCATTCGCCACTGCACACTTGACACACAAATTACTGTTGTTTTTTAAAACATTTTATCTATTTGAGAGAATCTAAAATTTCATTATAAATTCATTGGGCCCAAATGTAGGCCCAGTTTACAGAATGGGATGGGGCACATAAGCTCCAACAGGCTCTGTAGTGCAGGCAATTCCCATTGCAGTCTAGGAACACTGACCTGAGGTATAAGGATGTGAGGAGGGGAATATACCTGCTTTGCAGGCATGAGTTGTGGAGCTTCTCAGGAGACAGGGACGCCAACTAAATAATCTCCCTGTTCCCATCCACGCAGCCCTGTATGTATCAATAACCTCATCCATCCCCCCTGCAGCTGGAGCTGCAGAGGACTTAACAATTATGTCAACCTCTGTGCAGCTCCGGTAGGCAGGGAGAGAGGGGAGTAACCAAGTCGCCCCCCTTCTCTCTCTGTCTGAGTTGTTATAGACCTGTCAGCAAGGGAAAGATCTTTGAGACATGGAGGGCCACGCAGTCTTTCCCCAGCTGTTAGTCTGTTAGGGACAAACTGCCTCCACTCCCTGTGAGTGGGACATCAAGGAAGAGCTGCCTATACTCTGCTCCCTGATACTTCCCAGTGCCTGAATGCCACATGTGACACTCAGGCTGAGCAGAGTCAGAGACTCCGCCTTTGGGAAGGGGAACACATGCTACCCCTCCCCCAAGATCTGCTTCCACAGCTGGTCAACCCAGGCAGGATGAGGAGCTCCTGCAGCTTTGACTTGGTAGAAGCTGCTGGGTGCAGACTGTGTCCCACTCTTTGTAATACCACACCTTTAGGACATTCAGAATGTTGTTACTCTAATGAGAGGTTTTGGTAATGAAAATGAAATGTATACGGTATTGTTTGAAATGGACACAGTGAAGGAAATTCCAAAAAGGTCATATGACCCTACCTAAAATTTGTAGCCAACCACATTTCTCCTACATCTGGCCATAAGACTTTTGGGTAATCCTGTAAAATACACCCATGTTTAAATACTCTGGAAAGAAATAGGATATTTGTTTATGATGTGTTTTCATCATTTCACAATCATTCATGATCTGACCTTGGCAGAATGAGCATGACCCTACTTCTCTGTTTTGTCTTGGTTTTTTTCTTTTTATTTTCCTTCCCCCTATTCCAGTGTAAAATGTATGGGAAATATTCTGGGGACTAATTTACTGAAGCTTTAGGCACTCTCTGCTTTCCACAGGTGTTATTAAATATCACTTCTGCTTAAAGAATCACATCAACTCTCCAAAAGTGAGATTTGGATAATCAGGAAATCCTGGGTTGACTCCCAGGTTATAGAGCAGGGAGAGCTGAGGAAAAGGGGACAAAGGCATGGGAGTGAGCCAAGGAAGTGAGCCATTTTGCTGAGAGCCCAATCCAAGATGTTCAGTGTCCTAAAATACCATGGAAGTCAATGAGAATTGAGGGTGCCCAGCACTTTGCATCTGACTCTCAGCACCTTAAAGGGTCAGGCCTTAAATCAGCCTAGCTAAAGTGCCTGAATGAGGAGTCAGTGATGTTCTGTGACTGGCAGAAAAGTAGCACAACACCAGCCAGTTCTGACCCAGACACCAGTTCTGATGCTGCGAGCAGGAATAGTCTGTGTTGCATTCCCAGCTTGCCAGTGGGGAAATCCCGTGACAGACCTGCCAGCATTGTTGCTTCCCTAGCTCCACACCCAAAAGGCTTCAGAGCTGACAAAACTATGTTTCACAGCACTTCTCTACACTGCATACAGACTCTTCCAAGTGGGCCCAGAAGAGTGGTGATGTGAGCAAGTCTAGTACATGGAATCGGCAAATGGAAAGTGTTGGACCAGGCATGTGTTGGGTGTTGTGCCAAAACAGCACCACCTGTGATGGGACGTTTTCTGATAGATAAAATGGAAGTGTAACATCACCACTTTTGACCTGTGCATCAGTAAGAACATGGCAGTTAATTTCAGAGAAGGAAGGTGAAAATGTTAGTGAATTTCCAGTGGAAAAATGTATAAGACAAAGGAAATTTATAAACAGGGACTAAGGGAGAACAATAAAAACTATGAAGCTTGCACAAGTATGGAAGCAGAAAAGCTGCCACGCTTGTGAAAGCAACCAGAAAATGTCTGTTAGCTGCTTAGAAATAGGAAAAAAGAGAAAGAGAATGATTTACCTCCTGAAAGAAAACAATAGACTTTCTCTACACACTGGAACTGAAATTGTATCACGTTTGCCTTACATGCAGTTGGGCTCACTTTTTTAGGTCCTAGTTTCTGTGATCTTATGGCGAGTCCAAGGTCCCTGTTGTGATGCGTGCAGGAATTCTGAACACATGTAGGGTGAGATTATGACTTGTCCCTTGCCTGGGTGATCAGTAGGAGGAAGGAGCCAGGAGTCTCTTCATCCTTCTCCCTCTTCTCACACAGCCCGTGTAAAGTCTACCAACGGTTGCAATCATTGCATTCAGGGCAATGTTAAAACATGCATTCTGGCCCTTGCATTGTAATCCTTTCAGGCTAGGGATCTTGACTTATCCATCTATACATCACCATGCTCACCAGGAATGATATAGCAGTAGTAAGCCTGCCCAGCATGGCTGTAGTTCTGTCCCTGACAAAGTGCAAGCGATGTACAGATATGCGTTTTGTAAGCATGCACTTGAAGGCCTTGTTCTCTCTGCTCAGTTTTACTAGTGTAACTCCATTATCTTCACAGGTGTGAGAGGAGAATTAGGCCCTGAATTTTTAAGACTATGTGCACTGAATATGAAACAAACACATGAAATCGCCAGAGGATGTCACCATATGGCTTGAGTTCCTTGTGCCTAGAACTGGTGTCTCATCTGTATGAATTGTTTAAACAAAACTATGGTATATATTGTAAACTAATAGTTCTTGGGCTCCCAGTGACACACCCACTCTTCAAAAAGCCTGTGGCTGTAACCCATCACACAACTGTAACTACTACTGTAGTCCCCCACTCCGTCCTTCTAAGATGCTATGGCGTCCACCCTATGGTTGCCCCCACACCTCACCAACTGAAGATTTGCTCCCTAATTTTGGAAGATCCTGTTACTTGTCCCAGCAATTCTTTGATCTTATTGCTGCTGACATCAAGTATCCCATGCCCAGATGCATCCATAATTTGAGTGTAGAGGTAGCTCAGTAGAAATATTGCTGAGCCCTGCAATAGGATACATCATGCATTGGGCAAGAAGGAAGAATCCTATTGCAGGGTTGTGGAAATGAGGGAATGTGACGATAGCAAGCATAGGGTTTCAGGAAAGGAGAGGGCAAAGGCTCATGGAAAGAGCGAGACTAAGGGACTAGGGCATGCTATCGGAGGGATGCAGAGAAAGAGAGGACTCCAAAGGCTATTGAAGGGGGAAAAAAGGAGAAATGCTCAAATTCCAAGAGACAGCTCCACTGAATCTCCAAACCTTAAAGGTTTCCCCAGCACTATCACCAAGTGACCTTTTGGAATCTATTTATGCTAAAAATTATAAACTTATCTCACTCAGATACTGGGGAAAGACTGAATGGCTTATTCTGGCTCTGTGGAGGGTGTGGAATGTATCGTAGAACACGAACAATCTGAAGCCCCACTTGTCACCAGTGATTTAAGGATATTTCAATTCTTGCTAAAATGTTGATTAAGAATTGTATTCTGATAGAGCATTTTAACTACTAGAAAACTAAGTACAGACTAGAAATGCAATCTTATTAGGAATGTTTGCCAGTAAGAAGATTCAGATCTGGGACTAAATGAATCCGTAGTGTAACTTCAACTAAGTCAATGGTGTTTAAGATAAAGACAAGATTTTTTTATAATGTGAAGGAAAATAAAAGGTTGGGTTTTTTTTAAAGGCAAATTCCATCTAATGGAATTAGAAAGGCTAATGTAGGGTAATACCATAATTACTGGTATTGCCGGTCTGCAGAAAACTGGAGGTGGAAAGAGCTATGGTGAATAGAATATATTCAAACTGGTTGCTTTTTCTGGATTTTAGCTCACTATTGCAAATTAGCAGGATGAAATTAAACCTCAGAGTGAATAAACAAAGAAATCAGCTTGCCTCTGCTCCCGCTTCATGTAGGAAAAACAGACATTTCCCTCTGGATGTATGTGTAGAATTCTGATAGATATATATCAGTTACCTATGCACATAGAGAGGACTGCACACCGTCATGTTTTCATGTGCCTCTGTGCTGTTTTCTTGTTTTCCCTCTTTAAATCTCTAACCTATTATTTTAGTGATAACAGGGCAAGCGTGCTGTTTACTAAATTGGTCCCTTCTAAAAGAACACATAATATAAGTCCAGTTATCACTATTATGCTACATGTGAATTAATCTTTGGAACACTGACTTTTTTCCAAACTATTATTAAACTGACCCCTTATAGCCAAATAGATACAGTTGTAACATAAGCTTTCATTTAACAAAAATATATTTTGCATAAATTAGTACCCCAACCACTCCATAGCATTATGCTGAACCAGTAGTTAAATAATAAACTATAAATCTTAAAATGTTTGCTTCATTTCTAATTCTTGCTTTCAACAGTTGACAAACTTAAGTTATGGTTATCTAAGTATGTTCTTTTAAAAATAGCTAATAATGAAGCTGTAAGTGACTGCAATGTTGTTAATAGATTGTTTATTATTTACACAGGGCCTACAGAGCTCTAGGCAATTTGTAAAGACATTTTTGAAGCATTTTTCATCTGAATTTCTGCTTGATTTGAATGATGATGTCATATCATCAGCCTATTCTTCACCAAATCCTGCTAAAATTCCAGGATAATGTACAGGATATTAAACCCTGAATAGAATAGACTAGAATAATTGGACTAATAGTTCAGAAATTGGTTGTGTCGACTTATAGAAGGATGATATACTTTATAAGTGACTGTGTCCAAGGATGAAATTTTGCTTTGTTATGCCCTAATTTGATGAGATATTTAATTTAATTTAATACTGCTTGAATGAGTTAAAGGTATGAGGCTGGGATCCACTGGAACAATGCATTTCCATAATCATTTTTGGAAAATGTTAGATGTTATCATTTGACTTACTGGATTTCTCAATTTCATTATCCCTCTGTATCTTGTAACTAGAAAATAATACGCAGTAGTTTGTTTCACTCTCAACTCCTCTGGCTGCCCCCAAACACAACCAAACAGAAATGTCTTTCCTCACTCTATCCCCTCCCTGGTGTGGCTCTCATTAGTCAAAATCTAAAATGAGTTCATGGTCCTGTATTAATTTCAGTGGAGCTCCAAGTGCATGCAGCAGCAACATCCACACACCGCCCACTACACAACGCAAGACCAGAGCCTTTACATGTAAGATCTTCTGGGAAGGGGCTACATCCTTTAATTTGTTGTGTGAAATGCCCAGCTCACTTTTGGCCATTGTAAAAGGTAGAAATAATCCTGCTGGCTTGTTTTGTCTAAGTAAAAAAAAAATGTCAGAAGTGCCTTTGACAGATGCAGGAGGCATCTTCTGCAATATCACTTGGGGCGGGCTTGCTGCAAAGCTTTTTAGTTTTGAAATCCTATTTCTTCAACTCAAAATGTTAGAATTTACTGATGGCTTTAATAAAATGAAAAGGAGATTAAAACATCCAAAGTGGGGGGGGGGTCAGGTTTGGGGCTCAAGGTTTAATACAAGATTTCTTTTAGTTGAGATGTAACTACAGCTTGTTCATCTCATATTAACACTAAGCGTAACATGAGCTAAGTACTGATAAAAATGAAAAGTTACTCAAAAATCTGTTCTGACTCTGGGAGAATCACTGTTCAGACACTCTTGGTCAATCCTGTGCAGACCATAGTCTGGTAAATTCTCCAGTAGTACACAATAGGCAAATACAGCATGCTCTACATTGTTAGAAATCCATTCTCTGAACATGGACATAATCTGCTAGGCCTATGGAAAGGAGGAAAAGGAGAAAGGAACAATGCCAGCAGCTCTGGAAAGGCAACACAAGGCCCTGAAAACTAACCGTCTTTACCTATGGCGCTCTAACTGGAAGAGATCCCCCCCCCCAAAAAAAAAAGTCTAGGGCCCAAGACCTCCGTTTCAGTTTCCCCAAAGGGTAATAATGCCTCCCCCACACTTGTAACCAGCTCTGAGTTCTAGGTATGGGAAAATGTGAGACCTGGGCACAGGATTGTTGCATTGCACTTTGTGAAATGAAAAGTGAAGGGGGCTTGGTGTTGGTATCACTATTTGCCAGAGCCAGGGAAAGAATTACTGGTATGGTGCTATAATGAGTGAGAAATTCTCCAATCTCAAGCCTTGCTGAACGTAGACTAAGGCTCTTAGCTGCTCCAGCTCACTTTTGTGTGATGAGTGAGGACGGTCTGATCTCTTCTATAAAAGGGGCCCAATTCCGTGCTGCTAGCTTGTCGTCTTGTACCAAGCTTCCACTTCTGTGAGAGCTCGTAAGGGCTATTTTCCCATGTCAATCCATATTGTCTGTGCTAACTGGCAGCATGCCCTGAAATACACCTGTCCCACTATGTGGCTCTTTTCTGCTCTCTGCCTGTTTTTCAGATTGGGAGTTAAATACATACGCTCTTTCCCCCACAGTGTGATCAAGTGCGTTTTTTTTCCTCCTCCTTTTCACATTGAACTCCCTCTCGCCCGCCTCCCCCTCCCCTCCTTTAGTTTGGCTCTTTCTGAAGGCTATACAAGAAGAATCAGTTCCTTGTTTTACAGATGGATGTTAAAAAAAAAAAAAACCCAAGCAAAATAACCTATCATTTTAAAGGTTCTTTCATGAAGTTTGTATTTTCTGTTTTCCAGGGAACCTTTACTTTCCAGGGGAGTATGATAGACATGCCGTTACTGAAGCAGGCACAGAACATTGTTACGCTTGCCACAGCCATCAAGAAAAAATGATCTATTAAATGAAGCTCTCACCATGTGGGCAGAGAAGCCGTTTTAAAGAACGACTATAGTAGTTCGGGAAAATGTAAATACATCAGAGTTAAGCAGAACTCCATTTACATTTCCGCAGATCTGACGTCATTTGTCTTGCCAGACTTGCTAATTGCCACGACTGTGTATGATCTCAATTAGTGCTCGCGCCAGTGCAGCCCAACGTGCTTGTCCTGCTGGATCCTGGAGTGAAGTCACAGTGCTGGGTATGACATCACAGTAACGATTACAAGACAGGATTATGACTTCACTGGCGGACAGCAGCGACAGCTGGGCTGTGAGGAAAACAAGCTCTTCTAAAATAACAAATGAAACAAAAATCAGGTCAAATGCTTCTGTTTTGTCTGTGCCTTTCGCCGCCCCCATGGTATTTGCGGCAAAGTAGAAGTCTTCTTCCGAAGGGCAAACTCGTGCATAATTATTAAATAGTGGAAACTGTAGTTATGAAAATCATTTAATCCCTGTGTGGGCTCCCCCCCCCCGCTATAAATGTACAACAATCATTAAAAAGTGAATATAGCGTATTGCGAGACTCTTGATTTCTTTTTTTAAGTGTTTGCTATTCAGCCCATTTCCTCCTGGAGACGTAAAGACCGGGACGGGTTGGGCGGCAATAAACTTGTCGAGTTTTCGAAGACACAATGCGGCAGAACTTGTGCATATGGTCTCGAGTCAGATTTGCATCACATTAGAGATACTGCTGCAGGTCATATGGGCCGCGTGGTTAACGGGCTTAGCAAAGCTGTTTTGAAGAGGTTAACCCAGCTTGTAGTAAGGGTAAATAAACATAACAACCAGCCATTGTTCTCTATTCAGCATGTACTCTTATATCGACGGCGAAAGGGTATTGAAGCTGCAGAGGATCAACTTGTGGTTGCCAGAGGACTCCAATGAAGTTTGAAACACCAACAATCAGAGATTTTGTTTCTGTTCCTCATTAAATCATGAGCTTTTGTGTTCGGACTATGAACGACTGGTCTTTAAGAAATTACCAGAATGGGAAGTTTTAAACTATGCACCACCCTTTTCATGACCTACCCAGCAGCAACGCTGCTGCACTTAGACAAACACCGCGGGGAAGGCTGTTCTGTTTATTTAAATGTGTAAATAGAAAACAGTTGTTTTTAGTTTCATTTTTCATCGCCTCCATCGCCCGTTTACTGCTGGCGCGGGCGGGCACCGTTGCTTTTTCCTCCCCTACGCTCGGGCTTTTCCCTTCCCTCCGACAGCTTTTCCCCGCTTCGCGGTAAACATGTTTTTAAATGTGCTGCTTGGTGTTTAAGCAGCTGGCTCGGGCGATGCAAGCGCGCCAGGGCAAAGCCCAGCCGGGGAGCGGCTCTGATCGCTTCAGCCCCCAGCCAGGGCGCGGGCGCCAGAGCCGCTGGCTGGAAAGGGCCGGGCAGGAGCAGCCCCCGGGCCTCGGCCGCTCCGACGGAAATGCCAGAACCGGCCCGGTCCGCTCCCGGCCAGCGGGGCTGGGGCGCTGCAGCCCGGAAGCAGGAGCAGGCCCGGTGCAGCGCCCGGCTGGGGCACCAACCTGCCCCGCGCTGGGGACGCGCCGCTTAGATGAACGCAGCCCAGCTGCTCCCGCCTCCGAGCCCTGCCGGCACCAGGGAGCCCAAAGCCCCCCCCAGAGCCGGCTCAGCCCCCGGCCGCTGCGCTGCGATCCTTGGCCAGGCCGGGGGGAGACATAACCCGCTGCCCCCAGAGCGCCTCGCCCGCTGCCCCGGGCCCTGAGCGCTGCGGGCCCGGCCCGGGAGCTGAGTCCTGGCCCGCCGGCGGAGCGCTGCTTACACCGGGGCCCCGCTCGCTTGTTCCCAGGCCAGCCGGGGAGCTCCGCGGTCTGCCCCGGGCCCGCCCCTGGCTCCAACTAAAACCCTCCCGGCGGCCGGGCCAGTTCTCCAGGGCTGGGCCATAACGGACTAAACCCGCCTGGTCACGCCGGAGGAAGAAGCCCCAGGGCCCGAGCCGGGCTGTGCTGGGGGTACCGGCGCTCCCCGACCCCCACCCCCGCGGGGCTGACTCGGGCCAGAGGAGCCCGGCGGAGACACGGGCAGTGGCTGGGAGGCTGCCCCGGTGCGCGCGGAAGGGGGCTGCAGGGGCCGGGGCTGCTGTTCCCCAGGCAGCCGCCCCCGGGGACACAGGCAGGGAGGGATCGAGCCAGACCTGGTTAGGGAGGGAGGCGAGGAAACCACAGCGAGCTCCCTGCCCCTGGCACTAACAGAGCGAGTGGGGCAGGCTGGAGGGAAAGAGCCCTGCCCTGGGCAGAAACCTGCCAGGGACACACACAGCCCCTGGCTGGGAGGGTGACTGAGCCTGTCCCGAGGTTGGGAGAGCTTCGGGGAGCTGCTGAGTGTACAGGAGAAACTGCAGGACTCGAGGAGATGCTGCGAGAAAGCTGGAGCCGAGCCGGTCCTGGCTGCAGGGCAGCGGGAGCTGCCTGGGGTGACAGAGCCAGTCCAGAGGCTTGGGGAGCTGCGGGCGGCGAGCTGGCTGGGGATGGTAACGACTGTCTCGCGGATGGCAAAGATGCAGGGCCTGGCCGCTGGCTGGGAGGCGATAGAGCCCGGCCAGGGGAGAGGGAGCTGCAAGCCAGGGAGGGGGAGGGGGCGATAGAGCCCGGCCAAGGAAGCGGGAGCTGCAAGCCAGGGAGGGGGAGGGGGATGGGGCGATAGAGCCCGGCCAGGGGAGCGGGAGCTGCAAGCCGGGGAGGGGGATGGGGCGATAGAGCCCGGCCAAGGGAGCGGGAGCTGCAAGCCAGGGAGGGGGAGGGGGCGATAGAGCCCGGCCAGGGGAGCGGGAGCTGCAAGCCAGGGCGGTGGCTGGTCCCTCTCCTGTCTCCCAGCCCCTGGCTCGGCCACTCCCCGCTCCACGAAGATTCGCCCTTTTCCGGCTAAACCCCCTAACCTGGTGCTCCCCGCCCCAGCGCCGGGAGCTGCCCGAGGCTGCCCGGCCGCTCTGCAATGGCTCCAGCCCCGGGGCGCCCAGGGCCGGCGGCGCTGCGCGGGGGCTGGGCAGAGCCGCAGGGGGCTTGGAGCCCGAGCAGAGCCCCGCCCCGCCCCGCCCCGCCCCAGGCTATAGCGCCCCCTGCGGGGCGGGGCGGGGCGGGGCTGGGCAGGGAGGGCGGCGCTGGCTTGGGCTGAAGAGCTGGCGGGATTTCAGCCCCTACTTGGTGCGGGCTGATCTATTGCCGCGCCAGGCGCTGGAGGCTAATCTGATTAATTAAAGACTACCTGCTTCCAGTCCGCGGAGCAGCCCCCTTTGCCCGGCCCCCTCCGTTATTAATTCTTGGATGGCTATATTATGGGTAATACTATTAAAACATTATCCAAACTAATGAGAAACAATTACTTAGGAAATGAGCGGGGACAAGATTGAGCGGCGGACGTCGGCGGTTATCCCCGCAGATTGCTTCAATAAATCAGCCGGCGCAATGCGCGGCGGGCTGCAAAGCCCTGGCCCAGGGAAATGAACAAGAGCGAGTTTTTAGCTGTTTGCATAATTTTTTCATTAATCTCAATAGGAGCCGTGCGGCGCAGATTGTTTTATTCCCCTAACGCCTCGCCTGCGGGGGGGGGGGGGGGAGCTCAAACTAATGTCTTCATTGTTTTACTGGAGGCTTCGTGACAGCCTGGGCCCGCCCCCGTCGGTTGCGGGGAGGCTCCTCTCAAGGCACCCGGGCACTGGGCGAGGCGGCTGGGAAGCCCGGCTGGCGCTGTCCTTCGGTGGGCTGGAGTGAGGCAGGTCGGGGCGCCTGGAAACGCCCCCTCCCGCCGCCCCCAAGCCCGGCCGATGCAGCGCGCTTCCAAGTGCCCCCCCCCCGCCTCCTTCGCAAAACCCATCGGCCCGGCCGCGGATGTTCAGCCCCCGACTACTTGCGCTGCAGCGGGTCGTTTTAGTCACTTCCTCTCATGCCACCTTTCCGGAGAAGTAACCTATGCAAATCTTTGCCTTTCTTTCTGCGGGGGGATGCAGCCTGGTTGCCGCTGAGGGTCTGCTGATTTTATTCCCTCCCCCAGGAAAATCCGGCTCCCACTTCGGTGTTTCAGGGGTTTTCTCGTTATCGAAAATCCGCTCTGCTCTTTCTCCTTTGACTTGAAGTGCTCTAAGGAAGCTTTAAGTGTTTGCCGTTTCCCTTCCTTCCTTTCTGCCTTGTGCTCGGAAGGCCATTGACGAAACAAACCCCAGGATAAGCTTAGCCGCGGGATTTTGTGCATATTAATGACAGCAAAGGGCACCTCATGGCTTTGTAATTGCAGAGCGCTTGGGCTCCGGCCTGGGAACTGCAGCCCTGCCCCAGCAAACCCCCGGGAGGTTTCCCCGTTGGAATTAGGGGGAAAGTGAAAAAGTAATTACCCGAGCACCACTCTGAACTGCGAAAGCCCCTTTCTTCCTCCCTCCCTTCCTTTCTTTCAGCGCTCCGATTTAAAGGGGGGAACGGACAACCCGGAAAATAAATTACTGTCCAATCAGTAGGTTAGCTCCTGAATGCTACGGCGCATTTTCCTTTTCTACGTTTTAGCAATTAGCCGGGCGTTTGCCCCTGAGCCCACCCTCCAAAGGCTGGGGGAAGCGGAGCCCAGGAGGCGAGGGGAAAGCAGCCTGCGAGGTTTTTACAAAGCAAACCCGCCGCTTCTCCCAAGCTACCGGGTGACATTTGCAGGGAATTTTTTTTTTTTTTGGACCGCTTCTACCAAAAGGAGCGCTTGGGTTCCTCCCCCACCGTACCCCGCAAGGGGCCGCCTGGCAGTAACCCCAAATCCCGACTCTCATTAACGATGCCTCCCCCGTGTGTTGGCCGGGTTCGCTTTCCCCTGCCCAGATTTCCACGCCTGGGATTCGGATTTTGCGCACCGGCGTTTCGAACCCCTCCCTCCGAAACGGGGCCCAGTTTCACTCCCACGCGTCGGTGTTTGGTCTTTGAATGCCACTCTACGCGGGGCTCACTCGGGAAAGTCCCTCGATCGGAGCAACAAACCCAAGCGCCTTTGGATCTTCACTTTCTCCCGGGCCCTCGCAATGGGAACTCCATGGGCCGGGCTGAAACGGGGCTTTGGAAACTTTGACAAGCCGAGCAAAGGGGATATCTGCTCCTGGGGCGCTCACAGCCTGGGCAGGCACCTTTCCTTGTGCCCTGGCCCATCCGATCACTGCACAGCTCGGGTTTTCTCCCGCACCCCGCCGCCGCTGGGATGATTCAGAGCCTGTCAAAGATTCGATCGAATATTTTAGGGGCAGGGCGAAAACAGCTGTTCGGAGCCTGGAGAAACGGATCCGGTTTGGTTCTTTGTTCCCCCGCCCCCCAGGAACACATGGGCCTTGTGCACTCATAAGGAGTGATGGAGACAAACCGGAAAGCAAACGAATCAAGTTGCCCATGGCCAGGTCTGGCCTGTGGGCCGGGGCCAGGGACTGGTTGAGGAATTGCCAGCCAGGGAAGCCAGCCTGGACTTTGTGAAGTCAGACAGCTGGGGCTGGAGCCAGCAAAGGGGTAATTCCAGACCCAGGCACTGCACTGAAAGGGGACAGGGAGAGCTAGCTGCTTTTGTAAGGGACAGAAGGAAACAGTAGCCCCCAGATGTGACTTAGGGGGAGGTTGGTTGGGTTGGAGGAGCCTGGTTTTTAATCGAGCTTCCTCCCCAGTAGGCAAAGACCAGAGGCCTGTTTGCTGGTCAAGGTGTGTTGCTTTTGGCTGGGGCAGGTGAGCAGTAGGAGGCTGAATAATTTTTTTGTGACAATCAGAACAAGCCCCCCCCCCCCCCCCGCCAAGAATTCAAAGACTGGTAACTACACACCCTGGTCGGCTGGCGAGCACCTGAGCTTGCCTGCTCACTAAGGACTGGTGCCAACCTGCGAAAAGCAGAAGGCCTTAGGGCAAGAGGGCAGGTGGGGTTGGCACTGCCTTGACTCCCCTTCTCCTGGGCCAGGATGAACAGCAAGACCCTTCCTGGGCAAAGTCTAGGGCAGTGAGTCTCAACCTCTGGGGGCTCAGGGCCCATTTGTCAAACCCTGATGGCCTGTCGCAAATCAGGAAATAGCTTGAGTGCAAAAACCATCTGGCTTACTAACTATTTCTCACCCACACTTTCTAATCACCACATGAAGGTGATAAGTACTAAATAAATACACCCTGTGTACCACAGCAGCAGATCCCAGGGCTCCTGTCCCCATTCGAGGTGTTGTAATCTGCAGGGCTGCTGAGGTTTGGCCTGGCCTGGCCATCTGGCACATGGGACTCACAGCCCCACTCACTCAAATTTGGCATGCCCAGCCCCCAGCATCATTACAGAGGGGCAGTTGGGCCAGACCCAAGCAGCATTGCGACCCTGTGCTCAAGGTCACAAGGCCTGGAGCTGAGCCCAGCCAGCCCCTCAGGAGCTGCCTTTATGGTGTGAGTGCAGGGCGGGCTCTGAAAGGTCCCACTAGGCCTCCAACCCACCCTCAGGGACTGGACCCAACCTCCCCGGGTCTCCCATGCAACCCTTTGACACATTTTGGGGACCCAATTCTGGGTCATGCCCAATGGGTTGAGAAGCCCAGGACTCCAGGCTCTGCAACAGAACTGTCCTGCAGACAAATTCATCCCCACGGATGTGAAGATGCCAGCTTTAGAAAAAGACTGCCTCCACAGGGGAAAGGGCTGAGTTACTGGAGTCTGGGACCAATGGGTCTCTGCCAGCTAGAGAATCTGGCAAATCTGTTTCACGAGCCCAGGAGTTAGTGGGAGCCACCCGCTCCCACGCAGGTTTGGTACCAACAGCCCACTTCTGTGCCTGACCACTCTAGGGGCAGGAGGCGAGCTGGGGCGTGGGGCAGCTGTACCATTTTAAACAGAGATGTTCAGGTTGCTGCTGGCTTTCTAGTGTGCCAGCCTGTGTGTGTGTGTCTGTCGGTCTGTCTGACTGTAATGGTGGCAGATCAAAGGCTGCCCCGTGTCCCGCGGAGCCCAGGACAATCCCACCCCTTTGTCTGCTGTTGCTAGGAGCCCAGGAAACTAAGAGAAAGTGTAAGGAGCACGTTAATCAGACGCGTTACAGTACAACAATAACGTCTCTCTCTGACAGCCAGCCCAGAACCCCCAAACGCCCCGTCAGGCACTGGGGCCAGCAGCACCTGCACTGGAGAGGCCAACCTGTGCACAGCAATGTGATGTGCTCAGGGCTCTCACAGTCACGCCTCTCTTCTCCCCAAAGGTCAGCACCCTGTTCCCATTCCCCACAGCAGATGCCATGCGACAGCCTGAAAGTGCCAGGCTCTCTTCCACAGATCAGCCCAGCCACTCAGCATCGCCTCTGCATTCAGCCTGTGGGGCCTTTCCCTGGGTGAAAGGGAAGAGCTGGAAGGTTCCCCCTTAGCCTCAGTGCCAGAAGAGGGTGTAACACAGCATTTGAGTGAACTTTCTGGAGGGAGCAGCAATTTCAGAGGCTGTGGAGGGGAGAGAGCCAGCGCTGAAATGCCCCTCGGGTTTGTCATGTTCCGAAGCCAAAGGAATTCTGCTAGTATTGAAAATAATGCAAAGTTTTACTCACACGAGTGACCTTCATAATGCAAAATGCTCTGTGATAGTCTCACGGGGCCCCACCTGGGTGAGGGACCTCTAGGCATGCCTGGAATACAGCACTGCTGCTGCCAATAGTAAGATTGTTAGCTCAAGGGCTAGTCAGCAGCTCCCAAAGTCAAGCTTGCCTGCAGGTCACATATAGCTACAATACCTGGGTAACACCTTCCACTGAACTAGGCTACATTTATTAAGTGCGGTAAATTAACACTGCCAACCAGAACAGCCTTGATGGTTGGCATGCTTGTTTTGTGTGCTTTAGTTTGGGAGAATTTTGGCCCAAGGCCTGTGCCCTCTTTTATGTTTGTGCAGCACCTAGCACACTATAGGCTACCATCAGCAACAAACAACAATAATTGTATACTTGTGCTCGTGATATTTAAGGCCACAGATCAGATTCATGCAATGGTGGGGATGCAAAAGTCTGCTTACATCCTTGAAAATATGTCCCACTGGTTCTATTCTGATGACCAAGTTTTGTCACAAAGAATGCCATGACTTAGAGCTTTGATACATGCAACTTCATACGGAAATAGTCCCTGAGGAAGAGGTAACTCTCTGCTTAGTTGAGGAGGAGAGGCAGGGGTTGGGGAAAGACATTTTTAAAAAGTTATATGTGGTTGTAAAATCACTTCCTAGCATGCTCAAAACCCCTTTTTTAGCAGATTTATGAAATCCCACCCCTTTTGTGACATCATTGGAGGGAAGGGAGCGAGAAGAATTCTCTCTGCCCACCCTGGGAGCCTGAGAGCTGCTGAAGGGAGAGTTTGCACAACAGAGATCTAGCCAGTGGTTCTCAGCCAGGGGTATGCGTTCCCTTGCAGGTACACAGAGGTCTTCCAGAGGGTACATCAACTGACCTACGTCAGTGTTTCTCAGCCTGGGGGGGTTGCAAGCCCGAAGGGGGTATGGGATGGGTTGAGGGGGGTTGCAAGTGCAGGGGTGGCTAGCAGAACAATTGCCTGGGACCCCCACGCCACAGGGGGGCCCCGCAAAGCTAAGTTACATGCTTCAGCCCTGGACGGTGGGACTCGGGCTTCAGACTCCTGAAAGGGGTACACTAGCCTGTAGAAATAACATACCCATGTTCCAGCACTTGTGAGCTATATTAGAACTAGCACCAGTGTGTCCCTAGTGTAATTCAGATCAGGTATTTGCAGCCTCACGTCACCAAACATGGCTCTGACACCGTTTAAAAGTTAGCATCGTTAGCCGTGGGCAAATTCATTTAGTGCTTTACTGTCTTTCTTGGGGAAAATACCCTGAATGAAATGTAAAACCTATTCATGTCCTACTGAGGTTTTACAATGCCAATTAAAAGGCAAGAAATCTGAATGTTGAGATTGACGTGCATTCACATCCACATTGACGTGCATTCACTTCATGTTGCATGAAGAGAAGATAGTTTGCTTGGTTTTACTTTGTTTTGTATTTAATAGATACCAAATGTGCACAGAGCCCCAGAGCAATGGCAGAAGACACAGTAACGACAGTAATCAACACCTGTATGTCCCCTACACTATGTACTTAGCAGATGGTTACAGCTTCTGGCCTCTTATGGGTTTTAACAATGTGTGTAAGTCAGAGTGGGAACATGAGGGATATGGGTACATAAGGAAGCATATGCGGGGGGCAGGGGGAGGTATGACTGTATTGATGGGGTGCAGGGGTGCTGGAATAATTTGCACAGTGGGGGTGCTGAGAGCCATTGAACCAAACCATAAACCCTGTATATAATGGAAAGCACTTCAAGCCAGGCGGTGCGGGGCACGCCCTGCACCCGAGTCCCATCACCTATGATGGGGTGTGCAGGTTTAGGGGCGTATGCAGAGAGAGGTAATCGTTCCGCAGGAAGCTGCATTTGCTGGAGATGTACAGACCCGTCCGCTCTGTCTCTGCGTGTGTGTGTGTGCACGCTTGTTTTTGTTAGTGTAACGTTTCATTTGAGGGGGGAGAGGCACATAAGCTTCTTTTGATTGCCTCCTTGGCTATAAATTACCCCACATTGGGGTAGACTTGCCCTTGGAAGTAAGCACAATTGAGAGCAGGGCTGAGGGGACGGGGGAGGGGGGCCCCAGGGCCCTCTCCCTGTGTATTAAAACTGAGCAGGAGGCCTCTGCTGTGCCTCAAGAGGTGATGAGCACAGACAACAACAACTCCACGATAGGGATTGTTACATTGCACTGACTGTTTTTGCAGCTGCACTTTAGGCATCTCGCCCAACCCCCAACAAATACATTATTTCATGTAAGAATGTTGTTTGAAAAATACACCAACACTGGCTCTCCTTGCACAACGAGTCTGCCAGCAGCAGCCCAGAAATCATTTCAGGCCCTTTTAGCATTAATTTATTCATTTACACTTACAAGTTTGTGGCTCTCAGTAACCATATGTGCAGCGTCATAAATTGCGTCTCACTGGGAGGACGCTGCAGGCCATGTTTTGTTTCAGTTAGCACAGCTGGGAAGATGGGTCCAAAACACACAGGATGCATTTCAGCCCAGTTCTAGTTTCTTTGCATCCCACAAATTCCCAGTGAAGTTTCAGGAGGAGCCAACAGAGCTAAGTGGGCACTAGTTTCCCACTTGTCCAGCAAACTAGCTAAGCTTTTCTCCTTTGGGTGCTTGCAGTTCAGTCCAAGCACAAAAGTGACTTCCTGGAACCAGATGATCCCTTCCCATGGGAAGGGGAATTCACTCTGGAACTGTTGCCAGTGACTATCTAGGCTCATCATTGTGTGGAGCAATGGTGCAATCACTGGGATGGATGAGGAGTGGACCATGTGTCCCTGAAAACCAAGGATGCCCCTGCTTCCAGAGCTGATTCCTATTGGCTTTCCACAAAACATTGTTTTGTCATGATTCTGGTGAACACCGCAGTGTGGTAAGTTGAAGAAAACTGGCCTCAGGCTGGCTGAATGCATTGCACATCCACTCCCTGCCAAACCTGTCACATGTTGCTGGTCAGCCGTCCCACACCTATGAAGTCTCCCAGCGAGCACCTCTCTGGGACCTGATTTTCCCCCACACAGAATGAGCTCAGTGTAGCGTTAGAGACTCTCTGGGCTGTGCTGCAATTGGTGAGTTTCTCGCCTTCTCAGCTGCCCAGCTGGCTGTAGCAAGGCACAGACCAAAGGACTAAGCATGTGACAGAGAGAGAAACAATAAGTGTGGCAGTGAGGGGAAGCTCTACCCTGGAGGGGGAGACAGGATTGAAGGATGGAGAGGGAAGGACCAAAGGAGCAGAGAAGCAAGTAAAGAAAAGGGAGAAAACAGAAGCCAAACCTGTAGAAAATGTAAGGCAGATAAACAGCTTTCTCTTCCCCTCGACCCGCGCTGGTACAATTCTCCTGTGCCTGCCTGTCTAGCCCTCACCGAAATATCCATCAGAGTGTCTCATTTCTCACCTTGAAAATACGGTCACACTATGAGACAGTCACGGGCCTCCCCCACCCCCAGCATTTTACTAGCCGATCACTGAGGGCTTGTGCATTTTCATATCCGGTCTCCCCACATCCCCCACAACTTTTCTTACGTGGTCACACACCTGCCTGGGGGGGGGGGGGGGCACGTGTGTGGCCTTTTAAAACACGCCCATGTTCCCAATAGTTCAGGACAGCCTTGTGGCTAGCCTGCCTGCTGCAGGACTCACCACCCCACTGCTAAGGTGTCGTGCGGCCAGGGACTCCTCCATGATGGCTCACTACCCGCCCATCAGAGGGGGAGAAGAGCCAAGCCGCAATTAATGCTGAAATTGTGAGTATTCCACACCATGGGCAATTCTTTAAGGGGACGTCATGTAGGACGACTGGCCTGTGACTCAACCCCTTGTCCTGATGTGCTCACTCAAAAATCCAGCCAATCCCAACCAGGTCATGCGTCCACTGAGAGGCATTCACAGGCCAGTGTGAAGAAGTGTGCACAGCACCTGTCTGGGCTTACCAAAGGATATGGCTGGTATTTATTCAAGCTTCACCCTCTATGACCACAAAGCAGCTGATCTGTAGCATAGAAATTAATAATGGTGCAAGAAATAGATGCCCCCTTGCCCATCATCACAATCCTTTCCACACACAGAGCTCCCACTGACACCAGTTACAGAGGTAAAAGGCCAACAGACTTTCATCTCACTCTAATAACAACACTCCCCTGCTACAGCAATTTTCATCTGAGATTCTCAGAGGCCTTCACAAACATTAGTAAATCAATCCTCAAGCCTCTCTGTGGAGCAGGGCTCATCCTTTCCATTGTACAGATGGGAAAGCACGGAAAGGTTAAGAAACTTGCCAAGGTCCCTCAGGAAGTCTGTGGGAGACCTGGGCATAGAGCCCAAAAGCCTGACCTTCAGCCCCCCTGCACTAACCACTAGAGTAAACTGTCTCCTCTATTCTCTCACAGAATCTCTTTCAATGATGTAAATTTAGTGATTCCTGCATGGGACTAGATTTCAGAGATTGCTGACTTGTGCACAGCCACATAACTAGGTTTATAGCTGGAGGCTCTTTCCCTTAGTCATTCCCTTTTTGCTGCTGTGGCTCTGGAATTAGGCTTTTTCCTGACAAAAATACCTAATATGGGACGGTTACTAACACGAGTGGAATTTGTCCTTGTGCAGAAAGAATGGGCTTCAACTTCTGTTATTCAGAGTAACAGCCATGTTAGTCTGTATTCGCAAAAAGAAAAGGAGTACTTGTGGCACCTTAGAGACTAACCAATTTATCTGAGCATAAGCTTTCGTGAGCTACAGCTCACTTCATCGGATGCATACTGTGAAAAGTGTAGAAGATCTTTTTATATACACACAAAGCATGAAAAAATACCTCCTCCCACCCCACTCTCCTGCTGGTAATAGCTTATCTAAAGTGATCACTCTCCTTACAATGTGTATGATAATCAAGCTGGGCCATTTCCAGCACAAATCCAGGTTTTCACACACACACACACAAACCCACTCTCCTGCTGGTAATAGCTTATCTAAAGTGACCACTCTCCTTACAATGTGTATGATAATCAAGGTGGGCCATTTCCAGCACAAATCCGGGGTTTAACAAGAACTGAGGAGGCAAGGGGGTAGGAAAAAACAAGGGGAAATAGGTTACCTTGCATAATGACTTAGCCACTCCCAGTCTCTATTCAAGCCTAAGTTAATTATATCCAATTTGCAAATGAATTCCAATTCAACAGTCTCTCGCTGGAGTCTAGATTTGACTTTTTTTGTTGTAATATAGCAACTTTCATGTCTGTAATCATGTGACCAGGGAGATTGAAGTGTTCTCCGACTGGTTTATGAATGTTATAATTCTTGACATCTGATTTGTGTCCATTTATTCTTTTACGTAGAGACTGTCCAGTTTGGCCAGTGTACATGGCAGAGGGGCATTGCTGGCACATGCTGGCATATATCACATTGGTGGATGTGCAGGTGAACGAGCCTCTGATAGTGTGGCTGATGTGATTAGGCCCTATGATGGTGTCCCCTGAATAGATATATGGGCACAGTTGGCAACGGACTCTGTTGCAAGGATAGGTTCCTGGGTTAGTGGTTCTGTTGTGTGGTATGTGGCTGGTGGTGAGTATTTGCTTGGTTGGGGGGCTGTCTGTAGGCAAGGACTGGCCTGTCTCCCAAGATTTGTGAGAGTGTTGGGTCATCCTTCAGGATAGGTTGTAGATCCCTAATAATGCGTTGGAGGGGTTTTAGTTGGGGGGCTGAAGGTGACGGCTAGTGGCGTTCTGTTATTTTCTTTGTTAGGCCTGTCCTGTAGTAGGTAACTTCTGGGAACTCTTCTGGCTCTATCAATCTGTTTCTTCACTTCCGCAGGTGGGTATTGTAGTTGTAAGAATGCTTGATCGAGATCTTGTAGGTGTTTGTCTCTGTCTGAGGGGTTGGAGCAAATGCGGTTGTATCGCAGAGCTTGGCTGTAGACGATGGATCGTGTGGTGTGGTCAGGGTGAAAGCTGGAGGCATGTAGGTAGGAATAGCGGTCAGTAGGTTTCCGGTATAGGGTGGTGTTTATTTGACCATCATTTATTAGCACTGTAGTATCCAGTAACTTCTGTTATTGGTACAGTGACAAATTACTCTGCAGCTGACTGTTAGCCTCCATTCACTAGGCAGTCAGCTGTATCTCTTGCGTTACTGACATTAGTCAGTGCAGATTTAGACTTTGTCTTATGTTAAAGTAGAGACCCTATTCCACACTGTTTGAACGTCAGTGACTCAGCGATAAATCCAATAGCACCAGCCACAATGACCTGACCTCTTCCTGTCACTGCAGTTAAGGCTCTGCCAATGTTTATAGTCCATAAGGCTCTTGTAGATTATATCTTAATAACAAACCCACTACAGGCTGAAACTTCTTTTACAAGGAGCAAACATTTCTTTCTTCACTAAGACACAGGCAGGAATACTCTTCCAAAAACATTAAATCACTAACCTTTCGGCCACTTTCTGTCTAACGTTGTGTTTATTTGATGAGGCCAAGTCGAGCCATTAATTGTTGGTAGTATCTTAGGTGATTTATGTCATGTTTTTATCTACGGTAATCTATTAAAGTGGCATAAAATGTTGAGTCAATAGAATTACAAAAAGTGCTTTGGGGGCATTGCTGGATGTGAAAGGTGTTATCCAAATTGAAATGCGTTCTGTTCAGAGCAGTGGCTGGGGTGGCCAGGTGGCAAGAAGCACTTTTCACCATGGAAAAACTGTGAATTGTATTTGGAATTAAGTTTTTTGATTAAAATCTGCATTGCTGAGACTCCTGCTGGTGGCCACCATTTTTCTGAAAAGTGACATCGTCTCTGGCACTGATACTATGAGAGCTCACTATCACAGACTGTAAATCAATTTCCTAGTGCTATTTAGAAATCAGATTTTTTATAATGAGCATTAAGGGCCATCCCCTACATTCTCTGCATACTTACATGGCAGACGGAGTGCAGCGTTTTTCAAGGAACACACACTTGGGTCCTTGCATGTTTTAATGAGTAAAGTTATCTTCTTCGTATAAGGAAGGAAACAGTTTTTAAAACTGACATTAAGACTCACTATTGCTGATGTCACAACTTATGTCATTTTTCAGCAAGCTGTTAGGTACCATTAGGAGACTCCGTGATCCCAATCTGAGTTCACAGCTGGTGGACCAATCACCCAAAACTCGCACTGAAGTCAACTCTGTGCTGCGTGGCTCCAGGACCTGGCTGTCTATTTGCAAATTATATAAAAGATTCTCCCTACATGAACTTTCAGCCAATGCACTGAGGGGAATGAGTACAGCTTAATATATATACCGCTTGAAGGGCTGATGGTGGTCAGTGGATCTTCTTTATAAACCTATTTCTATTGCCTCCTAGCCTTTAGAACTGATTATTCTTAATCCAATCCTACGGTCATTTCACACACAGAACTCCCATTGAAGGCAGTGAAGTCCCATTGAAGTTAGAGAGTTTTGCATAAAAAAGGAATGCAAGATGGGCCCAGTCCCTTCATCTTTTAAAATTAGATTTTTTTTTGTTTATGTTCATTTAACACAAAACCAGCTTTGCTTTTATAACTATACATAAAGAGATTCCTCCATAGCACAGGCTGATCGTTTTTCATCTTTTGAGAAATAAAATCACAAAAACATATTAATAAGTGTTTAATCAGTAAAACAAATCAGCTCTTTGGAGGCACTGGCCTGTCTGTTTGGTAAACAATATTCTTAAGAACTGCCTCACTGCATATTAACTCATTAGTGTGGAATAATCCATCATATTCTTCCTGGGTACACCCAGGAGATAGGACCATCTAGGCTCGGGGAGAAATAATATGCATTACATGACCTGAGGTTGTGCGCCACACCAAGAGAAGGGATGAAATTCAGAGCGAAAGGTGACAGTCGCATCGTGTGCTTCCCCCCCCACCACCACCACCACCACAACGGTGTGAGCCAAAGGTGGAGCGTTAAGCCTCTGCTTTGGATTTCCTGACTTTTCTCAGCGTCTGTCACTACCGTAAGGGTACAATTGCACAGTGGCAGAGATATGGATTAGACAACAGAACAGGTCTCTGCCATCTCTAAGCTCTCTGATTAATATGATTCAAAGATGACTATTTATTTACTTACGGAGATGGGTCTAGTGGTCTCTGATGGAAATGGTGCTGCAGCAATGGATTGGCTTCTCCTCTCGAGTAAATCCTTGCCTTAGTTACTACGACAGTCACACTCTAGTAGCTGAACAAGAAACATTTTCACGATTACAGGATTAGAATTACTGGGCCTTCTCCCAGACGACATGATGGTGACATAACATAGCATTTCCTTCTGGTAAAGTGGCATTGGCACCTTTGAAAACTACTGTGACCTCAGGCATCTGTACATCAAAGGCCATTTCCACAACCTGAGCTTCATTAGCTTTCACAGTTGAAGTTACAGGAACAGTACTTCCTCAGCAGCTAATGGAAAACACGCTGCTCCATTTGCTGCTGAAGTGTTAAAAGTCCCTCTTAACATCAGTTACAGTGCTGGGGCTTCATTGGTATCCTAGTAAAATAAAATGACTTGTGGAGTGGGAGCTGAGTTCAAGCCAATGTACTCCTTACTCCAGCAAACCTCATTGGCGTTAATGGGAGTTCCACGTGAGTAAGGATGACAACACAGGGCCCTTTGGGTCATTCCCTGAGAACCCATTGCTTGACAGGACCAGGCCCTTAGTCGAGGACTGTGCTTGCAGCTCCTGAGGACTGAAGGGAAGATTTCATGCTTCTGTAACAATGGCTTAAGCAAAGGGACTGGGTTGTCTGACGGGAGCTCTGGGTCCAATGGTCTCACTGCAGTAGGAGACATGGAAGGCCACACCGGATCCTGAAGAGAGAGAGGCTGATCAGAGAGGAGGGATGCTCTTGTGTTTAGGGTATTAGGCAGGAGAACAGGAGATTTAGGTTCAATTCCTGGCTCTACGACAGCCTTTGTGTGTGATTTTAGGTGAGCCACGTAATGTCTTTGTGCCTCATCTCCCCCTCTGTAAATATGTGATGAAAATACTTCCTTTCTCTGCCTTCTCTATGTAGCGTGTAAGCTCTTTGGGTCAGGGTCTTTTTGCCTTACAGAGGGATTTAGAAAGGCATGTTTATTTCTCATGAAGCTGCTACTGGAATTTTGTAAATTAAGGTAATCGGGTTCCAAAGAAATCCTAAATTAAGACCCTCCTTATAGTCTATATTTTTCAAGGACTCCTGACTCTTTCTGCTCTTTCCCTTCACCACACTCATAAGTCAATGGCACACGGCTCACATGATACAACAGTAGTCTGACATGACAATTTAAAAGCATATCAAAAGTGAATGTTGTTGCTTCAACATTTTCTATTCTTAACCTGAGCACTTTCGTTTGCAATCTCTTAAAATATATAACATTGGTCAGTAACAATAGCGCTTCTCACTTACTCAAGTGTGTGTGTGTGTGAGAGAGAGAGAGAGAGAGAGATGAAGTCAGAGTAACAGGGCACTGGAAAGTGAATCACCCTAGTGTTTGGTTGTTTTTGTTAATGTGGGAGTACTGTTCTTTAGAGTTAGTACACACAAAAGTGTGTTAAAGAGTGTGACAGATTGCATTTTGTCACTTGATTTGGACTACAGTCCCAATGCTCAGCGTGCTGCAGGATCAAGTCCGCAGGGCTAGCTCCAAAGCCCATTGAAGTTAAGGTGAGCTTTACATTTGCAAGGGAGACAATGTACTTGATGTCTAAAAAAATTGGAAATACTAAATCGCCTCTCTCAAATAATTAAAAGAAAACTTCGTCTGTGTTGCCAGCCAGGTTTGACTGAAATGAAGGGAGGTGATCCCAAGAATACTTATACTTGGCTCATGCTCCGTGCCAAACCTGTCAAACTCCAAGAGCTGCTGGGGTTTACGGACTTCCCTCAGCTACCCCAAGCAAAACCACATTTCCATAAAGAAACCTTTTCAGTAAAACCGTCTGCCAGGAGCCTTAAGCCAACAAATTAGTTATTTTAAACATATTTCCATTTTTAATTTAGCGCTGCCCCCTACCCCCCATCGTGGTGCTCCCTAGGAGTGATGTATTATCAAAGACAAGCTTCTACAGAGATCTCCCACTGAAATACTTGACAGCAGGCTAAAACCTTCATTCCTTACTCAGACCCAACTCCTGCTGAGTCAAGGAGAGCTTGGTCTGCATAAGGACAGCTGGAGTGGCCCAAAGTTTCCAAGCTGGTTTCAGAATTGGAAAAGGTTCAGAAAGGGGCAACACAAATGGTTAGGGGTATGGAATGGCTTTTCTGGGACTTTTCAGCTTGAAAAAGAGATGGTTAAGGGGGGATATAATAGAGGTCTATTAAAATCATGACTGGTGTGGAGTAAGTAAATAAGGAAGTGTTATTTACTCCTTCTCATAACACAAGAACTAGGGGTCACCAAATGAAATTAACAGATAGCAAGTTTAAAACAAACCAAAGGAAGTATTTCTTCACACAACGGACAGTCAGCCTGCGGAACTCTTTGCCAGAGGATGTTGTGAAGGCCAAGACTATAACAGGGTTCAAAAAAGAACTAGATAAATTCATGGAGGATAGGTCCATCAGTGGCTATTAGCCAGGATGGGCAGGGACTGTGTCCATAGCCTCTGTTTGCCAGAAGTTGGGAATGGACAATAGGGGATGGATCACTTGATGATTACCTGTTCTGTTCATTCCCTCTGGGGCACCTGGCACTGGCCACAGTTGAAAGACAGGATTCTGAGTTAGATGGACCTTTGGTCTGACCCAGTATGGCCGTTCTTATGTTCTTGTGATTGAAGCCACAATGCAACCAGAGCAGAGCATGGGCCATCCATCTTTGCTTCACAGAATCTTCCCTGTCACTCTGCTCCTCAAGGACACTTGCTGTCCTGCCATGTGGCCCCTGCTACACTCAGGTCACCACAGGTTTCAATGCTACCACTCCTGCCATGGCTACATGGTGCCAGATCACGCTACCCCAAAACCAGCTGAATAATTTCTGCTAATACAGTGGCAGAGATTAAGAGGAAGCTGTGGGCCCTATTCAGTAGCTGTAATAAAGGATGGGCTCACAGCTACCCAGGTGATCCCTTCTAGCTGTTACCTTTACCCCTTCATTCTCACATCTCTAAGAAGAGGCAGTAAGCATGAGATTAGGGACAGGGCCCAGAAACCGTGCTGGTCTTACATGGGTAAGAAGTATGAGAATCACTGGGTCAGTGGGCTTGCGCTTCCTTCAGTCTCCCGCCTTCTCTTCCCACCGGGAGTTTCTTCCTGCTCATCCTGTCCCCATGACCCTCACACTGCTCTCCATCCTTCTATTAAAACAGCTCATTTTAGTGCTGCCATTCCCAGCCCTGGCTTTCATGCCTGACCAACCCCCTACCCACCACCCCTCAGCCTCTGAATTCATCTGCTCCCATCACAGACCAACATGTGGCTGATGAAAAACAATCCTGCAGCTGATAAAAGTCTCCAGTCAGCCACACCATGGATCCCTACATTTCTTGAGGCCAGTGCCTAGCCAGCCAGTTGATGACACTAACACCATTATTATACCTATACCCAAGCTGGGGTGGGATGCTAGAGGGGTAGGAGCCATTTTTGCCTCCCTCACTTTCAAAGGCTTCTAGGAATTCCTGCTTTTGAGGGTAATGTCGTTGATTTTACATTATTCAATTGCAGGGCCAAGTTCTGCCCTGACTCACAAACCTGGCCATGGACCCGTCAACCATTTTTCAGCTTCATTTTGTGCTTGTCCCCACTGGTGAGTGCCTTTGGCAATCATCGCACTGAATTAACATAGCAGTGGGTAGAACTGCATCATGTTAGAGGATGCGTCACCATAATCCTTTCAGATGAATTCTGTGAAGACCATAATCAGTCCTTACGTGTTCACGGTGATGGGACCCTAGAAACGCTTAGATAAATAGTTGATTACTTTTTAAAATCTAGAAAACAGGTGGCAACCTCAGGGTACAATTTATTCAGTATAGATGTGACATGCTTGGCAATTGGTAAGCCCCAGAATTGTCAATAACGCCAGAAATAAATCAAAATGATTTTCTACTTAAAATATTGGAATGACTAATATAGCTGAAGAAAAATTCTGCTGTGGTTACAGTAAGTGATAATCTCATCAAGATAAAAGCAGAGCTTTAAAAAAGACCTATAATGAAATACAGATTTGAAACCTAAAACCTACTGTAAACTGAAATCCTGTTATATTGTATGTCCATTTTAATTCAAATTGAATAAACGTATCATCAAATTGGTAACCCAAAGCATATTTAGGGCCTGATCTTGCAAAGATTTATGCACATGAGCCCATGTAGCTCCTTGCTGGGTCTTCAACGTCCTTGGAAATAGGATAGAATACTGTAGCAGAGGGACTAGTGCTTATTGTACTGGGGGCAGGGGGGAGAATGACTAGTAAATTACCTTGGTTGAATACTAAATCTGACTTTCTCTCTGCTGGAGTGTGGAGTCTAGGAAGCAAAGCTGAAGAAATGGAAAAAATTGGCTGTGCTATCATGGGATGTAGGCCTCAAAAACAGACCTCTTACCAGAGACAAATGAAAGTATCATAAAAGAAAACAAACAGCTAGAAAATAAACAGCTACCAGCAAGGTACAGGACCAGAACTCCGTGGGCTGGGAACTCCCAGAAGGGAAAAGGACTGAAAGTACAGCATTAAAAAAATGGCTCCAAAAGCATTCGGCCATATTTAGGAGTGTCATAAATGGTGGAAACCATGAGGAGTCCTTGTGGCACCTTAGAGACTAACAAATTTATTTGGGCATAAACTTTTGTGGACTAAAACCCACTTCATCAGATGCATAAATGGTGGAGTGTCTCATAGATCAGAAAAAGAGTGTGATTCACTTGCTTGCTGATAGTGTGTGTATAGCAGAGCAGGGATATAACAGAGAAAACAACCAACTGGGGTGTGTAAAATAAACTCAGCAGGCCTGTTGTATTTACCTGACACCTTCTTGTTTCTTCTTGTTAGCTGCTTTTTCTGCTACACCTCCATCACTTTCACCCCATCACACAAACATACACTCACCAAATGCCCTTTGGAGCCCCTACAGAAAGGGCATTCATCTCAAGGGAGAACGACAAGTATTTTCATTACCTGCCTTCCTTCAAGGTTTCTGTTCTGGAGAGGCAGCTTCAAAGTTCTCCAGAAACTGCCTAAGAGCTCTGCTAGCAGAAAAGCCTGAAAGTATGTTCTGAATCAGCACATTCCCTGACTAGGCTAACAGCAGCCCTTGTGTGGCAAGAATTTGAGTCTTTGAATATTTATTACTGGTGGCGATGAAGAAGCCAGAAAGAACGTAGTTTGACTTTCAGAGTCTAGGCTGAGTCTGCAGCTCTAGTAGTTAGAAAAACTCTTCAGTGTAACCTGACTGAGCTTGTATTGTGCGGCATCCCTGAGACACAAGAAAATGGAACTCCATGCTGACATGCTTCATGAGTCATGTTTAAGAGTAGGGCCTATCTTAAAGGCACATGAGAAAATGGTAGAAGCAAAATAAATACATACATAAAATTGAAAAATTACATCCTTTAAGATAAATGGGGAAATGTCCTCAAGATTCTACCCACTAGAAAAAAATATCCAGGGGTTTATCTCAGTTTAAGAAGAAGCAGCCCCCAGTTTTGTCTGACACACCAAAAACAATGTGCAAGCTCCCCTGCTCGTGGCTGGCTATGGAGCACTAGTCCCAGAGCTGTGCATTTTGATGCTAACAGAATTGATTATCACGGTGCAGGAATAGTTGGTATAAACACAAGGCAGCCATTTAGGCTTCTGCTCCATTGGAAAAAGGAAAGAAATGTTTACCAAATGGATATAGAAAACATTGGCAGGGAGAGAACTTTAATTTCCAAGCTTCAATGAGAGCATCACAAACACTGAAGATTAAAAATAATTTTCACATGGACTCTCCCCTCATGGCCCTTGATTTAGTGCGGGGATTCCCACACATTGTACTCTGGGAACTAATTTCCATGCAAGAGGCAAAATGCAAGCCCAGAACCAACTTCTTACTCTGTGAATGGAAAAAGGCAGATACATAAATGTGTGCCTGTCATTGGATGGATTAGAAAAGGATCTGTCAGAGCCTTTCAGGCAGAAGATGATCCACACTCCATTGGATGTGCCAATCACCAGGGCCCAGGTCTGAGGCTGGTATGCTGGGTTTAGCACACGTGTCAGAATTCAGCCTTTTTACAGTTTATCCAAAAGAGCAATCCTTACTGAGGAAGAGAAAGACCAAGGGAGAGATCCCATTGGCTAGCCTAAAGCCTTTCCCTGAAGGCTATAGTAGAGTCCCCAAGGAAAAGACAGAGACGGAGACAGCCGGGGCAGGGTACAGACTGCAGAGTTGGTTCCCTGCAGACTGCATCACTAAAACAGAGACCAGAGCACTTTCCTCTGGTTGAGATCTCCTCTCAGTCCAGGAGCCAGGAATGAGGCCAGGAGTTCTGATGATTAACCACCTTCCACAAAACCCCGTGGTGGCAGAATGGTAGCATTGATGTCGCCAGCTGAGACTAATGGAAAACTGCAGATGCTAGTTTGGGTGCTTTTTTAAAAAAATCTTTCCTTCTTTTTGTTTTCTTTTCTCAGTTTTTCATGACGGAATGGTTTGGGGACGCCTTATTCCCTGCTGGTCAGAGAAGGCTGCCGAGGCAGGTTGTTTTAAGAGCTTAAAACACACACACGCAATGTTGCAGGGTAAATATGGGGAAAGTGGGAGGGGGGTGATTGGGTGAAACTCAAAATGATGGAGCTGGTTCAAAATGCTTGTCTCCAGGCATTAGGCAATGTAGTTATGCCAAGACTCAATTTAGCCCAGACCTCTGTAAAGGGCCAGAGCTTCAGGATTCTTCCAAAGGGGATATTGTCCCCTGAACCTGTATCTATTGAGTCAATCCAGTAGTTTTCATGGAATTGGAAATAAAAACACACTTTTAAACATATAAAATCAAATCCTCAATGGGCTCCATGCTTCCTCCTTGCACTAAACCAAGGATCAGACCATACTATGAGGCCAGTGGATCAGGGCACCCAGCACACAACAAGATTCCAGTCTGAGGTGTAGATGGAACAGTAACCATGATCCATATAGGAGATAACACCTTGGCCATCTCTTTGGACACAGTTGATCCACTACTATACATTGTAGCCATGTCCGGGCTGTATTTATAGTACAAATGTGCCCTACCAGCCACAGTTCCCATTGCCCATGCTACAGGGGCAGTGTGACAGCTTGATTTGATGTGCTATATTTGGGAAATTTCCCTTCTAGCATCTGGCAAAAAATCATTACCAGATGCTGAAAATGTGGCCTCCCACACATACACCTTGAGCCCAAGTACCAGAAAAAAAGTCATGTTTTGACACCCACCTCTACTCAAGGGCTGGTGGAGCCAGAATGACAAGTCTGTAGCTACAGGGGATTCCAGATCAGAGAGGGAAGGTTGTCTCCCCCCTTGCAATTAGCCTAATTTTTGTTGAAGCTACAGGTGGCCCAGCGACCGTACCAGCAGCGCCTTGCCCCCTGTAAGCTTGGTGATCCCATCTAGCTTTAAAAACAGTTTGACCACGTTGTGGGGAATCAGAAGGGGATCAATAAGCCCTGTGCTACCCACTAGATCACATGGAGTAGACACAGATCCTTTGGGGAGCCCACTTGCCACCTCGAGGTGCTGCAAAAGTGTTAATGGAAGTAGTCATATATAGCCCAGTACATGCTCAGGCTTTAAACAAGGAATGGCCAATTCTTATGGGCCATTTAACTATATCTGTAACACAGAGGTGATATTGGCTTACTGCCACAATTACACATAGTCAAAACTCCACTACACGGCTATCACTATCTGTCCTCCATTTGCCACAACTAGTGACATAAAGACCCAATATTTATAGATTGCTTCTGAATGGAACCATCTGAAAAGGGAGTCCATATTTGCTACAGCTTACTCTTTTAGTGTAAATATTATAATTTATATTACAGTAGGGCCTAAGAGTCCTTACTGAGATGGGGGCACTTTGCAGACGGAGTAAGAGAGAGTCCTGCCCCAAAGAGCTTACCATCTAACTAGACAAGACAGACAAAGACCCGGAGAGGAAACAGACTTGCCCCAGGTCATAGAGCAGGCCAGTGGGAGAGCTGGGAATAAAACCCAGGCCGCCTGAGTCCCAATCTATTGCCCTGATTCTGGCCTCCACTGCCTCTCTGATAGAACCTTGCTCACATCTTCATGGCCATCAGCTCAGCTATAACTGTTTTGGGGGCAGCACTCTTCTGCGTGGTGTTTTATAGTGGAGGAGCGGTGAGTCCTGGGAGTTGTGCTTGAGTAATATCACTGGTTTTCTTAGGCTGGCATTCAGCAATGACACACCACACTGTTTTATCAGAGGTGTTGTTTGGCTGGACAGTTCCCCAGTGACACGCCCACAGCAGCAGCAGCCTGGTAGAGTTATCATCTCTCTCAGGTCTGATGGCTATTACAGACACATGGAAGTGGTAGCCAGATTAGTGCATATAGCCCACTTTCTCTTTGGATTTAACGTCCTTTATTGTGTTTGAATCTCAAGTCTTTGTGCTTTGTGTTTCAGACTAAAAATCAAAAGTATTTCTCTCCTGTTTGCTCCCTGACAGTTCTTCAATATATTAGCGTTTTAAAAAACTCTCCAAGGACAAAAATGCACTTTCAAGTGCTGTTTAGGCGTTTACCATTTTTCCCTTCTCTTCATCCCTAGGTCTGCTGGATGCTTTTTGAAAGGTGTGGGGGGAAAGCACCTAAAAGTGCTGCTTTTGTATTCAGTTTACATTGCTTCTTATACAGACACCTGCCTGGAATGAGACAGGTGCACATCCCATGATGTCGTGATGCAGCATCCCTAGCACGATTATTGCTTTCTATTCCAACAGCTGCACTAGCTCGGGAACTTTCAAAAGTATCAATTTTCTGTCAGATTTAGACTTTTTATAAAAAACATTTTGAGGCTAATGGGGAGACTCCAAAGTGAGCCCACCAGGCAAATAGCAGTAAGCTCACAAGCATGAAGACATCTGTTTGCCAGGAGGCCAAGAGGTTTACTGCAGCTCTTAAAAAAATTTAAAAAGCTATTTTGTGCTTGAAATTAAGGAAAACAAAGGATGCCTCCGACATGGCTATACATGAGATTCTGGAATATTACATTCTTGTATAAAATGTATGCCAGCCAAACTGTAATAGCAGCAAAATACCTAGGACTACAATGTTGCAAACTGGCTGCAATAATATGTGCATACATACGTAGCTGCCTTTACTCTTCTACCAGCTTTAAAAATATTCAGCAACCTATGGAGGCCCTGTGAGGGAAAGAGGTAGTTCATATTATATCCATTTTACAGATGTAGCAAGTGAGGTTGGAGTGCTTTGCCAAAAAGGGAATCAGTGTTAGAGCTGGGATTAGAATTTGGAGGGGGGGGGGCAGCACTCAATTCAATGCACAGATCATTAGATTCCCCCTCTCTGAATACATATTTGATAGAAGATTTTTATTTCCCTGATGTGGGCAGGAGAGAGGGGGAAATGGTCCAGCTTCTGATTAAGGGAATTATTTCCTTAGGAAAGGGCTCATTAAACATCCTTCCAATGCTGTGTTGTTCTGTTGAGGGCACTGTTAGGATTAGCTGGGTTTAAAATTCCCACTGTTGACTGAAATCTAATGTTCCAAAGTGGCCTTACATAAGACATGCATTTCCAAGTAGGGAATAACATAGATAGTAAATAATCATCAGTAACATAAAGGATCAGATAGAAAATGGGGACACACTGCCTGATAAATGATCACATTCTGTTCTGGGGGGCACTCCCATAAATCCATGTGCCTGCAGGGGTTAGGTTTTAAAACTCCTTTCAAATGTTGCTCTTATATTGGACTTTCTCACCTTCCTCTCTATTTCTAGCCCCCCAGCTCCAGCATGGAGAAACCAATCTAGCTTCCATTGAAGTCTAAGTCAGAACTCCCTTTGACTTCAGTGGGAGAAAGAATGGGTCCTGGCATCTCAACCCATTGCCGTCTGTCCCTGCCCTCCCAAAGACAGAGGCAGTCTCCCTAGGAAGTGGGCACAAAATCCAGACTATGTAGAATATGGAGGAGAGGGGAAATGTTATCTTCCCTCCCTCTTCCCTGCCCACAAGCTCTCACTGCAAGTTACTTTTCCACTTTTGAGATCAGCCAGCAATTCTCCTGAGTGGAAAATAAGTGTTGTAAGGGCAGATAAGGCTGACAATCCTATCCACAACTGCCTCTTTCCCCATATCTCCAGAGCTGACTATGCCACTTCTTCAGCACTCCCTCCAAGGTTGCAGAATGAGAAAGAGTGTCCCCTGGTTGGCACAATGGTACCTCCCAAGCATCGTGCCAGCTGGATTGCCCCTTTAAGAGGTAATGTCAGATAGTGATTGAAGTGGTGATTGAAGTGATTGAAGATGGATGTTACTTTGTGCTGCCTTTTCATCTCAGGTCTGGAAGATTTCTGAGAACATGACAGAAATATGAGATTGTAATTTGGCAATACAGACCTCTCCCTCAAATGTAGGAGGGCCATTTATAATGGCTGTACTGTAAAACATGTGGATTATGTAATCCTTGTATTCCAGACAGCCTGACAGCAGTCGAATTTGTTTCCGCTTTAATAGTGTTCTGTGAATATTGTAGTTTTAGACCCATACTGGTAAGGTGAGATCTCCTCCCGTCACCTGGCTTGTTGATTTAACACTGCCTCGGTTTCTAACACCTGCTGGTGAGACAGCATAGCTTGGCAAAGTAGTCCTCAGGAGTCAATGTCTGAATCTATATAGAGTGCATCCCTAATCATTAATGAAGGGCACACCCTTGCTGGTCATTTAACACATATTATTAGCCAAAAAAGAATTGATGTGTTGGTTTAAGTTTTGCATTAGAGCTTCAAAGTCTTCAAAACTCTTGAAGAACAAAAGAATGATTATGCAGCACACTACAAAAGTGTGTGTGTGTGTGTGTGTGTGCTTTGTGTAGACATATATTTAAAACGACCAGTGAGGGCTATATATATTTGTATAGGTTTCTCCTCGCTGCATTATATTGTGGAGTTTCTCACTTTCCACACGAATTCTTGCTCCACTGTATCGTACAAATTGCTTATGAAAGGGTATGTTCCTGTTTTAATCCTATGTTCTCATCAAGCATTTATCTACTTGTCATCTCTTCCCAGCTTTATACAGTTACACTTTTCACTACCCAGACGCCTTGATTAGTGTGTTATAGTTTGTTATATCCGTCAACAAAAATATCTTCCCGTGATTTTTGTTTCCTTGCCGGAGTCTGGGTTATTCAGGATTACAAAACAAAGGATTATTTTCTAAATTCCTCTGCGTGCAGACTTTAGACAAATCCTCACAAGGCAAACGTGGAAAGCCAACCCAGTGCGTGGACTGGGAAACGGATGAGTCTCTTGCCCCTGCAGCAATCACAGATGTTCAGGCGCTATTTAGCCAAGACTTGGCTTAGCCCCGTTTCTAAAGCTGCCAACTTGATAAACACCCTGGGTTCCTGGAATAATTGGCCTGAGGCACCCACCGCAAATCCACCCCAAACCAGGCATCCCAACCAGTAAAGAGTCTGTGCGTTTGGACTGTATTGATCCGCTTTGGGTTCCCGTGTAAGAAACTGACAACAACGTGCCTTGGGCCCGCCTTTCCCCGGTTGTTCCTCTTTCTTGGGGTGTCCCGGCCTGGGCAGCGGGACTGCGGCACACAGCAGACAATAACGCTGTTCTTCGCAAGCCGGGTGCGCGCAGGGCCAGGGATCCTGAGCAGAAGGGAAGGGTCCCCAGTGCATCCTCCCGCCTCGGGCAGCACCGGCCGGGTCCCCGGGAAAGGTGGCAGCCCGATTTAGGCATAGGAGCAGAGCAGGAAGGACTATACATTAATGAATACGCTCCGGCCCTCCTGGCCTGCGCAAAACCTTTGGGCCCAAGGCAGCTGCCCCTAGCCAGGCAATGGGAGTAAGGAGGGCAAGGCTTGGCCCTTGGTTTTCGGAAGCGCTGGGACCAATGTCCCCCCAAACAGCGGCGCGACTGGCTCTCTTGCGGTGCTGGAAAGTTTGCTTTTGCGGCCCCCCTGCCTGAGGGCGGTTCTTGAGCCAGGAGCCCCCTTTGCTCGGCGCCTGGGCCGCCTGGGGTGGGATCCGTGCCTGGACCTTCCCTAGCGCGGCCAGGGCCAGGGAAAGGAGCAGCCGGGCCCAGCTGGTCGTGCCCGTGCCGGCTCAGGTGAGGGGCGGGAGGAAGAGAGCAATTGTCTCGTCCCAGCCGTGTTTTCTCGCTTTCTTTCACTCCCCGTTCTCCAGGCGCTGGCCTGTGCCTGGAGCAGACTTTCAAAGCCAGTTTCTTTTTTATTTCGAACCCAGCTCACAGCCAGGCAAGTGCGTTGCAAAACACGTGCTTCTTCGGCAACTGGGTGAGAGGGGTGCCCTGCCCCACGAGTGACTTGGTTTATTCAACAGGGGAGTAAAAACAAAGCCAGCTGTGCAGAACCAGCCAAACCAACTACAGGTCTATCTGCCCTGAAATAGCCATTCCCCGCCCCCAAGGACTCTTTCTGCTGAGGTCTGCCCCAGCCACAGGGGCCGCCGATGGGGATATTGAATGCCCGCCTTTACTCAGTGTGGATGCATCCCGGAGGAAAATCGCCACGATTATACTTCTCCAATGAACATGAGCCTGAAGATTTTTGTATCATGGGCGACGATTCTGCTAATCATAAATATGGGGGGGGGTTAAGTTGTGATCACACAAATAGATACTTTAGGGAAGAATATTAAACAAAACTGTAGCAAAGGCGGGAGGAGGGGGGAAATCTCTTGTTTCTACTGTGGTTTAAGGGGAGAAATGAAACACCGTTTAAACAAGTTCCATAGTTAAGAAAAGCTGCTAAATCCTTACATCTCCAACTGATTGAGGTCTCCAAGTACCTTGGGCATATGCTCCAATATTTGGTTATCCCTCAGGAACTTGACTGGGTCTTCGCTTTCATTTTTTAAAAATATCTTCTTAGGGTTTGTGTGTGTGTGTGTGTGACCTTAATAGTGTTCTGCTTAAGATCATAATAATGTTGGGTTCCATCAATGAATCCCTAAAACTTCACCTGTCAGCCCCCTCTGCCAGGCTTGTATCCATGGGAACGTGGTTCATTGTCAAGTACACGGAATTTAAGTGTCAAATAATACAGGGACACGACTAACAATCAATGAAGGTTAGGTTCAGTTGTAGAACCGATAATTGGTTACATTTCTCCAACCTCTGCAGGATATAACAAACGGCAAACGCACCTGGCATATGAACATTGCCAACTAGAGAACAGAAATGTAAGTGATGACAAAGTAAATGGAAAAAGCAGGGCTCAGTAATATCCTTGTGCAGCTTGTTCTGTGCTCTGACTGGGGAGATGGAGTCGCATAAAATAGTCAAAGATCCCCAGTGAACGGATGATGGACAGTTTAGAGAGAGACTTTTCCTGTGGCATGGAAGAGGAAACAAAATCCAAGGGCTGTCCCTGGAAATTAGCCTCTGTTGGCAGTGCTGTTTAAAACACCGGCTGGGGCTCTTTCCTGGCGAAACACCAGAAAACTTTAACTCAGAAGAGTTGGTTTAGTTTAATACTCCCTGAATCCCGTTAAAAAAAATCCCTCTTGAGAGGCAGGAATTATTTGGTTTTAAAGACTCTACTCTTGAGCCCGTCCATAATTCTCGGGGTTTTGCCCATGATTTGAAAGAAGTTTTATGTCGCCTCCAAGACTCTCTGCCTTTCGGGGGGAGTCAAAATATTCCTTAATTAGCTGTTGTCTCTTAACAGAAAGCCAAGGCGGCTTTTATTTCATTTTACTTTGCCATTTTAATTTACTCCCTTTCGCGTTTAAGAACTGGGCAGGAGACTGCTCGACAGCTGCCCTCAAACCCCGCATCTCTCCTTACTCGTAACGCAACTTTCCAACCTGCTCTCCCGGCTCAGGGAGCGGAAGGGAACAGGAGAAGCGCGGAGGGCTAGTCTTCGATGTGTCCGGGAGCTGTCTGAAAACTCCCTTTTAAAAAAACCCGCGTGGTGTGGGAGCCAACCTTCCTTGTGCCTTACTAAAGGTGGAAGCCTAAGGTGATGAAACGGCCAGTAAATACATATTAACTCCATGTAACCCATTTGCTCCCTCTAGTAATAGCGCTAACTTCACAGACTTCGGAATAGTTTGCTCGCAAGCGAGCAGACTCACGCGTTAATTCAGCAGAGAGGTGGGGTAGACGGTGAGAAAACCACCAGAATAAGCAGAAATGACACCCCCCCCCAAAAAAAATAGACGTTCATCTTTAGCATTGCGTGAAATCCTTTGCATGTTTCATAACATCTTTATAACAGCACCTGGGGAGGTACCAGGGGGAAAACCCGCTCCAGGAGCTGCAGCTTTGATGTACCAGAACCCTGGCACTTTTGCTCCCAGAGATTCCCCACCTGGTTTGGAGACAACGTTAAAAACTAATTTGTTAGTAAAGGGTCGCTGAGTTGTGTTCAAGCCTTTGGAACCCGGAGCACAGTTCGTTTATACCGGGCGCGAAAGCAATATGAAACCAGGGCTCCGCCAGGCGTGCTGGGGAGGTGGGGGTGCGCGCGCGCCCTTCTGGCGAACGCACCTACCATAAAATCCAATATTGACTGTAAAACAAACCAGGGCTTTGAAAGCGCTCGCGCCCGACGTTTTCATAAAACCCTCCCGGCACGTGCACAACCTGCTTTGGATAACGGCATTAGCGTGTGAACGGTTCCGCCGCGACGCTTTAGACATTATTTAGGATTAGGGACAGGAAAGCGTACGCACAGCCTAGGGTGTGTGTGCATGTGGCCAGCGAATTAAGGAAGGGTTAGTTGCTGCGTTGCTTTGGTTTTTGTCTTAGTCCTGAGACAGTCTAGCTCGTTTCACTTACGAAATTTGATACACCGAATTCCTGGCTTGTAGCCAAACGTCTTTTCTGGCGCTGGGCTATATAACATTTTACCTGCCTTCTCTATAAAATCAGACCAGCATAAACTCTATTAACGCCACAAAATTCTTTGGAAACACTGACGCTGAACTGATCTATACCGTTGTTCACACATAAAAATAATGCCCGAAGGACCAAGGAAGAGGAATAGTTTCAAGTTTTTGCAACTTCCACAATTAGAAAGATGTGTGTGAAAACTCGCAGCATTTGGAAAGGTCAACTCCATGGACTTGTATAGCCCAGCAATGTAATACTTTGCAACAGGACGCCAAAAGCTGAAGCAAAAAGTGTCTGGTAGCAGATCCTAAAGGATAATTCTGGCCAGGCCTCCTTGGTTGTTATACCTCACCTTTGTGATTTAGACAAAAATAGCCCTTTCTTGCCAGTCTGAAAGGTTTAGTTTCTGCAAATGCCTTTTCAATGAAAGTCGCCTTGCACATTTGAATGAAACTGTTGGAGAAACCTTTGCCAAATATTCAGTAACTATTTTATCTTCTAAAAGACTTGGTCTGATTTATGCTTCGGTAATAGGTTTGGCGTTTAAACAGAGCACACTAAAATGCGTTTTAATTGTAAGCTGTATGTTTTCCTCTTTCAAGAGTTCTCGAGCAAAATGAACTTTATTTCACTGAACACGATGCCCTCACTGGCTGCAGTCGTGTGCGCTCCTTGTTAATACCGCATGTTACCATATTCTCCTTACAAAAAGAATGGTTCGGCATTGCAATCCTTGCGATCTTGACAAAGTAACTTCGGTTTGTATAGTAGTTTTGAGAATTATATTGTTTGGATTTGTAACCAAGGGTTTTCGACAAAAGGTGTCAGGCGAGGCTTGTCCCTTCTTCCTTCACCATTTATTAAAATAAAACAATATGTAATTATTAGTCTCTTCTGAATTTTTAATAGATTAGAACACGTATGCAAAGTGAATAATGAAAGTCATATTTTGGCTACTCTCAATCCACCATGATTTTTTCCCCAAAAACTGATCATTTCCCTCAAAAATGATGTGAAACTACTAAAATACTGGCATATACACAGCTCCCAAACAGCATTTACCATTTTTATATGTACAGTATTTTCTGTTTTATGTTATAAATAGCCGTGTAACGATATTCCAAATATTCCAGCATCTCAATGTATGTCTTTTGGTTTGCATTTGGGGAAATAATGTAAAATATCCCCCCCCCCATTTGAAATATTTTCTGAATATGTGCAGTCATATAACTTTATATTTATATTTATTTTTAACATGACTATTGTATTTTTACTTTAAGTATTTTCTTTCCTAATAAATAATGATGGAACCGTACTTGATCGAATGCTGCTTTTCTTATTCAGATCCCTTTAACTGGAGCGATAGTTTGAGGAAGGCGAGTAGGAATTGGGTTTTATACACAGAAGAGCACAGATTTTGTTACTGTGCACGGAGGTGATCACAAAGTTCCTCAAGGCAGGCGGAACTCTGAAACGGAGTTTGATTAGGACCAGACTCTGGGGCTTTTACTCTGCAACCCTGAAAAAGAGGTGTTCGGGCTGCATATTTATAAAGCGGTTAGATACACAGCTGTCATGTATGAAATACAACCGAAGAAATGTTTGGACAGCCAACTCATAGTCAGAGTAGGCTTTAAAAGCAATTAGGTCAGAAAGTAAAGATAATGAACATTACATCACACCTCAGTGATAAAAAAAAATCGTCCCCTGTTCATTGCAATGTTTTAAGAAGGTCAAAGTCTCATTAACCCTGTCGATTTTAAGTAGCTAAGGGCTGAGCTCCTCAGCCTGGGGAAAAAAGCACTTGTATGGGTAAAGATTAATCGTTTCAACATGGGCAACACCTGAAGAATAGTGTGGCTAATAGCAGGGTGAGGCTATATACACACCTATACGCTCAGTCCGCCCTGGCTTTGAAATGTTTTGTATTTTTCATAAATTAATATTTCTCGTTACGGGTGCACCTGATTTTGAGTCGGGAGTCTTCTGATTGACTACGGTTTTCAGTAACACGCCTTTTCAGGTTAGTGCGGGGGTGGGTGGGTTATTTTATGAGTTGGTCAATGGTCTATTTCGAGCGTGCAGAGATCGAGCGAAATATGCAGCATTACGATAGATCAATACGGCTCTTCCTGGCCAGGGACACGTTTGTGGCCCCTGAGTTACCGCTGTTTGTTCTGACCCCGCCTCCCTCCACATACACCCCCAGCACCACGGACCTCCTCGCTATTACGCTGAACCTGCCTCTGAGCGTTTCTCCTTGCAGGAGCGCACGGGAAAGATGCGCTCCCGGGGCCGGGGAAGGGGCGATGTTATTGCGTGTAGCGCGGTGTGGCGGGTTCTAGATATGTTTTTCTTTACAATCTGCTAAAAAGGGAAATGTTAAAATGCACGGGGCTGGGGCGGGGGGGGGGGGTTTCCGTGCTGAACCCAGCTCCTTCCTCGCCAGCCGGGTCTGCCAGGCTGGCCGAGCTGAGCGATCGTGTCACCAGGCTTTGAGAAGGCGTGTGAATTCTCCGGGTTACCAGCCGCGCTGGAGGGAAAGGCAGCTCTCCTAAGTGCTTTGCACACACACACACACACACACACACACACACACACACACACACACACACACACACACACACACACACACACACACACACACACACACACACACACACACACACACACACAGAGGCACGGCTAGACAAACCGACAGACACATGCGCACAGCGATGGCAACGACAGACAAGCACAGGCTTAGAGAAAAAGTCCCAGTGGGTGCCAAAAACAGGCGTCCAGCCAGCCAGATGCCTGCAAAGCCACCCAGCTCACATATGTAAAAACACACGCCCAGAGCCAGCCACCGAGTCAGTGTCTGGCACGCACACACACAGAGACACACGATGAAGTGAGCTGTAGTTCACGAAAGCTTATGCTCAAATAAATGGGTTAGTCTCTAAGGTGCCCCAAGTCCTCCTTTTCTTTTTGGGAATACAGACTAACACGGCTGCTACTCTGAAACACACACACTTACATGCCCTTGCACGCAAACATCTATGCAAAGAAATCCAACGCCCCCCGCCCAACACACGTACCCCCCACCCCACACAGACGGCTCAGCCACACATGGGCAGTGACTACAGCCTGCCTCTAACCCCCCCCCTCCCCCTGTCACCAGCACTCCGCTCCTTGCAGCAGCCCGCAGCAACCCTTTCCTTTTCCCTCCTGTTCCGGAGCAGTTTGAAGTTGAACTTTGATTCACTCGGAAAGTTTCTCCTTTCCGGAGAGGCAGGCGCGTCCCGCTGAACGCCTGGAAAGCTGGGGGGGGGTCCCTAGGGTACATCAGAAACAGAATCGCCGCCTGGAGAGCCTCTTGAGACCTTGTGCCATTCCTGTGGGGAGGGGGGTTAGCTCTTCCCCACGAGCGAAACCAGAACACCCGAGGGAACTAGCTTACACCCAGAGAATATCTGCTACTTACAGGGGAAAGAGCACACACCCGCGCGCCCACACACACACACACACGTGCACTGCCGAGAAAGCACCATGTTGCCTCTCCCACACCGGGCTCTCCCTCTCCTCTGTTGCTCTCGCTTCTGACACACACTCTCTCCCTGGCTCCGGCTTGCAGCCGCGATGCTTATTCCATGCTCCTCGGGGCCCCTCGCTGCTCCCTTTCGTCCTGAGTCTGGATGACCCATTTCCCTCGCCCCTCTTCGCTTTGTTCCCCCCCTGCTTTTCCCTTTCCCCTCCATTTTCCTCTCGCCACCTCTCTGTCCTCTCCCACTGCTTCCCCTGCTCTTCCCGTCCCCTTACTCCTGTCCCCCCTTCCTCTGCTCCAGGCGCTCCCTGCCCCACGCCTTGGGCTGCCTAGCTGGGTGGGGTGGGGTGGGGACGGGTGGGGGTTGGAATGGCCTCCTCGCCCGCGCCTTGTTTGTTGTCCTTTCCCCCCGGAAAGCTGGATGAAGACGTGAGGCTCACACACTCTTAGTGTGACGGCCGAGTAATACCACGAGTCCACACACCCAGCCAACAAAAGTGCTTGTAGTACATGGCCAACCCCGCTGGGAACCGGGGCTGCGGTCTGCTGCAAAAATCAAGCTCTTCAGTGCTAATTACCAATAAATGATGATGTGCTCACTAAGTAATTGATTTAATGAAGTTCCTATGAAACTATTAAAACCGGGTAGAGGTCAGGCTGGGGACGCCCCAGAGCGCCCATTGTGGGATGTTTAACTCCACCAATCTCCTCGGAAAGACATCGGGGCTAATAGGTGAAGTCACAGCTGTTCCAGGCTGACTTCTGGAGCATCAGGACCCGCTCCCCGAACATCCCAAGCAGCCGGCCCCAGCCCCCTTGCAGGAAGCGCGGGCAGTAACACCGGAGCACCGGCTGAGCTCTTCCACTGCGGCCCGTGGCCCGCTTCGGCTGCGAGGTCCCTCCCCAAGCCCCCCAGCGCATCCCGCCCAGTCCCCCCAGTTCAGGCAGGCAGTGCTGACGGGTACTCACTCAAACCTCCAGCCTGGCTGGCTCGCAACTGGGCGCCTTCCACAGAGATCCCGAGTCTCGTTCGAGAGGGGGGAGCTGAGCACTGAACTTGTCTCAACTACTACAAGTCGACTGTAATTTCCCCCACTTCTTCAAGAAACTTAAGCTAGTATGCCAGGTAGGGTGCTTGGAAGATTTTGGCAAGGTGCCTGGAATGGGAATGTGTGCCCGTTTTTCCTTGAAGGGCTTTCTTTTTGGAAGGCCACTAGGAGCTCTTAAAGGAGTGAACGGCCAGTTGTGTGAAAGTAGGAGAGGGAGGGAAACAGAAATTAAAAAAACAAAACAAACAAAAAAACAAAACAAAAAAACCCAGCGATTTCATTTGAAGACCCATGTTTGGCTTTTCCTTCCTGCTACTCTGGCGGGACAGAAGGGGCTTGGCAGATTAGCACTGTTTGCCTCCCCCCCTCCCTTTTTTTAAACACCAAGTTTACAAAAAGTTAGTTTTGAAGTGGAGCCCTCGCCGATGTTTGTGATCCTAGTTGCATTTTTTTATTTTCTTCTAAAGCTGCCCCAGCTCTCGCACTCTGCGCGGCACAAAGACCCTCTAGTGCCCCTTTCTCTTAACAATCAATATCTATCTCCTTTGTGGGTGTGAAAACCAGAGTTAGAGAGGAAGAAAGAAATGTCCTTGAGTTCTAACATCGTCTGTTTGTATTTGTTTAGCACGCAGGCGATGCCTCAGAAAGGGAGGACTGATTGGCATGTCCCTTTCATCCTCGTCTAGTGCTTCCTCCAACAAGGGATATAACCCTGCACTTTGCCCTTTTTTGCTGGACACTTTATATTCTATAGGACTGTGGGATGCTGCTGTGTCTGTCGCCCTATATTTGCAGTCTACTTTATATCTCTCCCATCTACCTCTGTATTCAGATTTAGGTTGGATATTTATAGACTAAGCCTCACTTTTGTGTGAGAGCATACTAGTTTACACTAAACTGGCAGTTCGTTTTGTTCAGGTTTTTAGAGGGTGCCTCACGGAAACAATACTTTCTTATATTTGATGATGACTCGCCCTGTTCCTCCAAACTCTCTTTGGAGCGCTGGTTGCGCGATTGCTTCTTATGTAAAACAAGACGGGTCGCGGTCCGGGGGGCGGGGAATAACGCGTTTTCTCCTGGTCCACAACAACTTATTCCAAACACTGCCCAGATCGTTTTGAGTTGGTGACACCCCAAGCCTACAGCTTTCACTCTGAAAATCATCTCCAGCCTCTTCTGTTTCCCTGCACAACAGACGAGCTGATTCTCTGACTGCCCATGGTCGCATAGGGGTGGACTGTTTGGGACACCGAATCCTTTAGCGCATTCTTTCAGATTTGTTTCCATTATCTGGGGAGGGACATTTCTGACGATTAATTTGAAACAAATTAAGCCCGCATGTCTCTTGTTTGCCAAACAGGCTCTTGAAAATGTGCAAACACAGCCATTCACTTCGGCTTTCTGCGCCCACTACGCCATTTGCTGCTGTTTGACTTCAGCTCAGGACCTAACACCATCCAATCTTCCCCCTCGCTCACTCTCCCCCCACCCCACTCCCGCCCTAATATTCCTATAATACCCGTTGATTACTAGATCCAGGCTCTCTTCAATGTACGACGCGGGTTTCTCTTCAGCTTCACAATCAGAAGTGACACACGCACCGCGAAACCGACGTGTGAGGAGAGCTCTGGGTGCAGAGGGCTAGTGACAGGAATTCTGCAAGGAGACAAAGCTGGAGTCTAGTGGAATCAGGCGCAGCCTTAATTAACACCATCTTAAATAGTCCAGCAGGCACCGACGACAAAGTTGAAGAAAGACTTTAAGGCTGAGTGCCCCTCGACAAGCTCTTTTTTCCCCCTCCTGCCATTCAATATTTAATGCACTGTGCTCGTAAGGCTACCACTGGTGCTCCTTTCTCAGCGAGTACATTATTTTTTCACGGTGCCCATAGCCAGGGAAAGCCCTTTAGGCAAAGAAAATCAAAATGTTTGTTGTTTTGGATGACTTATAACTCTTGTTTAACACAAGCACTTGCAAGGAAGGATAACAGGCGCAGCCTCCAAAGCAAACAACGGCATCCTTGTGACAGAGCCCAGCACAAAAAGCACATTGTGCGAGGGACCATTCCTTTTCTCTGGGGCTAGATGGGTGCCTGTAGGAGAGGGAACGCCACGGTGCCATTTTACTTTTGAACTATTGTTTCTGAGTTATGCCATGTGGTCAAAAGGAGCGAAGGGGAGGCTGTTGCCAAGCTCCTAAGACAAACGAGTTGCCTTTCATTGAACTACCCCGGCGCTCCTCTACAACGAGGTTTAAATGTCACCTCCATGTTTTTAATGGACACAGGGCTTCAGGGGCCACCCTTCAAAGCGCCTTCATAATAAACGACCCTTATTAAATATGGCTCTGCCTGGGAAAATCACTGGGCAGAAAAAGGGGGTCGGGGTGGGGAGTACAGAGAGCGCCTTGCGAGAGACCTGGTGGAGTTCTTCCTGCTGCACTCCGGGTTGGGATGGAGAGAAAGCTGGGTCCCGTTTTCTCTCTGTGTGTGTGTGTGTGTGTGTGTGTTTGGTTGAGGGAGGGGTCTGGTGTGTATGGAGGGAAGGGGGGTGTGCGCGCCGGGGGGGGGGCGAATTGTAACACAACCTCCTTCTCCTCCCCTCATTCCCAACCCCCCCAAAAAAGAAGCTGAGTGAAAGGTTGGGGTGTTTTCCTCCTGACTTCTTTTTGTCCTTAGGAGAGTGGCGTCTGCAAGTCTGAGCTGGGAAGTTACTGATTTGCAGGCTGCATGTTAAGGCAGCCCCATGTAAGTAATTTCTACGGGCATCCCAGCAAAGGAGAACAAATCGTTGACAAAGGCGAGCCCTTTCAATTCAGCAGCGTCGTTAGGGCAACCAAAAAGTATTCCTCCTATAATAAGTTCCACTTCAAAGGATTTCTCATTCAACGGTGACTGCTTCGCACTTTTATTAAGTCCGGGCTTTTTCACTCGGAGGAATCATCTGTTTGGTTATTTTTCATCGTGTTTATTTTTCACCATTCACACAGTACTTGTATTAAATAAACAAAGAACAATCGCTCTGCAAATAAAAGTGCTTAGGTGGGGGGGGGGGGGGAAGAGGAGCTAGGGACGGCGCTTTCTTTCCATTTGTTTGTTTGTTTGTTTATTTAAGCCGGCCACGATTGTGAAGGGCCTCAGAAAGAGTAGGATGGAAGCCAAAAAAATATGAGAGGTTCTGATCAAGTGAAAATTGACTGAACTAACACGGCATGAAACGAAAGGTCAATGCAACTGTATCTTAATAGAGTGTCTCGAATCGAGGTGGACTGTTTTCAATGCAGCCTGCTTTTGCTGTCCTCATTGCCATAGCAATCCTAACGCTCCATGTTGATGTACCATAAAAGCAGTAGTTTGAATTTCAAAGAACCTGCCTTTGAACTTCTCCCTGCCTGATTAGGCGCTTGCGCTGTGAGTGTGTTTGTGTGTGTGTGTGTGTTCATGTCAGGATACGGGGGTGGGGGGTGTAAGGGGCTCAGATTCTCCGGTAATGGGGTCGGGGGCATATAAGTAGCGAGGTGGGCAGATAGGAAGAAGTGGGTTTGGAATTAGTGTGGAAACGACAAGACGACCGTGTGCCTGAGTAGGGTTGTAGCACTTTGTGTGCGTTGACGTGTGTGTGTTTCCTGGAATACTTTCCAGCCTTCTTTCGAGGGAGTACCTGAAGTATTTTCCTTGAGGCAACAGCAGGCCATGTTCCCAAGTGTATTGACAGCGTCTTGTCTTAACAGTCCTGCCTACACAATGTGTAAAGGAAGCGCTGGCTATTTCTCCCCTGAAACCAAAGCCATATTCTTCCACCAAACTGGACGTGGATGTGGTGAGAGTGCCACACATGTACACATGCGCGTGAGTTTGTAACAGCTATACCTCATGGCCAATGCCGCTACTATGTTGTACGTGATTATCAAAGGCACCCGCCCCCATAACGTCTTAACACGTAATTTCCCACACTCAAGAATTTTCGAACTTTGTTAAAGTTTGGTGTCACTGCTTTACCTCTCAAAGAACTGAACAACCTCTGCAAATAATAATGTGTGGTGAAATGTCTCACAGATCTGAATACAAAGGTAGATGATTTAAACAGTGTTTGTTAGGAACACGTTTTGCCTAGAAAAGATGAAGTCTTTGATGATGGCCAACTTAGTGTCAATAAGTGGCTTTCTTTGAGACATATTCAGATGGGAACGTCTTGCTTGCCAATTGCCATAGAAATCTTAACACACCATGAAGATTGTCCAAGCGCCAAGCCTTCCGTTCTGGGCTAAATTACTTTGAAGTGGCGCAGGACGTGCACTGGTCAATTTTAACTCTATACACTGGACAGAGAACACTAGGAGTGGGAGATTGTGCGTTTTAAAGCAGAAAATAAGAAGGGGAAACTTGTTTTATACTCTCTATACAAGATTCTGCTCATTGTCAGATATCTTTTATCTTTTATATTTCCCATGAATGATTCATGTCTTGGTGGCTTTGTGTTGCCCTCCTTTTCACAAGAAACTTCATTAGAGAGCTATAAGTTTTCCCATTGATTGGAGCTCTCATTTATGAGTGTTTTTCTGCTTCGTATGTTGGTTATTGTCATTCTGCTTGAAACAACTCTTTGCAACCTGTTTCACCTTTACCACATTTAACAAAACTGACTTTAAAAAAACACTATAACCTTTTGGTGAAACTGTTATTGACATTTTAACCAGTCATGTTCAAGTATTGGGACATCACATTCAAAATTCCTGAGCTAGCTTTAAAAAAAATAAAAACAGAGAAAAAAATCTCCAATAATATTTACGTACAGATAGAATAGTTTTATCAAGGTTTTTTCCTACAGTAGCTTTCACTCAGTTTTCATTTTCTGCACAGAAACTCATTGAAATACAGCGATATATTTTATACAGCTTGCTAGAAGTTTCTTTGACCTAATCCTATAGCATTATATAATATATAAATATATTTAATATAATGTTATGAGAATATTTATATAGTCCAGAATAATTTGCTGTAGCACCATTTTTATGCCAGGATAGCTAATAATTAAACCATTCGATACTCTGCATGCATTATTTGTCATGAGTGTCAGAAAGGCCCAGCAAGCTATAACAAAATAAATATTAGTATTTTAACTGCTTGGAATAGTCAATTTTGATTAGCTGTCACTGCAGAAGCGAGATGTAACATAGTATATAGTGCATATAATCTATCTATCGTTCTAGCTATCTATCTATATATCCTGTCTCTGCACGTAAAGATATTCGTAGGATGTGTCATTGTTTCATTATTAGAAGCCAAATCCTGCAATTCTTCTCCCTTTATTCAAGCGATTAGCCCGGTTGGCTTAAGTGGGAAACTACTCAGGAGAGTAAATATAGCAGAAATTGACGATGAAAAATGGATATATATAGTTAGAACCTCCCTGTTTATACACATATTTGTTGACTGAAATTCGACTCTAAATAACAAAAAGAAACATTCTTTACTTGTGTTTTTGTTGAATATAATCACAGTATCTCACAAGACCAAGAAAAATATCCTAACCATTTATATTATTGTTCTTCACTGGCGTGCTATGACCTTAAGTACAAAAGTATCTACCTATCTGTCTACACACTGTATGTGTGTGATTGCTCTCTAGTTCTCTCTCATCTATCAGTAAAGCACGTGCAATACATAGAAAGAATATTTTTATTTATTTGCTTGAGGATCATTCTTGATTTCTTATGGTCGGGTTTACAGAGATGGAAGGGCGTTTTTATTTAGGAGGCATCATGTGTCATAAAATGAACGGGCAAGTGTGTGACCTTATGTGTGGCATAGTACATAAAAATAGTTGTTTATCCCTCAGTTTCATATTTTAAAACCCCTGTAATGTAGTAATGTATAGTGCAATCTATTGTTGAAAATTTGTATAAATTAAACAATTCGTTATAAATCAGTAAGAAAATTATTTCTAACAAGATTATATTACATAAATTATCCTTAAAAAGTCCATACCTTACTTTATCATTTTCTATTTATTTGAACGGGCTTTGAACGTGAAAAAAGCAAATAAAATAAACTTTAAAAATTATTTTCTATTCAAGTTTTCTTGTTGCTTTTTAAGGAATGTCTGTATCTTTAAATTCACCATAACAATATGAAGACAACGTTTAAAGGCTTCCAGATTGACAGCACCATGCACTGTACTAATAATATAATATCTCTATAAACTATATATATCATCACCAACACACTGCACAGAAGACATGCAGGAAGAGCTTGTTTTCACATTACATTGTTCATTCAAGTAAGCTGAAAAATATAATGATTTTTTTAAACAAACCACGGAATCATAAACAACAATCTATCACCAAAATTAATAATATAATTCTTTGGTGTGTTCTGTACTCTTCCAGAAAAGGATGATGTCCGAAAATAAATTAATTCAACTGTACAAAATAATAGCAGTCAGATACAAGTTATTAACAATGACAAGACTACATCAACCAGTCACAGCACACAAAACAAATTTCTACAAACCCTGTGGGAGGGGAGGCTACCTGTTTATGTATTCAGGGTCTCTGAGGATAAATTAGTGCTCTTTAGTTTATTTGTATGATGTTTATGATGGACTAACATTTTGCATGGGAAATGTGTCGTACCAACCGCAAATAAATTGACTAAGAGTTATCGTCATAGTTCCCTGACCTTTTTCTTTAATAGCTTGACAGCTATGCCAAAGGTCATGCACTCATCAGTTTTGGTTTTTTGTTGTTGGTTTTTTGTTTTTTTTGCTCCAACTACAAACCTTTTAGATTTTAATATTTGTGACAATTGTTTTCCTCTTTTAATGTAACTGACCACGACACATGGTCATTTGAGGATTGCATGGGAGGGGGCAGAATGAATACAATCATGGTTTTAGATGTTGAAAAAAATAAAGCATTTTCAAATGAGTATCCACAATGGTATAAAAGGAGATTGATCGGACTAAAATATCTGCTTTCACAACAGTGTCACAGCTTCTCATACTTGAAGATTTTGAAGTAATAATGGCTCTGATGTCCAAAGCTCTTTTGACCTAACAACAAACTCTACTACACACATGGTCTGACATAGCAAGATGCAGGATCTTCTCTTTTAAACAAACTTTGCTAAAGGGGACTGAATTCACTTTTGAATTTTGTGTGCTATATTTAAAAAAAATCACACTATCACAGTTGTCAGATAGCAGCGGTTTTCTTTTATTCTCCATTTTAGTCTCAAGACTCATAACGGTACAAAATTGTGGAGAAATGTTAAGAGAAATGCTGCATCTTTTTTTTTTTTTTTTTTTTTAAAAACCATTTTCACATCGTATACAGCTAAGGGATAAGGAAACAAGCCTAGGTATAAAATATCAGATTTGGGTGAAACCTAAGGACTCAGAAGAAAAAGCAAAAATTACAAAAGATCTGAACTGAAAGCAGGGGAAAAAACACATTTTTTAATATGTAACCAGTCCACGATTTGTTGGAAATTCAGCAGGCAGTGGTGGTTTACAATTAAGAGGCCATTGCGGAATTGGGGCCTACTCAAGCTGTTAAGAAGCCCCCAGAATGATATCTAAAGTATTTAAGAGCCACTCCAGGAAATGGAGAGGCCCTATCAGCTTGCAGGCTACATAATGAACACGCTTCCTCTCTCTCTTTTTGGAACTATTGCGTTGGCATTGGCAGTGTATAATCTTGATGAACTGATCTGTCCATTGAGTTCCCTTGGCATCTTCCCCATACCTGCAAACATGCAACTTGGTTCACTGAGATAGTCCAGCTTGGTATTTTCATTTATTATTTTTTATAAAAAGGTCCAAGTGTCTTAATTAAATTAGTTAAGTGTACAAACACCATAGGGTTTTATATACTGAATAAATAGTGGTGATTCAACATGATGGCAATTCTATGCCATCCATTTATTTCAAGCTTTGTGTCATTACAGTTCAGGAGAATGGTCCAAGTACTCCCAAGTCAGAAACTTCTTCTTGTTGTTTTTCTTCTAATGGATAGTTCTGGTATCAGAGTTTCTATAAGCCTCTTCATCTTCAGATCCAGACGATGTTACATTGCTGGAAGGTGTATGAAGGTTATTAGAAGCCCCACTGGCCTGACAGACGTACCACTCATTGAGGTTGGTGACCTGAGGGGAAAGATTGGCAGAGCGGCCCCTGGCTGAGTCCTGGGCAGGGGACAGGGGAGCACCTAGGGGGGTTCCTGCAGACTGATAACCGTGAGATCCAGGGGTAGGAGAAAGTGGTGGAGACTTGCAGTGTATCTTCATGTGTTTTCTTAAAGAGCTGGGATGCGTGTAAGATTTATCACAGCCTCTGACTTTGCAGTAATATGGCTTATCACTCGTGTGGACGTGGGAGTGTTTCTTTCTGTCACTGCTATTGGCAAACTTCCTGTCGCAGCCATCAAATTCGCATTTAAAAGGCTTCTCTCCTACAATTGAAAACATTAATAATTATCTTCTGGGGGAGAAATCCCAAATCTTGGTCATTTAAATTTCAGGTCAGAGCTATGGTTAGTTTAAAAACAAACAACAACAGCACTAAGTGGAACATTTCACAGCTCTTATAAAACACGGTCCCCATGGAAAAATTCACTGCAAATCGTTTCTGTGCTTGTCATGAGGAGACTCGTGATATGGCTGGGAAATAAGGTTATACCTGCCGGAGAGTTCAAGCTGCACTGGTGTCAAATGAATAATATTTTGTAAACGGTGAAATGTTAACTATGATTTTCAAAAAGCCTCAGACAGCACCATAAAGTGTCTACTTTTTTCATGCACAAAATTCTCTTGCAAATGAAAAATTCAAATGATACATATAACAAACAAAACTACCCCCATCAATACATTTATCATCTAGGGGTGGCTTTGTCTATAGACTGGCACATCTTGTCCTAATCCTTTCACAATGCTTTATAGTATGTGGAGAATCTTTCCTGTTCGGAATTACAAATAACACCTGTTTAAGCACATAACCATAACGTCGGATTTTTGCAGACCATACTTTAAATGTAGACCAATATCTATCAACCTTTATTCACAACCTGCACGTTAGTGAGAATAATATACTGTAATAGCAATAGACAGTAATAATGACAACCGTGGACTGCTATTACGGTATCTATTTACCTGAGGCTAATTTGTGTCTAAAAATCTATAGCAAATCTATTTTAATAGCTTTACGCATTGCTTAACAGTTAAAGTGGTTGTGAAAATCTGCCTCAGGCCTTTTTGTCTGGCATACCTTTAAGTTCCACCGGGTCCTGTAATACAATACTTTGGTTCATGTGTATTTTGTTACATATAGCTGTGCTCCAGATAAACTCTTTCCCATAGTTCTTGAATCAGGGATGTGTAAATGCCTATTATTGAGATAACAGGGAAAAATGTGCCATATCATTTTATTACAAATGGAATATAATTTAGAAGAGTAACTTTTTTTCTCTGTCATATTACAGGTGAATCTGATATCTCTAAAATGCATAACACCATTACTGCAAACATTTATTTAAAACGCTGAAGTTTTATGCCATATTATTTCTAATGCATACTTTCATATGTATTTTGTTCCACATTTTCAAAAATAACAATGTACTCTAGCCCCCGCAATGGAAGCACTTCGAGTTTTATTGGAGAAAACCTTGTTAGTCAGTACTTTGTGTATAATTATAGAATCTTACAATAAAATATGAATTGAAAACAAGCACACTTTTGATAGTCTTTTTGTTTTGTTTTGGTTTTTTTGCTAATGCTATGCAAACATTTCTTTCTATATTCTAATTCCAAATCAAGTTATTCAGTTTGAAATCGTTCCGATACATTTGCGCTTAGTCACAATTATCAGCAAATATCTAGCTCCACACAAAACAAACACTACTATCTCTCTCCTACCCCAGAAATTATGTTGATTAAGAAAACCACGCTGGTACTTTTTAAATGCAGTCTTCCTCTACACATAAGCGCTCACACTTCCCACTGAAAAGGATCTCACAACATAGATGAAGTCACTTTATCTGTTCATTTTATCTGAAAAATAGTGAATCTATTGGAAAATTTCGCTACATCTGTATTGTTTTACAAAACTATTAGGGTTACATAGCCGACTGTAATGTGCATTCCGGAAATTCTTAAGAAAAGCTATTTGACAGATAAACTGATTTGTACTATTTGCATCAGACACAGAAATAGTTATTAAAAATTGGTTCCATCGGTGTTTCAAAAAAAGAAAATGGTTCTTTCAAGGACACCTAGATTGCCGTGATCAAATATATTTGGTGCTCTGACGGAGACTTTACGTCAGAGTTTAACCATTTGCAGATTGCTCCAGTTTAACACTGCTAGCTGAAAAGGATTTGAAGATACACAAGTGCATCTTTGCAAAGTTCTTTCTGTGCAAAAAACACAGTTGTGAAAACATTTGTTTATTTTTTTGCCAAAGAGTGATAATGCTAAACACTTTCCTGCTGAGGGGCCACCGTTTTTTTAATCCATATGTTCCATTAACATGATGAAGCAAACATCTTCGGGGATCAATAAAATATTTTGTTTGAGATAATGGATTAGTTACGCTTTACAGTGTTAAGCTATTAGACCGAAATAGTTTGGGATCATATTGTCCAGTGCAGCTTAAGAAGGGCGGGGGGGAAACCAAATTATAGGCATATTTCTCCTGTCTGGGGGCCTATAAGAAAAGCACAAAATCCACTAATAATGAAACATAAAAATACTGTGGTTATTTTAAACAATGACACTAAGAATGAATAATTTGTAAATCCTTAGAGCACTTTACATTGCTGAATTAGAGCTAAGTGGTAAAACACAAGGCTACGGTAATTATCTGATCTTTTCATTTGACTTTCAGATTTAGGTCTTTAAAACAGGTCAATATATCTTCTGTGCAGACATGTGTGTGCACGTTATGAGATGCTTCTGCCAAAGAGCAGCCTGGCCCGAGTGCCCTGAAAACCACCCCTTCCTCCTTCCCTGGGCCGGGCGTCAGCATGCTGGAGGGAAGATTTTCTTTCTCTGCTGCAGCCCAGAAGGGGCAGTTTGTCTGTTGCATCCTCCTTCTTCCGTTCCCGAAGGCTGCTGGTCTGCAATGGCCTCCCCGGTGGCTTCTGTGTATGTGTGTCAGTCTCTCTCTCTCTCTCTCTCTGTGCCACTGTTCGGTGCGAGCCAGTATCTGAGCTGCTCGCACGCGCTCTCTGTCTCCACGTCTCTGGGTGTGGGGCTCGGTATCTGTTTGTATCTCTGGGTGTGCTTTTAGGGTATATTTATTTATATCGATCTCTCCCTCTGTCTCTCTCCCAGTGTGCGTGTATGTGTATATTTATTTATATCGATCTCTGTGTGTCTTTGTATCTGTGTATATTTATGCACGGTTACGTGCCACTCGGTATCTATAGAGACCAGTCTCTCTGTGTATCTTTGTATTTACTTCTGCACGCGTGTGTGAGAGCTGCTACACCGCACCGTGTGCATCTCTGCGGACTGGAGTGCACAGAGATCAGTGATCGTGCGTGTTTCCCACTCTGCGGCTCCCTCCCTAAGTTTCTACAGCTGCATTTGGATGTCTCTCTGCTCTGCATTGGGGGCCACTATCCAGAGAAGCTGCAAGAGCCAAGGCCCAGCCGCCTCTATCTTCAGCCGTGGCCCGCTCCCCCATCCGCTGCGGACCGTCGGACCAGACAGAGAAGGGGCCTCATCCTTGGGCTCAACAGTTAGGGAGAGCGGACACCGAAAATCGCCCCTTGCTTTGTAAACAAGACGCCAGAGTGGGAATTAAACCCAGCGGAACCCAGCATTTAACCGGTCCCGGTAGCAGCGAAGGGGTTCAAGTCCCCAAACTCGATGTTTCCAGCGGCGTTGTATTTTGTGCACTGTCGACCGTTACTCTCGGGGCTCCCACCCGTGGAAAGTTGAGAGCAGCCGTAGGAAAGGGAATGCGCTTCCCGAGTCATAAATCTGAGCGCCCTTTTAATTGCAAAAGGGGAAACGTGCTCTGTGGGCAGCCCTTTGTTGTTGTTTAGGGTTTCTTTTTACAAAGATAAATGAATAAGCCTGCTCCGCTCTCTCTCCCTGCCTCCCCAACCGCACTCCAACCTTCTGCTCACTGCACTGGAAATATGAGAAGGCTCCCGAGCTGCAAATCATATTTTTAGAATTTGGCACCATTCCCTTTTAACATGCAGGGGCCATCCCCACCGGCTTGCACTGTGACAGGGACAAGGAGCTAGTGGGGTGCTGTAAGTGTCGGGTTTAAGTTTTGTTTTCCAAACCATCGCGACAGATGGATACAGATACATTACAGAAACATGGTAGGGAAACAAGGATTCTTGGAAATGCCTCCAGCATTTCACTCGGGCCGCAATGCCATTAACAAAAAGCTGTCAGCCTGCCTGCAGGAGCAATCCTTCCTGGCTCGAAACTGAACTGCCAGGGCAGGGAGAGCTAGCTGTCCTCATCTCTCTGCGCATACATCTGGGCTTCTGCCTGACATATTCTGTAGATAAAATCTATAATCCTTTCAGCCATGGGCCATTTGGCTTTACATTGAAACAACACGTTGCACGTTGTCCGCTTTTCTCTTTGCAGCAACACACAATAAATCAAGAAAGCAATTATGTAAACTCCATTTCCTTAACTATCCTCCAAGGAATAATATTTGTCTACAACTATCAATCCCAACTTCGTTCATTTTCCTCGGAGGTTTGTTTTTTTTTAACCTAAACCAAAATGTCTATATGTAAACCAACACAAGTCCCATAAACAAAACCCTAGTGAGGGACCCAGTCTGACTGGGCATTTCCTTACAAGTGAAGGCTGTCCGTTTCCCCACGTTTAGCTTAGGCTTCTTCTTAAAATCACAACTTGCGCTGTGAAGAAATGAAGGCTGCTTTGAAGTTTCCTCCTCAAAACTACAATAAGAAACTTCCTTACACACACACACACACAAAACCAAACTGCACCAAATGTTACTCATCTTGGAACCTTCAAACGATCAGCATTTAACCAGTGAAACTCCCTATAGTCAAGTCTTTTTCACCGCTCCTAGCAAACACGTTGGCTTAATTTAAAGAGGAACTGCGCTCCCCCTGAACCCCCAGCCCCCACTTCAAATGAAACTCTGTCTGGGACAACCCACCCATGTGTCCTTCGGTTGAAACCCTGCCTGGGACAAGCCCCCCTCCTCCCTCCAGAAGCGCAGAAGCGGAAACCCCACCCGGTATTTTCGGGTGGGGTGGGGTTTGGTCTGCAGTGGGAGACCCCCTCTCCCCATATTCCACGCGGGGCCTGGCTAGACTGGCCTTGGTCTTCACCTCCTCCTTCCGGGCCTGCTGTTTCCCAGGCCCTGCTTAATTTCCTAGCTGTAGGTGTTTATCGGCTTAAACCTTTTGCTGCAGGTCTAGGGTTTGGCTATGCGGTTGTGTGTGTGTGCGCGAGAGAGACAGTGTGTGTGTGTGTGTGTGTGTGTGTGTGTGTGTGAACGTGCCCTGGGTGCTCCTGAATTACTTATTCATGAAAAAAGTCACATGTTTGAATGGCCGTGTGATGAGAGGAGGAAAAGAAAACAACCCCACCGAAGGAGCGGGGGAAATACCCACCTGTATGAGTGCGCTTGTGAATCTTGAGGTTCTCGGAGCGGGCGAAGACCTTGCCGCAGCCCGGGAAGGGGCAGGGGAAGGGCTTCTCCCCGGTGTGCACGCGGATGTGGTTGATCAGTTTGTACTTGGCCTTGAAAGGTTTCCCTTCCCGGGGACACTCCTCCCAGTAGCACACGTGGCTGCTCTGCTCCGGCCCGCCGACGTGCTCCACGGTGACATGGTTCACCAGCTCGTGCATGGTGCTGAAAGTTTTCGAGCAGGGCTTCCCGGCGGCGCTGGGCGGCGGCGGCGGCTGCGGCGGCTCCTGCTCCAGCCACTTGCAGATGAGCTCCTGCTTGATGGGCTGCCGCATGTACCGGAGGAAGGCCGCCGCCGCCGCCCCCGGGTGGTGGTGGTGGGGGGCCGGGTGGTGCCCGTGGCTGGCCGCCGCCAGGCTGACGTTCAAGCCCAGGGAGCCGTAGCCGTGCAGCGAGGAGGCGGCCCCGTAGGGCTCGGCCCGGCCGTACAGCTCCGCGGCCGCCAGCCCCAGGCGCATCTGGCCGTTCAGCGGGTGGTGCCCGCCGGGGGCCGGCTGCTCGTGCAGCGCCGGGAAGACCGGGTGGGCCGCGGCCCCGTCCGACGGGCCGTAGGTGCCGGCGGCGGAGATGAACACGCCGTGGTGGGGGTGCGGGTGGGGGGAGCTGGCCGCGGGGTGCGGCTCCCCCAGCGCCCCGTGCATGGCCGCGCCGGGCAGCTCCCTCCGCAGGATGAAGTCCCTGGCGCTGCTGGTGCCGGCGCTGCTGGCGGCGTAGCCCGGGTGGGGAGCCGGGGGAGCCGCGCCGGCCGGGTAGCTGCTGACCGCGGCGGCGGCGGCGGCGCTCTGGGCAGCCGGCGAGGCAAAGGCGGCCGCTGTCTGCGCCTCGGGATGCGCCGCGAGAGGCTGCGCGGGGCTGAGTTTGAGGACGCTCGCTTGGGCCATGTGCTCGGGTCCGAATGGCGTGAGGGCCACGCCGGGGTCACTCCCCATCTCCCCAGGGTGGAGGTGAGCGGCGGGGTGGGAGTGGACGTGGTGGCTCCCCAGCCCCGGGAAGCCTGTCATAGTCTGATGAGGATGGGGCTGAGCCGCTGCCAAATCCGCTAATCTCAGTGTCGGGTTCCTCTTGCTCAAAGGGGGCTCCATAACTACACAATCCAGCCCATCTACACTCACTGTTGTTATTTTTTTCCCTCTGCCCGCCTTCAAAAACATGTATATATTAAGCGGCTCTTTAACTTCTTTTGTCTCCGCTCCTAACTCCGCTTATTCCTTTCCCCACTCTGTCCTCCAGCGATTGGCAGAGCGCTCACCACATTTGAGCGGCACAGCGGGAACTAGAGTTTGGAAATGGCGCTGGTGGGATTGGAGGGAGCCGAGTGATTGGCAGAGGCCAGGGCAGCGCGATTGGCTCCCTTTCAGGCCGGCGGCTCAGCGGGAACCCGCCCTCACGCGCTCTCCCCCTCCGGTGTCTTTCCCAAAGTTGGGCGGGCCGAAAGTTCGCGCTGAACCTGGGAGTGCCAGCCGGCGTGCCAAAGCCAAGCGTCTCATGCCGGCTACTCGCCTTGTAGAAATAAGGCCCTGGGATCAAACACGCTCTCACACACACTTGCTCAATCACGGGACACTGGGCTTCCCAGCCATTCTGGGAAAGAGATTTTACAACTTACACACACACCCCCCCTTACGGCTCATTCGGCTCCCTCAGCAATGTGCTTCTGTGTTTATTTTCAGGCTGCAGGCGTTTGTACTCGTGGGTTCTTCTGTTCAGCACAACGCTGCCAATTGGAACGGTGATTCGGGCAACTGTTTAAAGAAGCCAAGCCATTCGTTGAATAGGAGATTGTTAAATTCCGGGGAAATAATGTCCTGATGCAGCACTGGAAGACAAAACCTACACTCTAAGTACCGATTACAGAATAAAGCACAGTATTTAAGACATTAACTGCAGAAGCGGCACATATTAAAACTGTAATTTCTTTCATTAAAAATAAAATAAAAGGCATGTTGCACATGGTAGAAGCGAGTTTTGGAAGGGTCTGCTCAACGTGTATTCTCGAGCTTTATACAGAGATATAGAACACTTACTATTCACCATCAGGCAACATAACTGCGCGGTACATCTCTCAGATAACGTGGCTGGAAAGATACAAGCGGATCTGAGACTCTTTTCACTTACACATGGCTCTACAGAGAAACCACAATCAGCATATTGTATAGAAAACGCTAGATCGGTCCCTTCATTTCTCACCATTTCAGTAAAACTCCCAAATACATGAAGAGTCGATGAAAAAACAGCCGATAAAGTCAACAGATAATAAAATAATGATATATCTTAGTTTTTTCTCTAGGGCGTTAAAAGTTTAATAGAATGGATAAATTACATGATGCTTGTTCTTAATTTAAAAGCCTCAGACCTTCTGCAGGTTGTGCTGTATACAATCTGTGAAACCTTCCAAAGGGAAGCTATTAACTGGTTGTTCTTATCGATTTTTATAAACAGGTGCACAACAGTCGAAGAAGATATTGAAAGTTTCCTTGAGGTTGAAACGTTGTGGTTGTGTTAATCAGATGGCTCTTTTACGTAATTTGGCCGAGATGGCAAACATTTTTATAGTGGTCCTCGAAAGTGAAGCGAAGTTGAGACATATTCGCTGCTAGGCTATCTGTTAACTTTGTCTTAATAAATCATAAAGTGAAAAGACTATCCTTTGAACAGGAAAGGTTGATGTCCCTATTTTGGTGTGCTACAAGGAAAGCTGTGCTGAATTCTTCTGCAAACCAAATAAAATTAAGAAGTTACTGTCTTCTAAAGCAGAGAGATATAAAATAGCAAGAACTAGCATGACTGTGATACTCGGTGCTAAACTTGGCGTACATTCTGTACTCAGTGTAATTTGCTTTCTTTAGTGACCTGTCCCTGCGGAAGCTAAGCGCAATGAAGCGGTCATTAGATACAGAAATCAAATAAACGAAAACATTGCACGTAACCTTCAGTTTTCTGTACACGTACAAGTAAGAAACTCTCCTTTTGAACGTTATGAGAGAAAACTTTGAACTGGGGATCACATGAGAACTGTCATCTTAGTTCAGAGTATCCCTATCTAACCAGTGCTACTGACAAAAGTGATCTCGATGAGGTAATCATTCGGGTTATGTTGCTTGTTTATTTTTCGCACATGTTTAAGAAAAGCCTGTGGTGATTCTGCGATTCCTGCTTGAGGGTGGGCAAGGGGAGCGCAATTTGGACCATAATCACTTCAGAAACACAAGGGTTCACTTTACATTTCACTACATCAGACCGGCGCTTGCACTGTATTGCAGCTTTGTTTCACTCAGGAATACCTGCAAAAAGCGTTTGTAACCTGCCCCAAAAACGAGCTTCAGCACTTGCCTGAAGATCTTTCGGGATTTTAGTCAGGTTAGAAGAAAAGAACAAAAATAAACAACCCCTCGCTTTTAAAATGGGCTACTTGGTGTTTTTACTATGCAATAAAACCTTTTCTCTTCAAAATAGCTTTTTACAAAAATTCTAAGCACTTTGTTTTATTGAATTACTGAGATTTAATGGTTTAATGGGCGAATGCATGGAGGAGAAGCTGCAAACGTGAATAATGGTATCGCAACTATGCGGTATCTTGTACACGCCTCCTTGTACAACTCTTGTTAAACACAGCATGATATGTATCTGTCATCGATTTAATATGTCTTAATTCAAATATATCTCCCTGATCAATTTCTTTTTACGGGGTCTGTAAAATAAAGAAAATATTTTATGGTTAAACAATCGTCAGAAAAACGCCGATAGACAAGAAAGACGTTTAAATGATCACATGAAAATTCTCTGAGTCAATCTCTGAGTAAACATAAACCATGGAAGATGTAGGCGACTGCTCAGGTACTTTGATTTTGGACGCAGGAACTGAAAAAAATAAAAATAATTAATTACCATCCAGGACGACGCACATGATTTCATACGAGGCCTAAATTGTCCTCAAGATACATATTGTGCTATATTTATCTATATGTGTGTGAGTACACAGAAAATCACGAAGACACAGCATGTTGGTGGGTATACACATATCCATACACACGCACAGCTCCATCTCCAGAGAGTTTTAGAACCCCAAAAGGCCCTTTAAACTCTGGTGAACAGGTGAATCACTAGTCCAGTACAAATATTACACATAAACGTTCAGATGGCAATTTATAAAAGTCATAATGAACTCTATTAGGCCTTGAAGCATTTTTTAAAGACTCCACTTCAAAATATATCACTACCTTGGCTTTTTTAATGTTTCCTTTAATTTTTTTGTTTATCGTTGCATTATGTAAATATATGCTAATGAGCACGAGCACCGTTTATAAACGATCGCCTTTAGCGCACATCTTATTGATATTTAGGGAAAAGAGAGCAATATTTTATAACATATAAACCTTCTGGGGAACACTTAACATTAAAGCTTTTCTCAACAAGTCCTTAAAACCTGTTAGTAGACCAAAACCAAAGTAGATTACCCCTTCTCCCCCCCCCCAAATTGGATTACTTTTTAGCAAAACAGTCAACAAGACACCCCAAAACTTTCCTCAGCCCCAGATTTGCTTAAACCGCTGCAAGTTTTATACACATGCGGTGGTGTGTCTGTCAGGGCGGCCCCACGTTCCTATAAGGTGCTCCCCCGCTCCATTACCTCGCGCCTTGTAAGGCTGTATTCACAGAGACGCCAGCATAACGCTTGATTGCACGCCCTTAGTTATTGAACAGATACAAGTTTCTTTCCGATGGATGTAGGTAATTAATAAACGATAAAGGAAGTGAACAGGACGGCTTCCTGGCAGCTTTGCTTTGTTTGTAGTTTTGTTCTTGATCTAAGGGAAAAGACGTTCAGAATGGAAAATCCATGTTTATTGCAACGCAAATCCCCCGATCGTCAGTCAGGCGTGCTTTATGCCAGGTTTATTTTCTGACAGGCAAGATATTGAAAATGCGACAGAATGTATCTGCGAGGGGAGACTAAGATTGGAAATGGTTTCAAGTATTAATTCCATGGTAGATTCTTCACACTAATAATGGTGGAGTCCTCAGAGTTCAAGGCTGATGCACCAATGGTTTCAAAACTCTTATCAGAAAACGTGTGTGTGCAGGAAGAGTCACAGCCCCATTATGGGTGAAGTATATGGGTAATCATTATTTGAGACCAACAGAACAAGTGGAAAGAACCCTGACAAGCACATATGTGGCAATAAACGGAAAGTATTTGTTGACATGAAGATTATCCATGCGCTCACACATGCCTTGTTTCACACCCCATCACTTCCCCGAAATTCAGATAGCAGACTAAAAGAAGCCAAGGTATGATTTGTTTGTACATTATACCTACGATTACACATTTATACATGACAGGCCCTTCTGCTTCTTTCAGAACAGGATTCCCTTTACACACGCCTTTTTATTATTAAATGTTGTATTGGTTGGTATTGCAAGGTCGTGAAAATGCGATCAAACTGATTGCTCGCTGGTGCTACAGAATGGATGTATATGTGGAATGCACAGTACAGTCAGTCATTGAAAGGACTCTGTTAGCAATGATTTCTGGAAGTACGACTTCTTTGGTTACCACAAAAGAGTAAGGAACATGGAGGATTTACTTTTGGTCACACTGCCGTGCGAGGGTTTAAAATTAAACGTCATATGTTCTTGCAATAAATACATGGTAGTGAAATGACCTAAAGGTAAAAAAGCAGCAGACTTTGGGATTCTAGATTTTTCCCCCTGCTGCAGTGCTCAACTGGATATAGTTTACACATGCTGTGTCTCTTTTAAACTTCAGCTGTTAACAATAAACGCCAACTTTCCATAGCCTCTTTTTCATATATCCAACTGAAGGTAGAAGTCATCATTATGGTACAATACAAATTGAGTGTATTTAATTGACTAGTATCCACTTAGTCCTAAATGCTTTTGTGATAAAGGATTGATGATATTCTTTGAAAAATCGAGAGAATTTATAATATAAACATATTGTGAATGAACTACAATGATATTTTTAAAATAAATTTTTATATGGCAACAAAACTTGAAAAGCAATCATTTTCAATACACTACCAGTTAGTAAAAGCATGTAATAGTTCTAATAGTCTGATTTATTCCCTAAGACTTTTTTTTTTTAATAGTAAATCGTGTTTTACATGGCACAGTGTCTATTAAATTTAGTCAAAAATTTGGCGTATTTTTCTCTATATCTGAACGTCAACGTTTGAAGAAGCTGTTGAGATAAATCAAATGGTGACATTTTGACGGCTTTACTTGTATAAGCAATATGGTTACCATATGGCATTGTTATTTATGAATGACAGCATAAATTGTATTACAAAGTCTATCGCAATAACAGTGCAGTTTATTGGAAAGCTGCTCTGCTGTCACTAGCATTTATAAGGCAACCTCCATGTGAAAAAGGTATGTCAGTCAAATTACACATTCATGTTTAACGTCTTGCTTTTAGTGTTTTTGGTGTTTTTATTTTTACTGTTACAAAAATACTCCTAGTCTGGTCGGGAATTCAGAGTGTCTCCTGTGACAAAATAAATCTTCAGTGTGATTCAGTAGCACAATAACAACTGTAAAAATATTGTCCAAGTATTCGCTGTTCCTTGGCCGATTCTTCATTCCTAAAAAAAAATCCACTGTACTCTGCATCACTAAATCACTGGCAAATTCATTTTTATATAGGAACTTTTTATAAGTACAACTGAGAGAACAATAAATTTTAATGGTATGAAAGAAAGGTGCTCCTTTGTAGGTTCCCTGTACGTTGTAGTGGGTTTTAAGAAATGGCATTTAAAAGTTACAACTTTGGCTGAGATTTTCATTATTTCCCTTTTCTTTTACATTACACTTCTATTAAACTCTGACAAAGAACTTTTGTTCCAAAGTGTGTTTTACAGAGGGAGGCTACAACACAACACATGTGGTCTTCACGGGTCATAGGTCGAACGGCCTAGAAGTGGCTAAGATCGGCAAAATCAAAGGTAACCTGCAACTTAATATCCTGTTGATGATCTTGTTGAATTTATGAGTGTCTGTGATACAGACAACGGTGCAAGTGATTCTGTTAAATTGCTCTGTTCTTTTCAGGTTAAACAGAGCATCATTCCCCTCTCTACACTCCTTCTCTTCCCTCCATACGGAAACAAAGCTTGGATTTTATACTGAATTTTGCTCATTTTATCTCTATTTTAAATCACTAATTCCATTTTTCTTAACCCTAGTATATATGCATTTAAATAGACGGTACAGGCACGCCTTTAAATTGATCTTCACACAACCACACATTCTATGCACATGTCCAGATCAACTTTTATAATACAACTAGTCCACACTTCCCAGCATAGACAGCAATCTAGTGGGGGTGGGGGGGGGGAATCTAGCGGAGTTTAAGTTCTAATACTCAACTGTCCTCTTTAACCTTGGTACCTAGGAAGAGAAGATTATAAAAGACGAAGACAATACACAAAGTTAGGAAAAATCCCTTGCTCTCACACCCTATCTGCATAAGCAATCGGTAATAGTAAGAGCAGTGCAGTTTTAAAGAGAAATACGTAAAACTTACAAAGAGGGAAACGTGAAGCGGCTGTTTGTTCTGCGGGTCTGACACCACTGCTCTGCGGGCACCTCCGCAAACCTGTTGAAAAACTTATTTAACTGAAACAGTTTAGAAGGGAGTTTGACTGGCCGCTGTCTTCCCCCTAAGAATGAGCTTAAGTCTGCATTTCTGGCAATGGCCCTGAAAGCGATTGCAGGGGTTTTTCCCTCTCTCTCTCTCTCTTTCTCTTTTTCCCTTTTCACCCTATGACATGGGGGAAAGGGGTTTTGCGGTTCGTAGAGAAATAAAGCACTTCTCAGAGGGGACGGCGACATGACTTTGAACTTGGATCAGCTCCTGTGTTTCCTGCAGAGACTGTAGAACTGGAGCCCTGAAAGAATAGCAAAGAGAGTCCAGCCTGCGGGGTCTCCGGCTGGAATTAACGAATTCTCCCCAAACTGTCCCAATGCAGCCGTCTGAAGCCGCAGAGTCAGCATACAGCAGCAGGGTGATCTGGGAATGGGAAAGAAAGAAAGAAAGAAAGAAAGAAAGAAAGAAAGAAAGAAAGAAAGAAAGAAAGAAAGAAAGAAAGAAAGAAAGAAAGAAAGAAAGAAAGAAAGAGAAAAGTAGGCATTTGGATATGTTAACGTTATTTTTCTATGCAACATGTTTAACACAATATTTTTTCTTGGACCTTTTTGGGGGCTCTTCCTTTCTGAGATGCAGAATCTTCCTTTAAACTCTTCTGCTGAAAAGTGGTCTAAATAAGTAAGCATATGTGGCTATCAGTGTTTATGATTATTTGGTTTTCCGGAGGCAGACACTGTAGATGACTACGACCTCCAAGTTGTACTCTATCTCCCTTGCTCTGATTCAGGGGGCAACCCTCAAATCCTCGTTTCTGAAATGTTGTCGAGAAAGGACAATATAATCTGTTCGCTGTCTGGCCATATAGGCTGTAGGGTCATCACAAGGACAGCAAATGCACGAATTCTGCAGTCTGGAAAGAGAATTTCGGGGAGCAGCACTCCTACGTAAGACGACATGACCAAGGGACGGCTTGGAAGAAGGGCTGGCGGTTTTAGCTAACAGAGGGGTATGTCTAGATTCATTTGGAGTTTGTGGGTTTTAACGATCATTTTAGATTAGAAGGAATTCCTGTTATTCATAAAGGAAACCCTCTCGTTTTACGAAGAGTAATAAACCCAGCGATATTTTTATGTTTCAGTTTGTTCCAAGGCAGGCTTTTAATTGTTTTTAACCATTTAGTGGAGGGGGGAGGATCCTAATCTAAGCAAATCAGGGGAGAAAAGCTATTTGCAACATTCTGATTTCACATATCTTTAGACACTGTAATATCATCTATCTAATCTAATATCTATCTATCTATCAACCGAGCATTATAAAACCCTCCCCCCCTCCCTGCAAAGTCCACTTGTGTTTGGTGCAGTTCACAATAACGTGAGGAGTGACAGGAATGTCGCTGGTAAGAGTATTTATTCCGCCTCTTTAAAAAAAAAACAAAACACTACATTTTGGGTTGATTCTCTCTTGTGAGCACAGAGATGATTAGAGTGAAAACGTCAGGTTGAGTGTAGAAAGGTCAGTATTACAAATATATTTTTTAAAAGGGCCTGGTTTATTGGATACTGGCCCCAACATGATTATTTTCCAGCCACTGCAAAACAAACCCAACCAGGGGCCAGACGTGGAGGGGGAGGGGAAGCGGACTTGTTTGTTGTGTCTAGTAATTTTTATTATTATTAATTAATTATTATTATTATTCCTGCCCTCTAATCATAGGGTTTTCAAACCACAGCAGCAAGTTTTGTTGTTCCGGTTATTGTTAGAAATTAGAAAGGAACCATCAAACCCTATCGCCCCTGCTCTTCAATGCACATGCATAGGCAGTCTGATCCCTCTGCTCTAGACAAGTGGTTTAAAACACCAAAGAGCTTTTTTCTCTCCCCTCCCCCAGCCCCGCCGACGAAATTGCACCGATATCAATAGTGTGTTTGACTTTTCTGTGTCCCTTTCGATGATTTGGCGGATTTGCTTTTGCAGCAGAGGAGAGAAAAGGGGGAGGGGGGCGGCAGTATTGGCAGGTCGGTCCCTCGTGTTCATGTTTTAAGCGCCTTGTTTTGCTCGTTTGTTTCCCCCAAGAAGGAAGACCGGAACGGGCAGCTGCAGGCTGGCTCCGGCGGCTCCCCTGCCTCTTCCCCCGATCCCTTCCCCCCCAGCAAAAAGAAACGGCGAAAAAAGGGTTTCAGTACAACCCCCGTTTCCAGCCTCGCTTGCACTTGGTGGCTGGAGCTGCGGCAGCCCCGCTCTGCCTCTCCCTGTGGCCGAGCTCCGGGGTGGGGTTGTGCTGGGGGTGGGGAGGGATAGAGCCCGGCGCTGCTGCTGCTGCTCGCTGCTGCTGCCGCCGCCCAGCCTCAGTGCTGGAGGGGGAGGCGGGAAGGGCCCGGGGAAGCGCGAGCCGCTATTAGGGGGACGCCAGGATGGATGAGGCCAGTTTGACCAATGAGCGGGCGCCTGGCGAATGACCGGGCTGCTGTTAAAGGGGGCGTTTGAAGAGGAGCTGCCAGTCCAGTCAGAGAGTGAGAGAGAGAGGCTGGGAGAAGGGGGAGGGGGGGAATAAAAGCAGCAGCAGCAGCAGCGGCGGCAGCCGCAGCGCCCACCGAAATAAACAGAGGCGGAGAGACACGGGAGGAAAATAAAACCCCGCACTGAGGGAGCAGCCAGGCGCAGGAGGCGAAGGGGTCACTGCCCCCAGCCAGCTCCAGAGAGGCTTGAGCATCTGCAGGGGCTGCGTGTCCTGCTGCCGAGCCCCCCACCCCCGCTCGGCTCGGAGACCCGGAGAGGGAGATCACTTTTTTTTTTTTTTTATTGTTGTTATTGTTTTTAATCCGCATCTCCCCCCGCCTTCCTCCTCCTCCTCCCCTCCCCCCATTCCCCCTCCCCCCAGCTCAGACCCAACTTAAAGAAAGAGAGGAGGCTACAGAGCGAGGACAGAGACGCGTCCGATTCCTTCATCTGTGGGAATTCGTTCCTGCGAGTTTACTACGTGAGCCACATCTCATGCCAAGCCGAGAAGAAGAGGAATAAAAAAAAAGGGGGGGGGGAGGGGACACCCCAGCCACAGCCGCAGGAGGAGCGGGGGGGAAGCCAGCGAGGTGTGGGGGAGCAGGGAGGCATAAAAGGGGCCAGCTCTTCTGGGGGTGCGGGGCTCAGGGCGGAGGTTGGCGGCAGTGACATTTCCTTGGCAGGGTGTGAGTGTGTGTGTGTGTGTGTGTTGCAGGGAAAGGCAACGCGATTGCCCCCCCTTCCTTCCTTCCCTCCCCCCCCGCTCCCCCTCCTCTGCCCTGCCCGCCCGCCCCCGCCTCAGCTCCTTTAATACACTTTGGTTCTCCGCCCGGCTGTGGACACTTCTCTCTGTGGCTCGCTCGCTCGGCGGCTGCTGCTGCGGCTCGGTGCAGCCGGGGGGAAGCCTGGTGCCTGGATCCTCCTGCTGCTGCCGGGTGGTGCCCGGGAAGGAAGAGGCGCAGCCGCGGGGGAGGAAGCGGAGCGGAGCGGCAGGACCATGCTGCTGGACGCCGGACCCCAGTTCCCTGCCATTGGAGTGGGCACTTTCGCGCGGCACCATCACTCGGCCGCCGCCGAGATGCAGGACCGGGAGCTGAGCCTGGCGGCGCAGAACACCTTTGTGGACTCGGCAGCCCACATGGGGGCTTTTAAACTCAACCCCGGGGCCCACGATCTGTCCCCCGGCCAGAGCTCGGCTTTCACCTCGCAGGCTCCCGGCTACCCGGCGGCAGCGTTGGGTCCCCATGCCGCCCACGTCAGCTCCTATTCCGGGGCGCCTTTCAACTCCACCCGGGACTTCTTGTTTCGCAGCCGGGGCTTTGGGGACTCGTCTCCGGCCGGCGGCCAGCACGGGATCTTTGGCCCTGCGGCCGGGACCCTCCATCACCCGCACACGGACGCTCAGAGCCACATCCTCTTCCCCGCCATTCACGACCAGCACGGCCCCCACGCCTCCCAAAATGTCCTGAACGGGCAGATGCGCCTCGGTTTGCCCGGGGAGGTCTTCGCCCGATCGGATCAATACCGCCAGGTCTCTAGCCCCAGGACTGATCCCTATTCGGCGGCTCAGCTGCACAACCAGTATGGCCCCATGAATATGAATATGGGCATGAACATGGCAGCCCACCACCATCACCACCCAGGTGCCTTTTTTCGATACATGAGACAACAGTGCATCAAGCAAGAGCTGATCTGCAAGTGGATCGACCCCGAGCAGCTGAGCAACCCCAAAAAGAGCTGCAATAAAACTTTTAGCACCATGCACGAGCTGGTCACCCACGTCTCGGTGGAGCACGTTGGGGGACCCGAGCAGAGCAACCATATCTGTTATTGGGAGGAGTGTCCCCGGGAAGGCAAACCTTTCAAAGCCAAATACAAACTGGTCAATCATATCCGAGTGCACACGGGAGAGAAGCCGTTCCCCTGTCCTTTTCCTGGCTGTGGGAAAGTTTTCGCCAGATCAGAAAACCTAAAAATCCACAAAAGGACACACACAGGTAATTATGTTTGGTTTCGAAGATTTAAAAATGGCTTATTTGTTTAAAAAAATGCACTTAAAGATGCTCCCGTGTGTAAAGACTTCCATTTTCAGCGTGCTGCAGCGTTTCACGGGGTGTTTTCTCCGGCTCTTTCAGTTTGAAAGGATTTTTTTTTTAACTAATTGCTTTATTTCTGTGGTCATTTATTAATGTGGAAACATGTCAAGACTTGACTGCACTCTTTCCCTTTCAAAGTAAAATACAGGCGAGATATATTCATTAATACTATTAAAATATGGATTGACATAATTATCTATATGTAAGTAATGTACATATTTATATATGACTTCGGTGTATGTGCGTGCATAGGTATTTAAAACATAAAAAATCTCGTAGTAAGTGGCGAAATGTCCCTTTCTGGGAATGCTTTTCATTACATTTAAATGGTGTGAGTGAGGGCAATAAAATTTTCTAATTTTGAAAGTGTTTTTAAAGTCTCACGTGAGGTTGTTTAAGCTGGTGTTGCAACAGTTTATTAAATTATGTAATAGGTAGCAGAGGATTTGAGGTTCAGAAACTTACACAAAAATCAGCTCAGATATGAGAGAAGGACACAGCACTTCCTGGTTGTAAACTGCATGAGTTGAACAGTCACAAAACAAACGCATCATCCTGCTTCATAGATTATTCATTTACTATTACTCCAGGTTTCGAATTGTGCCAGAGTATTTCAGAAAAGACAGCCAAATATTTTAGCATCTTCGACTATAAATATTTACTTGAGTACGGGTAAGATCTATAGGCCAATTGTTTTCTTAAGTGTTAAGAATGAAGCTAGGTGCGAGACGAGCTTTAACAAGGTTTAAAATTTGAGAAATGTATTTGCATGAAATGCCCGCATTTAAGTCATTGTGTCTGAGCGGATGTCTTTAAGAAACAATTTAGGTGCTAATGGCATTTAATATTAAATGGTTCCCCCTCCAAATGGGTGGATGTTTGAGTTCTCACCTCCAAATTACTCTGAGCATTTGGAATTCTGGCAACAGGGTGAAGAAATTGTATGAAACTTAACTGGAGTATTTTACAGACATTTAGTTTCCCCCAGCGGATATGTGTTTACTTCTAAGATCCATACATGAAATAAAATGTGTCAAGCCTTAACTCTTTTGTTAATGGTTTATAGTTTAGCAGGATATTGGATTTTATATGAAGGTGCAAACGTCTAGATTTTTTAAAATATGCTTTCGAGCCGATTGTGGGATAGCACCAGTTGAAACCAAACCAAATCCGTAAATTCACTGGAGCCATATCGTTTCACCAGTTTTGACGGAGAACTCCCTTCTGGTTTCACTGGGGTGTCCTGCTTAAAAAGCCATGGCGAGATATGGCTCCAATATTTTTGTATTTTATGATAAAATATCTTGTTAGTAACGAAGTGGTTAGTTCATAGCTGCACATCAAGGCGTCATCAGAAAACAATCCACACAGTGACATCAATCATTTGTTAACCATTTTAGTGAATTTGACATTGGTACAAAGCATTAGAAATTTTAAAGAGGGGGAAAAAATCTTCCTATGTACCCCTATTTTAAGGCAGGCATTTGTGGGTTATTGTGCAATAAGCAGGGGAGAAGTCCAAGTTGATTGTTTACTATAACCAATTCCTCATTGTTTATCTTCCAGGAGAAAAGCCTTTCCAGTGTGAATTTGAAGGCTGTGACAGACGTTTTGCCAACAGCAGCGATAGGAAGAAGCACATGCATGTCCACACTTCAGATAAGCCCTATCTGTGCAAAATGTGCGACAAATCCTACACCCACCCCAGCTCTCTGCGGAAGCACATGAAGGTATAACACATTGCCGTGTTGCCAGCTGACATCCTCTGAGGGGGTCGGTCTGGGAGAAGGGTTTAGCTCTCGTTTTCTTTATTGGGAAGGGAAATAAAAACAGGAGCCGCCTCACCACCAGGTTGTAAAGCCCGGGAGCCTTTGCTTGGCACAGGAGGCCGGATCTGGGTGCCTGGGAGTGCGCTGGCCCTGCGAGGGAGGTGTGAGCTCTGGCTGGGAGTGCCTTGCGCACAGGGACACTTACTCCACCCTGTCTTGTTGCATTTGCTTTCCAGGTCCATGAATCTTCCCCTCAAGGCTCCGAATCGTCCCCGGCTGCCAGCTCGGGCTATGAGTCCTCCACCCCCCCGGGCCTGGTGTCCCCCAGCGCCGAGACTCAGAGCACCACCAACCTGTCCCCGGCGGCGGCGGCTGCAGCGGCGGCGGCGGCGGCCGCGGTGTCTGCGGTGCACAGAGGCAGCGGCGGTGGGGGAGGCAGCGGCAGTGGAGCCGGCGGGGGTGGAGGAGCCAGCGGGAGCCACAGCGGCCTCTCCTCCAACTTCAACGAATGGTACGTGTAGGGCCCTGCCGGACTGCTGAGCGAGGCCCCCACGCCTGCCCTCCCCGCCGCGGAGGAGGGAGAAGCAGACACACACCGGGAAGGTGCTGGATCCTGTTTGGTTTGGGTTTAATTCTTAGCCAGCGAAAGGATTAACAACTCAAACGGCTCTAGAGCCCAGGAGAGCAAATCCCCGCCAGAGCCTCCAAAACAAAAAAATCCGCCACAGCTAAACTCTTCTTGTCCGTCCCGTCCCGTTCCCTCGCCCCCGCCCCTTCCCTCTGCCCCAGCACCGTCCAGCCCGACCAGCTGTGTCTATAGAGGACTCCTCCTTCCTCCTTCAAGGTGGTAAACGAAGTTTTATTCGATTCTTGGTGTATAGAAGTTCGTCCCATTTGTAAACTACGGATTGATTCTCTCCCATCCCCACCCCCAAAAAGTGATGGACCTTTTTCGTTTCTTTTCTCTTTTTAGTTCATCCATTTAAAAAAAAAGTAACGTGGAAGAAAATGGTTTCTTTTGTAATTGTGATAATGGATATTGTGTTCTTTTTAAAGAGGCAATTTGATTGTAAACTTAATTCAACTATAGACTGGGGGGAAAACTGTGCCAAAGTCTCCATTCTGTTACACACACACACACACACACACACACACCAACAACGCTTGTGAATGTATTTTTCTGTTAGCTGGGTTTACATGTGATGTTTTAGTGCTTTTGCAAGTTCAATTTGTTAGTTCCTGTTTGGAAGATTGTGAGGAAAAATAAACGTCGTGCTGTTAGCTTTTCCCTAATAACACCCTTCCTTCTGTAAATACCTGTTACCATATTTATCCATTTGTAATTAAATTATGGTATTAACTTGCTACAGAGGAAACAGTATTTATAAAGAATGTTTCTTAACTATAAATATGTACAATTGTGAGCATAAACTGTTTCAGATTTTTTATTTGAAGGTTTAAGTGGTTTCATCATTTCTTGTGATATGTTTTGAGAGTAATGCATACAGAAATATAATAAAATGTGTTGAAACTGCATGTACTGGTTCTTTTTACGTCCAAAGGCTTTCTTTAACTGTGTAGGTTGCACCTAAAGAATGAAAATCAATGTGGCTAGAATATGCAAAACAGTTTTTAAAAACTAGCAAAATCACCTTAGAGTAAATTTTTTGAAATCCTAAAATTTCTTCAGTTATGATAGCGTTAATTATCCCCCAAAAGATCCCTTTAAAAAACAAACAAACCCCCACATTATGTGCCAGTAAAACAATAACATTTTGGAAAGCCCTGTGGTGACAATAAGAGTGAGCTTTTCAAATATTCTACAGTATATACCCTTGGGTATATGTTTACATTGAATATAAGATACCTCCAGCTTTCCTCAGGAAAGTACACATTTGTCATCTGTTTTACTCAATATTATATTTATGTTCTACATTATTTGTTTTTGTAGAAGGTACCAAAAATAGTGCATACTGGAATGCTGGTGGATTAGACATTCCCAAACATAGATCTAAAGTTGTTCCTTTGGTCGTGACATTTGAAATTTACGTTCATTCTTTAAATCCTTAAAATATTTTTTACAGCTTATATACACCACTGAAGAAGTGAAAGAGACAGCATAAGGTAGCTTCATTTTCTCTTAAAGAAAATTTTTAAATAAAGTTTTAAAAGCCCATATACTGACTTCACTTAAAATGTATTAAATGAGTAATCAACACAAACAAATCTACAAATATTAGTAGTGGGGTTTGCAAGGAAAAAGAATAAATCTTGATCTTAACTCTTGCTTACCGCTGGATTTTAGTAAGAGGCTGAAAGGGTGTGGACCAGCATCCGGGCTTTCTTAATGAATTAGACATCAAATAAAATAGGGGATTTTCCCCTTTAATAGGCAGGAAGCGGCTTTCTAGGAATACCGAAATAATCTAGACACCCAAGGCCTGTGTGGCACAGCTTGGGAATCTTGGAAAGCTTGGACTTTGCCAAACCGATTTCTAGCCACCTAAAATATTGAAAACAGGCAGATCGAAGAGCCAACTCCTTGGAATAGGACTCCTAGCGCCCGATTGTGGCTACACTGTTTTCAGCAAAAACAGGTACAGATAGGTTTGCCTCTCAAACGCAGCCAACCACATCAGCTTTCTTTTCTTCCAGTTATTGTTTTGTTCTCCGAGTTTAAATGACAATAGAAGTGTCCCACGATGGCTGGGGAGCTCTGTGTTTGTGGGATCCTGTTCTCTTTTTGAATGGGACTGACACACGGCTGGGAATGAACGATACATGCTCAGCAGCAGAAGACTGAATCACATGGGGGATGGGGAGAAAGGGAAGAACTCGGGACAATCTCCCCCCAAATGCTGCTCCAGGAGCAAAGTTTTGGTACGATTCAGAGACTGCCTTTTCTATGCTGAGCTCTTCTGAGGGTTGGAGTCTGGCGTTCATTCATGTTGCATAATGTAAGACCCTGAAGTAATCAAACAGCTATTAAAATCTAATTTATGTTCTGTAATAATATTACGCAAAATTATTAAAGCCTTTGGCATACGCCGCCGATCCCTTGGAGAGACCACTGGAAAAGGCAGCTTGAGTAAAGTTCCTTTCCTGTTGAAAAATGTAACCTCATAAAATAGGGCTTGTTTCAGAGCAAAATGTGTTCGAAGTGTAGTTGAAATTCGGGTTATTTTTGGTAACCATCCTCCCCATCGCGACCCTATTGCTACCCTGTTTCCGAGGGGGTTAAAGTTAGCGCGGGGGACCCCAGGAATTAACGCCCAGCTCCGGAGACGCATTCCCCTTTAAGAGCAATCGCCCGGCTGTGGGTTAGCTTGGTTGTCTCCAGTGCACAGGAGGCAGGTCCCCGGCCCCGGCGGGAGGGAAAGCAAGCCTGTGGAGGAAGAGGCATCCCCAGGCGCCTCGGAGTTAGCCGAAGTGGCCGGCCTGTGTTAGCCCAGCCCGGCTGAAGGGAGCGGCCTCGGGGCTCTGGCTGGCTCGCCCGCTGGTTCCCCGCTCCGTGGCTGGCCAGAGCGCGCAGGAGTTACCGATGGCCGCTCCGCGCTCCGCTCCGCTCCCGTCCGCCGGGAGAAGTTTGTACTTCGCTTGCTGTCGACTGTGGTTTCCCTTCCCCGGCCCTGGAACCGGAGCCTCCGCCGCCCCCGCCCCCCAGCCGGAGTTGTGTTTTCATTCCTTGGAGCCTAATCTCTGGCTTGGCGTGAGATCCCTGCCGTAGGACCCACTCCCTATATTTTACCATAACCGCCCCAAAGCCTCATCGCCACCAGAACCGCAGCGGGGCTGGGCTCTCTCCCGGCCATTATTTAGCAGCAGCAGATACAGAAAAGTGAAACAAGTCCCCGCCGCCTGGCTAACAAAGCGGCCTTTTCACGATGGGCCCTGGGGAAGGGAGGGCAACAACCGTGATCATGAGAATGGCTTCCCCCCCCCTCGCCAGACTGGCCATGAACTTGAACTTGAATTTGACTTGGCTCGCCCGCTGCCTGAAGTAAAGCAATCGCCTCCCCGCTCCAGGCTGCCCGGCTTTCCCAGGACCCAGGCGGGGCCACACCGCCTCTGTTGTTAGTAATAGTTCATAATACATTTAAACCGTCTTTCCTTTCTGAGCCCAGTGATTCCTATGGCGATTGCCAGCCTAGCAGGGCTCCCAGCGGACTTTGTATACAGCCACACCCGGCTCGACAGCACAAACACACACGCATGCATCCGTGGGGCTGAAGGGTTCTCCGGGGACGGGAAGCAATGGGCAGTACACAGCCGTCTGGGCTGGGCAGATGCAGCTCTGCGAGCAAGACCTCCGTCTCTAGCGCCGCAGCTCTTTCTCTTCGTCCGTCTCCTCTCTCCCACCTTGCTTCCCTTCCCCCCTTCTCTCACTTTTCCCTTTGTCTCTCAGGTTGAGCCTGGTGTTTCCAAACCTGGAGTGTCTTGCTCGCTGCACTTAGGCACACTCAGAAAGGGAAACCAAGGACAAACCGGAGGCAAGGCCCTACTGCATCCGCACCCCTCCTCCCACCCGCACCCGCACACCAAGGACTTGGAGAGAGAGAGCTCTGTTCCCCAGCGGACAAACTGAAGGCCAGGACAGCACTGAGGTCTGCAGAAGACCAGAAGAGCCCCAGTGGCCTCTCTGTCTCGCACACACCTAGTGCCAGTGAAATAACAAAAGGGGGGCAGGATTTCACAGCTAAAACGGCAGCATTCACTTTGAAAAGCACAATATATCAAAAAGGACGCACAGATTACATGTATTTATCGCAAAATTGCAGCTTCTTTTGCAATGAGACAGCTGTAGATTACACTGAAAATCAATATCAGGCAGTACTGTTCTTTTTATCACTTCTCCTAAGTTTGGATTTTGACCCTTTCTTCATATGCCCTGTGGAGTACATTTAACGATTTTACTTTTAGCTGGTTTCCTAAAACTTTGTTCCCAAAGATGCAAACTCAGATTTAATTTATAAAAGAGTTTAGATGGTTTCTCCTGATTTCTCCCTGCCTATACGCAATATAGATTGTATCGCCTAATTTGCTAAAATATCCTATCTTTACCTGTAGCTTTATTTGACACGACTGTAACAAATCAAACATTTTTAAACTATTTAAGCTTCCCTAGGGGAAAAAACTCCATGTGCCAGGGAGGCTAGCATTAAAGTTATATATTTAATACGGTGTGAGTCATTTTATGATTTAATACCCAGAACAGGCTCCCTTCTGCCCAGCAAAATAAAAATACAACATAAAATACAAGCTAAAGGTCAGCTTGCCTGGGATCAGCCCCGCAGAGGATTCATATGGAGAGTCTCCAAGACTGTTCAGTTTCATTCTGTCTAGACTCCACTAAGCCTATAGCAGCCTTTTAAGTTTCTCCTTTGTTTTCAGAAACTCACACACTCTTTTTTCTACCAAATATGAAGACAGCAAGCGACACAAAACTGCTACCCAACTGCATGTGCACACTGGACATGCTAATTGGTACAGCGAGGTACGTATATTTTTCATCTACAACTTTTGGGGTTTGGGGGCTGGCTTCCCCCCCTCCGGCCCCCCGAAACACATGAACTGGAGGGCTTCTCATTTTACACGCCGAGACCCCGGTATTGTAGTGCAAACGTAAGTGGCAACGATTAAAACCCACTCTAGGGCACCAGGACTCCCTCGCTCCGAAAGCGCAATTTAACTCAAGTTCGGTGGGTTTTTACTTCCTTCATTCTGAAGCCCGCCCCCGAACACGCTGAAAGATTTCACTGCACAAAATGTCCGTGTTTAGTGCCAGGGGTTTCATGTCTTTATTTAATCATACTTCAAAGTAATTGCTGCTATACTGTTGTCCTAAGGAGAGGAAGCATAACACAAAACGCACCGGCGATCTAACTTCCTACCAGGGAGTTGCACCGGGCAGTAAACAATAACAGGTTATTCCAAATACCTACCATCCCCTCACATTTTAACATGTTTCAAATAGCTTTTTAATGACGCCCTCGGTGGGAATGTTTATGGCCGTGCTATACATTTCCTAGCTGCAAGAAGTTGTTAGTTTACCATTTTTAGAACAACCCTCCTCATTCTTGGTGTAACCCCAGGTGTGGGAGCCATCTGTTGCTTCCTATATGGGAAAACAATTTCTTAATTAACAAGACACTTCACCTTTTTTGCCACGATCCACACAGACAGAGGGTTGAGTTTTGATGCAAATGTCACCTCTTTAAAATATGGTATACCTGTTAACGATCGCGTTTTCATGGGCGTATGTGTAGGCTGAGGCTAGGAGCAATTTGTAGTTTTATATTTAGAGACCATTTTCTAGAGATGACAAATATGTGGGGAACACAGGTTCTGTGTGAAACATGGAAAATACACCTGGAGGGTCAGATTGCAACGGTCAATATTTTCTGCCCAAATCTCTTTCCAGCGGTTTCCAAGATGCAGCAGTTTGATCGCTACTGTCTAGCTCCCCGCCTCTCCCTTTGATTATTGGGGTACTGATATCGGGCAGCCAGCGAAGGTGCTAGGTTCTGGACCGTGAGGAAACGCTTGTTGCTCTGGTCAGGAATATAATGTGGGTGGTTACTGTGAGGGCTCCTCCTTGCACCAGTTACAATTACCAGATACAGATATGGACGGTATAGTTCACACACAAGGGACCCACTTCAACATAGCAACTTCATCAAAACTGGGCTGGTGAATAACCATTTCTGTGAGAGTCTCTGCGGAGTTATCTTTGGATGTTAGTGGAGGTCTGGCAGAAGAGCGATTGTTTTGTTTTGTTTTGTTTGGATCTTGATTTAAGCCAGTTGCTTGTGGCGGAGAAAAGAGCAGTGTCCATTCCAACTTTTAAAGTAACAATTCCGCAGTGTGTGTAAACAGCCCTTCCTCGCTTTCTAGTCCTAGTCGCAGGTTGTAGATTAAATAACTGTTTTAATGAGAGCGCTGGCTATTGCTGCATTAGGTGATGCTAGTTATGAAGATGATCTGACCTGTTTTGATGAAGATGATCTGACCTGTAGGGAGAGAGTGAAAGGTCAGCTGCATGCAGTGACCAGATTTCTGCTCATTCCTGGCACATGCTGCTACGATATTGATCCATGGAGAAAGATAAACATAAAAGCCAGATCCTATGTCATGAATACTAATGAATGTTGGTTCCAGATTTTAATTGGTGTTGACTTCTTTTTTTTTTTCCCCACGGTAAACATTTATTGCAGACCTCCGTGAAGCAAATCTTCGCTGGTTTTCCTTTTTCCCTGTATCTCTCTCTCTTGTTGCAAATCTTCGCAGCAATTTACTTTCCCGAACAGCGAATGTATAATCCCAGAGACGCCATTGCCTGCACTCATTTCCATATCACAGTTCACAGGGAGAGATATTACTGAATTCATTAAAACTTGAAATGCAGAAACGTTCTTATAAAATGCACTATTTCGACCAGGACCCATATTTCGACCTTCCGGTTATTTATTCAATATATTTCCTTCTGTCATTACGCAGTGAACTTGTTCTTCTTTATTAGTATAAATAGGCGAGTGATTTCTGGTTAGAGACATCCTAGTTCCTGAAATGTTATGAGGCTAGTCATCCCTATACTAGTCAATTAGCGCATAAATATTACAATTATCCCGGAGAAGCGCTCCTTTTAAATTAACTTTCCTCTCTCGTTTTACCTGTTCTGTGTGTGTAAAATGGATATGGCAACACACGGAAGAGAGTTCAGAAATGTTGCCAGCAATACCTCTCTTACGAATTTACTTGTTAAAAATCACTTTATCTGCAAACTAGTATCCGAATGGTTTTGTCTTATGAAATTGGAGGACTTGTGGCACCTTAGAGACTAACCAATTTATTTGAGCATAAGCTTTCGTGATCTACAGCTCACTGCATCGGATGTAATTGACTCATTTAGCTGGGAACCAGGTGAAGCTGTGTGTGCAATACCGATAGTAACACATCCGCTTCATACGGCTGTTAACAGATCCAGACGAGCTGTGTACAAGGGGCACAATCCGCTGTACTAAAACAATTACCTTTGCTGACATTTTTGAAAAAGTTAAACTGATAGGTCACATGGTTACAAATCATTTACAAGCAAGGAACTCCTCGAAAGATTTTTTTCCCTCCCTTGCACTTTTCAGGGTATTTTTTTTTTAAATCCCGGGAGTGATTTATTATGTAAGTAATTTTAGGGGATACAGTTTACAGCCTGAATTATTAGACTGAACACCTCTGGCTGACACCACAGTGCATTTTTTTCCTGCCTGCAGCTGTGAGTCACAACCCCATTTTCATACCAAACCTCTGCACATTCCTTTACAATGTAGACTTCCTTCTTGCGAAGATCAAACATGCTTCAGCCAATGTGTTTATTTTAAAATACAGGAAAATTAAAACTAAACATGGGCTTACAAGAAAAACAAATGCATCATTTCTTTCCCTGTCCTCTTCCCCCCACCGCCCACCCCCCAAAAAAAATTAACCATGGAGCTGAATAGGCCTCTGAAATAAAACATTATTACAGCAGAGCCAACACAACTGATTTCAAGCGAAATGCTGAAAGAGGAATGGATCCCTTTGTTTTGTATTGCGGGTATGTTTTTAATTATATGTGGAAATGTGAGGGGGAAATGCTGTAACCCTAGTCTCCCCCTAGCACACTTTCCCTGGTTATTTAACTTCAATACAAGCCCAAATCAGACATACTTAGCAGAATAATCTTAGTATTCTGCTGAATGGTTTGCAAACGGGACTCTGGATTTGGATAGCTGCTCAGGGCCTGGTCCACTGAAAGGCCTCACAGAATCGGGCCCTGTACAGAGGAGATTTCACAACTGCCTATTATTTCAGAGTTGTTGTCTCTTGTTTGTTTGCTAATGAAGGTGACAAGTTCCAATTGCCGGCCCTACTTCTAAACCACTTCAAAGCCTTCAACATGGTGGTGATTTAAAAACCGCCTTGCAGCTTAGCTGCTCCTACGCTTAGCAATCTTCCTCCATATTTAACATCTACTTTAGGTATAGATGGGGATGGATTTTAGCTGTCTGCTTTTAAGGCAATTTACTCCCCACCTCTCAAAACACCTTCATGGAAACTGCTAAACTTCTTTTTCTCTCTTCAATACAAACCTGATTCTAGCTCCTCTTTCCTCCTGCCTTTTGCCCTGAGATGGATTTCGGCTCGTCTTTTCTCCATTCATCCATGCGTTCTTCATTCATCTCTTTACACACACAGTCAAAGAATGAAATTTCAATACCAGGGAATAGGACAGCTCTTTCACTTAGTAGCTAATCTTTATTGCCCATACGTCCAAAAAAGACGATTCCCTGGAAAACAGATCAAAAACTTTGGGAAACTGATCAAAAACTTACTGAAACTTTGAGTAATTGAATTAAAGCTAATAATCGCAGTGCGGTGTTTCTGCAGGTGAAAGGCTGGAAAGGTTTATGACCTTGTTTCACTGGAACAATTCCAGCTTCCCTAAATTATTCACCAGGACACACGGATCACTTTTCGAGAAAACGAATCATCTCTTGGATCCCTTGTGATTGCAGGGTAACATCTGGTTAAAATTTAACGCATAAAGTATATATAATTGGTTAATAATTCAATGCTTTTGTATATAAATATATTACCAGCACAATCGTAAAGACACTGAATTAAGCTGCAAAAAGAAAAGGAGTACTTGTGGCACCTTGGAGACTAACAAATTTATTTGAGCATAAGCTTTCCTGAGCTACAGCTCACTTCATCGAAAAGCTTATGCTCAAATAAATTGGTTAGTCTCTAAGGTGCCACAAGTCCTCCTTTTCTTTTTGCGGATACAGACTAACAGGGCTGCTACTCTGAAACCTGAATTAAGCTGCTCACTCAATTTTTAGTATTGTAAAGATGAGCAAAGTGACTAATTAGATGAGTGTACAGGTGACTTGTTTTTCTCCCTTAGAGCTGGACATGATGGTGTGAGCTGGTTGTTTGCCAAGTGTTTGACTTTTATTCAAAGTCTGAAAACCTGAACTTCAGCCTTTTTAGGAGGAGTGGGGGAGAGAAGGACTCAGTCCGTCGTATTGTCCGTTTTGGACTGCTAAAAGTCAGCAAAGACAACAAAGAAATCTTTAGGCAGCCAGTTTCGGGTTTTGAAACTGTCTATTCCTGGGGCGGATTTACTGAATATCTGGATGTACTTGGTAATGTGATTTTGTTTCTTCAGTTTCACCTGGACAGTATAGGAGGCTTTCGATTCCATCCCGCTCTCAGATCCCATTGACCGATCTGGCAGGATCGGGCCGCTTTTGACTTACCTTATTACTATTTGTAAGTACTTTTGACGCGCATTTCTGTATTTGAATGAAGTAGGGCAAGAAGAGGTGAATTGTGCAGTATACACTACACATCACGGAGAGGGCACTTGTTTTACACGGGACAGCACGGCTTCTCCATCAGACTGTGAGTCTTTATCTTTACTGCACCAGAAACCCACCATATATGTGCATACCTTTTGAATGAATCCTTTGGAAAAGATTTGTGATCTGCTGATACATTGTCAGGAAGAAAAGCTCCACAACTGTGAATCTCTCTCTCGAGCTAGACATTTACTATATATCAAAAGTGATTAGCTGACAAATTGATCTTGATCTTTGAAGATTCTCCAGCTGACTAGGCGGTTGGAAGTTTCAAATTGTGGATTTGGCTCGTTCCTTTGAACAGAACTCCTGCGCTATTTCTCTTGGCACTGAGTTCTTGATAGACATTTTCTATAATTTCTTGTATCACTTCAGCACTTAAACCGATCACTGAAACGTTTGCAGGCGAGAATGAGCGTCAAAACGTGCTGCAGTTGGCTTGGTTTGTCTGCCCCAAAGGGGATGTCGCACTTTGAGAGCTGATGCTTTGGGATGGGAGGCAGAAAACGCCGCGACAAATTAGCCTTTATATGGGCAGCTAAAATTTCTCCCAGGTTCGTGGTCCCACGGTTGTTCGTACAGTGTATGCCATAATTTATTTAGTAACAATTTTAAAGTGGCTCTTGACTTGTGTTTTTGGTTTGGATTCTTTAACCAGTTGAGGCAGGTGCAATGTAACAAGACTAACCGAACCGAAGGAAGAATTTACCAAGAAAATCAATTTATTAAGCGTTTGCCTTTGCAAAAACGCTGTATTCAAGGCAACAATAATTATTTGGCTCTGATCTTCGCGTTTCATTTGGTTCCTTAACCCCCGTTATACTTCGAAGAACTAAAAATCAGCCCCTTTATAGGTAAATCATCAGTTATACTCTGAGTAGTATTTGGTTTCACAATAGTTTTAGGAAAGAACAAACAAATACTGAAAATATGTATTGGATAGATTCAAAACACAGCCGGGAGATCATTAGCTTTCCCTTACATCTTCCTGTCATAATTACCCAACTTCGCTATTGTTTTTGGTTTAACGTAATACACGCATATCAAATCCCTTGAATTCCCCATTGTGCTTCTGCAGAATGGTTCCTAATTAAATGTGCTATTTTGTGTTTCCCATCTGCAAACAAAAATACCTACTCTGCTGGATTTTTAAGTCCCGTGTATCACTCTCTAACCAGAGCGTGTTCTGCTGTCCAGCCCTTGATGATCTAGTTGAATGTCTGGACATTGTGCCAAGGAGCGTATTTGAAGCAGATAAGTACGTATAATACAAATGCGTTTTGTTAGACCTGATGGATGCTATTTTTCCTTTAATAGGTTTGTAGCAAACTAACACAATGACACAATGTATTCCTTTTCAAGGTGCATTGTTAATCAGGTCTATTAAGAGTGCGTTGAGCTATTTCTCGCTCCTATTGAACAGTCTGTTGCTCAAACACAACAGCCAACAAGCGCCAGCTGCCTCAACAAAAGTAGAAACCTAACCCCTTTATGGAATGTTTTAACAGAAAGGGGTAGCTGTGTTTAATTAAAAACATTGATGTTTCACTGAAACAATGGAAACTCAAGTTCAAGTGGTGCTCTATTGATTTAAGATGATTTTACTAGCTATGGGTATAATTCCTTCTTTCTGCTTTCACTCGTGCTAAAGGGACCCTTCTTTCGGCATTATTTGGGTGAATGGTAAAAGACAGAGATGGCGATTGCCTTAGAAACCTGATTAACGCCACTTTGCTCCAGGAGAAGGTGTTTAATTTCTGAGCGCACCCCATATTTTTTGTCAGTTTATTCACCGTAGGGAAGCTTTGAAAGTCGCTCCTCTCAGCAGGTTAAAAAGTGAAATATGCGTCCTGGCATTTAAATGTCTTTGTTATTGTGGCAAGGGTAGTTGTTGGGAGCTGCACGACCGGAATACTAACGGTTTGCAGCGAGTGGTGGGAAGTTCCTTTGTGTGTGTGTCCACACTTCTCACTTCGGCAACAACTGGATCACTCTGCTGGGCTTTCAGCCCTGGGGCTTGTCTGGGAAAGCCACTCTCCGAAGGGATACTTCCGCTCTGGGGCTTTTCAGGCTTTCGTCGTACACTGAAGAAAGGAAGTCGCTCGCTCTTGCCCCGGGGAAATAGAATTTAGCCCCGTACATGTCTGGCCACGTGGAATAAAATAAATGTTACCGCAAATAAATGTGTCTAAGCCTGCTGCTCCTTAGCGCACTGGCATGTGTTGCTTTATATTTCCGCATCCAGGGCATGCACTCAAATCCGTAACCCGCCCACGAGCCCACCACTAGGGTGGTATAAATCACAGCCTTGAGCCCCTCCACAGTGTAGGGAGCACATGCTTCTCCTGCGGGTTCGGGGTCTGGTTTCTTTTCCAGCCATCGGAATCATAAGAAATCCACGCCCCGGCTTTCCCATCGGGTTTAAAGGGAAGGCAGCGCACTCCCCACCTCCACCCCGGACAAGGCGTGGCTGTGAAAGGACACAAAGCACGCGCCCCCGCGGCTGGCTTGAAGGAAACCCCAAGGATACACCCGCACACACCGTCGCGCCTTGCGGTGCATCAGCCGCTCTCCGAAGCAAACCCGTGTCAGGAGCTAGGGAGTTAAACATTCAACTCTAACCTGAAGTCTCTAATCTGCCAGCTGCATCCAAACCCGCTCGGAGACAGACGGGCCGGGGAGAGGATTCTCCTGTGCCGGGGACGGGCGGGGAGGGAGAATCCTGTCCTCGCTTTTACTCCGGATTGCAGTGAGTGGGTACATTGCCCACTGGATCAGGCGCCTTTCAAACAGGTGCTTTTTACACGGTGCTGGAAACTAGCGGTCCCCCTCGCTGGCAGAGTGAGCGAGGAGCGCTCCTGACGGAGAGGCCTGGGGAGACCGAGAGGACTCCCTTCCCCTTCTCCTGCCCCTCACCAGGCTGTTGTCCAGACTCCTTGGCACAACCCCTTAGGACGCGTGGACTCTATTTCTTTCAAGAAAAAGTAAACAGGTTGGGGTGTCTCTTCCCTGTTTTCATAGGCAACTCAAAATAAGTTATGTCAGCCCCTCCTGCTCTTTCCACTCCAGCCTACAGGATCCTGGTTTCCAATGTAGCCACTTTTAGAAAGGGAGATCTCTGGAACTTATGTTTTGTGGGGGAAGAATGGAACACAGAGTGTCTTATAATGCACGAGGAATCCCAGGGTCTTTTCCTTACTGCTGGATCCCATGGGTAATCACACCTTGAGGATGAAAGCTATTGGGGTCTAGCTGAAAAGAAACCTGGCAGATCATACATGGAATCATAGGTGATCAGTGGCTTATTTATCGGGAGATGAGAGAGAGTACTTCTTCCCAGGCTAACCACCAAGCAACCTGCCTAATGACTAAATTTTGGTGGAGTATTTTTCTCTTTTCCTCATTGTATATTGTCTGTGGTTTACATTATTTAGTAATTCTATTAGGAAATGGCTACTTCCCTCCACAGCTTCCTGTGTGGCCTTCCACAGCCACTCTAGTCCTTTCATAAATGAATCCAGGCTAGACCGCGACAACATTACTCAGGACCCTAGCATTTGAGTAATCCCCCAGAAGAAAATGGAACTGCTTGTGGGGTGACATACCATTTAGGGTGACTAAAGGGATCACAGTGAGTCTGGCCCCATTTTATTAATTAAAAGCAAAACTGTAGGTAGAGGGAAAGTCTGTTTTCTCTGCACTGAGTCTGGGAACCACACCTGTATATCTAGGAGAGCTTTACAAATACAGAATCTTGGTTCAAATGCAGAGCTGTATACTTAGTTAGGTTATTTCAGATCCTGTCCACAGCTACAAAGGTGTATTATTCAAGTGTTTAAGAAAATTTGTAATCTGTAAAGAATATTACAAAATATGGGGCAGCATTGGCTCCTTCAGCATATTATTATTTTTTAAAATTTATTCAGGACCAATATTACCAATATTTTCAAAGAATGAAGAGCTTCTTTTAAGTGTTTAAATGTGTTAATGTCTTCTAAATAAGTCAAAGTGAGAGAAAATAGTGTCAGTTTTTGTAAATTATTATAATTTGCTGTTTGCATTATGGTAGCATCTAGGGGTTCCAATCAGGGATCAGAGCCCCATTGAGTAACTAACCATTGGAACAGTTTATCAAGAGTTGTGGTGGATTCTCCATCATGGACAATTTTTAATTCAGGATTGACATTTTCCTAAAAGCTATGCTGTAGGAATTATTCTGGGGAAGTTCTGTGCTATACAGGAGGTCAAAACTAGATGATTACGCTGGTCCCTTCTGGCCTTCAAATCTGTGAATTATACAAGGCACTGTATACACACATAACAAAAGGAACCCCTGCCCTGAAAAGCTTACAATCTAGATAACTGGTATGTGGCAAATGTCCTATTAAGATATTACTAATATTTTGCAGTTGAGCTAGAACATTATAACAGGGTGACTTTCCTTTTAAGGTCTAGAGGCCTAGGGCCAACCAAGCCTAGTGACTAAGTAGGTGCACCTGAGCAGAGGTCAGCTGATTCCTCTATAAGAGCAGCAGAAAACTGGAGTGGGAGAGTGGGGGGAGGAAACAGCATCAGCTCATCCCAGAAGGAGGACTGGGGACTCCTTATCTAAGAGAGACATTTACTGGACTTGGGGCCTGGAGGGCCAATGAGTGTCAGAACTAAATAAACTGGGCTCCAAGAAGGTGTTTTAATTACCTTTCGGACTGTGATCTGGAGTTTTGAGAAGTTCAAGAAGGGAAATCGAGGCAGGGTGGTGCAGAGTGACCTCCAGCCACAAAGGGGCTCATAGGAGGTGGCTGACTCTGATACAAGCAGAAAAATAGTTCTCTTGAGATTCCTCTGGGAAGAGAAGAAAACTACTCTTGAATGTTCTGTCCATCCATGCATGATACATAAATATGCTATATACGTAGAGAAATTTAGATGCAGATAATATCTGATTTATAGGTTCTGTAGGAACAATGTATATACACATTACATATAAAAAATATGCTGAAAGAACATTAAGGGGCAGGTCAAGTACCCAAAAGTTAGGAATGCCAGAATTAAGGTTGTGCCATGCAAACTTAATTTGATCCCCTTATGCACAGACATTATACTAGTCTTGTCCTATATCCACATGAGAAGTCTGTGGCACAGCTAAGTTTAGAACCCTGCTCTCCTGGATCCCCATCCTGTGTCTTACGTACAAAAGAATAGCCTTTCTGTCTTTGGAAACCTCTGCCTCATTCTGAGTCTCCTGAGCACTGAATGAGGCTAGGACTCTGAGAAACAAAGAGAATAGTTTAATTACAAATAGTGTAATTAAAGACTACATCACTGTATTTGATCTCCTAGGTAAAAAAAATAAACAGCAAAATGAGAAATTCCATCATGTGGCACCATACTGGCTTCCCACATTGCTACAGCAACTGAGCTAATGGGGTAACTGGTAGCAGTAGTAGACTGTTATTGTCAAAGTAGACCAGCCACCAGAGGGAAGCAACTGACGGAGAAGTCACTATTTTACAGTCATTTTCCTCCACATCCTCTAGGATATCTAAGAAGGGTTGATGTTGTTCAATGGCTACAAGAAAAGGCAAGGAACTTGAAGGATCCAAATCCAAGGGGAGCCACTCCAACACTGCTGTAGTTACTCCAAGTGCAGATATTGGGCTAAAGAAGCAGGTCCCATCAATAGTCAGTAAACAACTACTGACTGCATCTTCTTCTGATAAATACATTTCAAATATTGTCTGTAAAACAACTGTGTGTGTTAATTCATGTCCAAGTTCAGTGGTGATCGTTTAAAAGAAGGTACACCTGAGGAGCCAAAGTTTACTTGCCTTGCTCACACAGGCAGTTCCATTGACGCCTTGTGTGAGGAAGGCAAGAAGGATTTGACCCCGGGATAACTTATACTAGCAGTTATTTTTTCGGAATGTGCACATTCTGAACCCATTTCACCCTCACATCCCCCCAGACACACCACAGTGTCTTCCTGCTCCTCCTCACCTCTGAGATTACCTGATGCACCCCATCTTGCCCACAGCAGAGGCTCTCTAATGTGTTCCTATTTATTCCCCCTCCTGGGACATGCGATAACCCCCACGGAAGTCAATGGAAAGACTCCCATTGACTTCAATAGAGGTGGATCCAGCTGCAATGAGACCTCTTGTCCACCCTGTCTGTTTGTAGAGGAAGTGCTCATCCTCCACGTGTAAAATGGATCTTTTGGGTTTTTTAAACAATTGAGAGCAATAGACTTGCATTGACCTGAAAAGGTGGGAAACAAACAAATAATGCTATCTTTGTTCTGACGGTTGTTTGTGGGGGTTGAGTATTGTTCAGAAGCCCTTATGCTTTCATTTTCTTTAATTTGTGTTTACATGGATTACATTTTTGAGGCACTGGAAGAACACCTACACAGGAAGCGATCCTTAGCATAGCACAAACATCTCCTCTGAGAGCTTAACAAAGGCTCTGTTGTACAGAGCTATAGTAACAGAAACAGTCTTGCCAGAAGAATGAATGTCCAGCACACCAAACCATATGCATATTGAAGTATGTATTTCAATTGATACCCGTTGAAGAAATAAGCATGTTTAAGGAATAATCCTCTACTGCACACAAGTTACAATGAAGTGTAATGTTAACCTAGTATTGGAACTGCTATGTGAAATGACTTTTTCTGAGTGCTACACCAATCATTTCCTTCCAATGAAGTTCTGTTACATATTATAGACAAAGGGAGTTTTGCGACTGAATGATCACACCCTAAAAAATTATAAAAATTCTAAAATATTTTGTTTGTGTTCAGTGGATTTGTATATTCAATGTGTTGTTACTGTCCCAAAAAGCCTCAAGAAAGTCTCAGTTAGACTAGGCAGTAGCAATGCTCTGCTGTAATGTGTATTCTGATAGCTGTCTCTTTTCTGCAGTTGTTAAAATAGATTTATGGTGCAATGGAGGGGAATTTGTTTGAACCATAAACCACTCAAGATATTAAGTATCAGTCTCTATCAGTTATTGTTTGCAGTTATTACTGTATACAGTCATAAGAGGTTGCCCCTCTATTTAGACCACTTTAAGGTATTATCAACCACATGAAATACAAGTGTTCAGTTTGCTATTAAAGAAATAGTTTATTACACCTAAGTTGTGATTACATCAAAGTTAATTCATTTACTTTTTCTCTACAGTTTGTATCTCCGTGAGAGAATGAAGAAGCAAAGATTCTAGTAGCCACATACATTATGGACCTGATCCAAAGCTCACTGAAGTCAATGGGAATCTTACAGCTTACTTGTATACAGAGGTACCCATGATCTTATTAGGAGGCAACAGAAACCAAGAAGGTATTTTTATCCTTAAATATATTCCATTGCTATCCTTAATTAATCCTTACATATATTTCCTATTCCATTAGTAGGGTTTAAGCATATCTTAAGTGATGCAGAGACCTTGGGTGGCCCCTCTTACAGAGGAATATATTTTACCCACTGTGCCTAGATATTTTGCCAAGTAACTCTTGGGTAGGTGCATCAGAAATATTTAGATAGACAATACAATCCTATGTGATATCAGACTTAGTTGCTGAAATGATTTGCAGTAAAGAGACTGAAAATAAGGAATGAGCAGCAGGAAGAGATGAACTTCTAAGGGTGTGGCTACACTGTGAAGTTGTCGACAAAACTTTTGTCTTTCACGGTACTTAAAAAAGCCCTCCCATGAAAGACAAAAGTTTTGCCGACGCAAGTGGCAGTGTGAACGTGGCTTTGTCGGCAGGAGCGCTCTCCTGCCGACAAAGCTAATGCCACTCGCGGGGCTGGAAGTATTTTGTTGGCAAAAGTGCCAACAAAGAGTGTTTACACATGCTGACTTTTAGCAACAAGACTGTGTCAAGTAAAAAAAGAGCTTCTTTTCAAGAATGAGAGAAGACAAATACAGAAAATATTTGATACTTCAGCAGAAATGTTTTGTCAGAGAATGGTTTCCATGATATGTCAACAGCCCTTTAAGCATACAGCATTTAAGAATATTTACTTTTCTAGTTGTTATTCAGAAGTGTTTTGACATATGTTTCATTCGATCCATCCTGATTCTTTGCCATTTTCTGCCTGTAGGCATCTCACATTACTGCATTTCTACATCCTCTACAATCAGTCTCTTCATTTATTAGTGTTGTCTCTTGAGCAGATTGGGCAAAAGGAACACTGAGCTATGTGATTTGACCAGCAGACTAGAGCATCTAGTGTAAGGGCCCAGTCCTGTCCCCCTTGAACTCAATGGCAAAAGTCTGATGGGAGCAGGATCAGACTTTCTGTAGAAGATGTCAGGGTCAGGAGAGTATATAAATAATCCAAAATATTGGATCATCATTTATTTTTCCAGATTTTAAATCCAGATTTTAAAAACAATGCAGAAATATTCAGACTGGAATTCTACATATAGTTATGAGGTAACATCTCCTCCACAAAATGATGTTTTAATATGCTGCCTCTCTGTGCTTGACTGTGACTGGCTGTGACAGTGACTTAAAATTTTATCAGTGAAGTAGATGAATAAGGATATCAGAAACATTTTTCTGGATCTGTCCTTACAAAATATAAATGTTAGGTTAAAATTATTAAGCTTGATTATAATCTGTGTAAACCTATTTAAAAGACCGAATTTAAAAAAAATCAGTTAGGACCTGATTTTTAGATTGTTTCCTAGGAAAAATTCTATTTGAGACAAATCCTGGTTCCAGTTAAGTTATAAGGAAAGCTTCTGTTGATTTAAATAGAACCAGAATTTGGCCAACTGATTTTAAAGAGAGTTTTCTGCATATAATCATAAAAGGATATTACTCCTAGTCAACTATACAGTCTCAAGCCATTTCCCAGTGAGCAGGTGTCCCCATCTCTCACTCACTCATGCGCCCCCCCCCCCAAAAAAAACAAAACAAAACCAACACCAGGAATATCACTATTTTATAGGCTTGTGGGCAATCTCAGTGAGGAAGTCCATGACTGACTAGGCATGGAAATTGAACTACCTTCTCTCCCCTACCAGTGGTTCCTCCAGGCCAGGATTAAAGAAAATAGGTGGAGCAGGATGAGGAAGGACTGTCTATCTAGCAGCTTTCATGAACACTAAAGGCAGATGCACAAAATTGCAAGTAAAGAAAAACGTATTTCTACATTCTGCAGAGAGACGATACAACTGCATGCTCCTTGCAACATCATCATATGCCCATTTAGAAAAAAATACAATGCTGATGCTTATAGATATAAAATTTAGAAATATGTCCAAAACATTCACTTTTTCAGCATGTAAATAAAATCATTTGTCAAAGTATTTTTTTTTATATTGAAGTTGGAACCATTTGGAATACAGCATTTGAGCTCTTAGCTTTTATTTTTTAAAATACTAAGTAGGGATATTTACTCCACTTTCACAAAGACTGGATTACAATTTCCCATGATCAAAATTGATGAAACTCCATAATCGTTATGGGACTCTAACTACCACTATGGAACTTGAGAAATAAAGTCCAACATGAGACACAGTGGATAGATGTTTGTACTACACCTTCTAACCAACATTTAAGATGGAGTCAATTTTCAGACTCCTACACAAGCAGTTATGGGTGGTATATAAGATATTTTCAAGCTGATGGCCACAGGGGCGGGAGCAGAGGCACAGGTGGAGTGTAGCTCTGGGCTCCAGTGGAGGAAGGATGGGTTCCCAGGTAGAAGAAGGGGTGCGCCGGGCCAGGGACTAACCTCCCTGAACCTGCGGTTCACCCGCCACCCATGCCAGGGACACAAGGCCATACTCTGAGTGCCACTAAACCTTCAATGGCCAGAAGCTGGGGCTGAGAGTGGACTACAGGGGATGGATCAATCAAAATTAGCCTGTTCTATTCATTCCCACTAAAGCATCTGGCACTGGTCACTGTCAGGGACAGAATACTAGCTAGATGGACCACTGTCTGACCCTGTATGCCCATTCTTAAGTTCTTACTTTATGGTCTTATAGTATGGACTTTACATTAGTGCCAAATCCTCAGATGGTGTAAACTGGCATAGCTCTATGAGCTGAGGCTGTTCTAAGTAACCCTGTGGGTTGAATCAACCTCTGACAACGCTGAAGAACAGAGGAATGCAAGTGTAGCATTCAAGCGCCTTTGCCCAACCCCCATAGGTCCACAGGTTGGCTGGACAGACCCAAGGATCAGGGCCGTTATGTTTCAGCAGTGGCAACTGTCTCTGTAGAGTGAGTCCTTTGCTAGTATTATTACTAGCACCAGTATTATCATTAGCGGTAGTGTTATTACTGTTTTATTAGTAGCTTTGCATTTGTATTACCTTGGGTTTTCTTTTCTTTAACTCTCTCTCAAGATATATAGAGTCTGGTCTGCACAGTACTTGGATGGGAATCTCTAAAGAAAACCCAGTTGTAAGAGGCACTCTTCTATTTGGGTCACCAGTAAAATAATATCCCAGCATGGTTAAAATAAGATAGTGAGCTGCTGTTTTAGGTGAGAAGTGATCGTTATAGTTCCATAGAGCTTTCCACACTGTTAGATTGTAACCCTAGAATACTGGGTTGTTATTTTCTACCTACCTAAACTGTTCCTTAATTTTCAATTGGATAGCCTTTTCTAATTTTCCCTCCTAAAAATCTGTTGTGTGATGTTACAGAACAGCTGTTGTATTCTACCTTATCAGTAGATGAGTGTTCACTCCATATCCAGGCCTGCATCATCCCCTAGGGATCTGCAGGCAGAAAGGATACTCCTGGTATGATTCTCCCTGCCTGAAAAGAAGCATCCCCCACTCCCTTGATCCTTATGGAAACCACTGTGCTGTCGCTCCTCACCTAATGGGTTCTCTGTGGTAAGCCTTAGGAGGAGGAGAAGGGGACTGGCCATACTGTATTACCATTCTGTGTTGTCCTGTAGGACTTCCTCATGGATATCCAGCAGAATGTTTGTACTGTTGGAAGCTGTATTAGTTCCCATGGGGCCTTCTCTATGGCTGCTTCTGAGCAGTCACCATAGGGATACCAAGCCAATAATAGCAGACTCGAGGGACTAGAGAAACAGCATGGATACTCCAATTTCTTCTGAAGGGAGGAGTAATTCCTCAGGAAACCCCAGGAGCCATGGGGTTAGGACAACTCCCTCACTTAATCCCAAAAATCTTGCTTGTTTTATGATCTACTAGAATGTTGCCACCCCCCAAAGACCACAGACATTCTATTCACCGGTTCCCGGCATTTGTGCTCATGCATCTTTGAAAAGGTTTGTTTTAGGTAAAAATTGTCAAATTACAAAAATTCTGAAGTTCCTTGTATACTACTTTCCTTTGCAGGAGAATATGGAACCAGTCACTGATGTATACATGTATACATTTTATATATGTGAGTAGACTGTGCATTGTGTGAAGAAGGTATAGACAGAGTTGAGGAAGAGACAGGTGCATCTGCTCCTGCCTCTTCCGCCCTTTCTCACTGGTAACTCAGTTATTCTGGGGGGAAATGTCTTGGAATTGCATCATGCCCCCTAAAATGCAGTTTCATTACTATTAAAGATATGGAGAAAGGGTTAGATCATACAAAGAAGAATTTAACATTTGCAACTATGGAAATTAATGTTAATGTATGTCAGAGTGCTGTGCGCATGGAGTGCGAAAGTATGCATCTATACTGAAAAGCTGCATTTAAAAGCAGCCCCCAAGTGCTCTCCTGTCAACTTCTGTACTCCAGCACCGCGAGACGCGCAGGCAGAGTCGATGGGGGAGCGGCAGCAGTCAACTGACCGCGGTGAAGATACCACGGTAAGTCGATCTAAGTATATCGACTTCAGCTACGTGATTCACGTAGCTGAAGTTGTGTAACTTAGATCAACCCCTCCCCCCCCGTGTAGACCAGGGCTAAGAGAGAAACCTCTTCCTGCATTTACTGACTTTTGTGGCCACTTAAGGCTCTCTTAGAGAATGGGGGAGAAGTTTGCAGTGCCAGGCTCTTCTGGAAGGAGAAAAAGAGTGATTATTCACACTATAGTAACAACTGGGTAAAGATGGCTAGTGCTAGCATAACTATAACATGATTTTAGTCTGGTGCAAGGCCAAGGGTGAAAAGGGACTTTTCCCCTGAAAACTGTGTGTATAAAGCTAGGCTACACTCCATGCTGGGAGAATATTATGGTTTCACTAGTATGGTTCTCAGACAAAACATGTGTCCATATTGATCAGAGCCCTCCTGTACTACAATTATGCCAGCAGCAACTTTTTTTAGACAAGAACAGAAGAACGGCCACACTGGGTCAGGCCAAGGGTCCATCCAGCCCAGCGTCCTGTCCTCCGACTGTGGCCAGTGCCAGGTGCCCCAGAGGGAATGAACAGAACAGGGTATCGTCAAGTGATCCATCCCCTGTCACCCATTCCCAGCTTCTGGCAAACAGAGGCTAGGGACACCATCCCTGCCTGGCCTGGCTAATAGACAGTGATGGACCTACCCTCCATGAATTTATCGAGTTCTTTTTTGAGCCCTGTTATAGTCTTGGCCGTCACAACATCTGCTGGCAAGGAGTTCCACAGGTTAACTGAGCGTTGTGTGAAAAAATACTTCCTTTTGTTTGTTTTACACCTGCTGCCTATTCATTTCATTGGGTGACCCCTAGTTCTTGTGTTATGAGAAGGTGTAAATAACACTTCTTTATTTACTTTCTCCACACCAGTCATGATTTTATAGACCTCTATCATATTCCCCCTTAGTCATCTTTTTTCCAAGCTGAAAAGTCCCAGTCTTATTAATCTCTCCTCATACGGCAGATGCTCCACAGCCCTAATGACTTTTGTTGCCCTTTTCTGAACCTTTTCCAATTCCAATATATTTGTTTGAGATGGGGTGACCACATCTGTATGCAGTATTCAAGATGTGGGCATACCATGGATTTATATAGTGGCAACAGGATATTTTCTATCTTATTATCTAGCCCTTTCTTAATGATTCCCAACATTCTGTTTGCTTTTTTGACTGCTGCTGCACATTGAGTGGATGTTTTCAGAGAACTATCCACGACTCCAAGATCTCTTTCTTGAGTGGTAACGCTAATTTAAACCCCATCATTTTATACGTATAGTTGGGATTATGTTTTCCAGTGTGCATTACTTTGCATTTATCAACACTGAATTTCATCTGCCATTTTGTTGCCCAGTCACACAGTTCTGAGAGATCCTTTTGTAGCTCTTTGCAGTCTGCCTGGGACTGAACTATCTTGAGTAGTTTTGTATAATCTGTTTACTCCTTTTTCCAGATCATTTATGAATATGTTGAATAGGACTGGGCCCAGTACGGACCCCTGGGGAACACCACTATTTACATCTCTCCATTCTGAAAACTGACCATTTATTCCTACCCTTTGTTTCCTATCTTTTAACCAGTTACTAATCCATGAGATGACCTTCCCTCTTATCCCATGACTGCTTACTTTGCTTTATAGCCTTTGGTGAAGAATCTTGTTGAAGGCTTTCTGAAAATCTAAATACACTACATCCACTGGATTGGCCCTGTTCACATGCTTGTTGATCTCATCAAATAATTCTAGTAGATTGGTGAGGCATGATTTCCCTTTACAAAAACCAAGCTGACGCTTCCCCAACAAATTATGTTCATCTATGTATCTGACAATTTTGTTCTTTATAGTTTCAACCAGTTTGCCTGGTACTGAAGTTAGGTTTACCAGTCTGTAATTTCCCGGGTCACATCTGGAGCCCTTTTTAAAAATTGGCGTCACATTAGCTATCCTCCAGTCATTTGGTACAGAAGCTGATTTAAATGATAGGTTACAGACTATGGTTAGTAGTCCTGCAATTTCACTTTTGGGTTCCTTCAGAACTCTTGGGTGAATACCATCTGGTCCTGGTGACTTATTACTGTTTAGTTTATCAATTTGTTCCAAAACCTCCTCTAATGACACCTCAATCTGGGATAGTTCCTCAGATTTGTCACCTAAAAAGAATGGCTCAGGTTTGGGAATCTCCCTCACATCCTCAACTGTGAAGACCGATGCAAAGAATTCATTTAGTTTCTCCGCAATGGCCTTATCGTCCTTGAGTGCTCCTTTAGCATCTCAATCGCCCAGTAGCCCCCCTGGTTGTTTAGCAGGCTTCCTGATTCTGATGTACTTAAAAAATTTTTTGCTATTACTTTTTGAGTCTTTGGCTAGCTGTTCTTCAAATTCTTTTTTGGCCTTCCTAACTATATTTTGACACTTCATTTGCCTGAGTTTATGCTCCTTTCTATTTCCACACTAGCACTGAACTTCCACTTTTTAAAAGATGCCTTTTGCCTCTCACTGCTTCTTTTACTTTGTTGTTCAGCCATGGTGGCTCTTTTTTGGTTCTCTTACTATGTTTTTTAATTTGGGGTATACATTTAAGTTGAACCTTTATTATGGTGTCTTTACAAAAGTTTCCATGCAGCTTTCAGGGATTTTATTTTTGGCGCTGTACCTTTTAATTTCTGTTTAACTAACCTCTTCATTTTTGCGTAGTTCCCCTTTCTGAAATTAAATGCTACAGTGTTGGGCTGCTGTGGTGTTTTCCCCCCTCAGGGATGTTAAATTTAATTATATTATGGTCACTATTACAAAGCAGTCCAGCTATATTCACCTCTTGGACCAGATCCTGTGCTCCACTTAGGACGAAATCAAGAATTGCCTCTCCTCTTGTGGGTTCCAGGACTAGCTGCTCCAAGAAGCAATCATTTATCTCTGCATCCCATCCTGAGATGATATGTACCCAGTAAATATGGGGATAGTTGAAATCCCCCATTATTATTGAGCTTTTTATTTTAATATCCTCTCTAATCTCCCTGAGCATTTCACAGTCACTATCACCGTGCTGGTCATGTGGTCAGTAATATAACTGTACTGCTATATTCTTCTTCGAGCATGGAATAACTATCCATAGAGATTCTATGGTACAGTTTGGTTCATTTAAAATTTTTACTTCATTTGATTCTATGCTTTCTTTCATATATAGTGCCACTCCCCCACCAGCAGGACCTGTTCTGTCCTTCCGATATATTTTGTACCCTGGTATTACTGCGTCCCATTCATTAGCCTCATTCCACCAAGTTTCGGTGATGCCTATTATATTGATATCATCATTTATATGAGGCACTCTAGTTCACCCATCTTATTATTTAGACTTCTAGCACTGGTATATAAGCACTTCAAAAGCTTGTCACTTTGTAGCTGTCTCCCATTGCATGATGTAATTGAATGAGACTTTTTTTCATTTGACTGTTTCTCATCAGATCCTACCTGTATTTTATCATCTTCCATCCTCTCCTCCTTACTAGTGACATAGACAATCTCCATTAATAGATCCTCCCCTAATCCCCTCCTCCGCACCTGTTGGCTTTCCCTCAGCCCTTAGTTTAAAAACTGCTCTATGACCTTTTTAAGTGACAGCAATCTGGTTCCATTTTGGCTTAGGTGGAGCCCATCCTTCCTGTATAGGCTCCCTATAACAAGGTTGTTGCTATCATGGTTTGAGATATAGACTAGACTGGACCAGACTGTAGACATGTACATCTCTCCCCTCAGTCCCAAAAAGAAGGTACAGCAAATATGGAGCTCTTGAAGGACTGTATCTTTGAGGATTAGTTTTTCCCTTTCCATGTACTTCTACCTGGGAGTATCCAGCCCTACATACATAACAGCATGTGACATGTCAAGCAAGGAAAGTTAACTATATCAATTTTATGTAATACATCCTGAATTGTAATTTGCACTCTGCTACAGACTCTCTGCCTGACCTTGTTACAGTCATTTAACTGCTCTGTGTCTAGTTTTCCTCATCTGTAAGTAAAACCAAGATACTATTACTTACTCTTTTACATCAGATGGGCTTTGTAAGGATTGATTAAAGTATATACATCACTATCACAATGTTAAGGGCTATGTTTAATTAATAATTTCATTTATTATCTATGTCATAATTTATATGATGGCAGGGGGTGACAAGACGAAAACTGTAAATTAATCCATAACTCAGTAGTGGTACAATGGCAGAGTACAGTGATGTACTTATATGTCAAACATTAGAAATACATATTGTTTTAAGCTCTTCACAAAGTGATTATGTTGTATTGTTATAAGCTGTAGTTGCTTCAGTGAATCTGATTTTTTGTGTCAGTCTCTTGTCATTATTTTGTAATTTATAAACAAGTCTCAGAATAGGTATAAAGCATGCTTTAATGCAGTAGTTCAGTAGTATAAAACAATAGTACCTCTGTCTCCATATATTTTCCACTGTGTTCAGTCTCTTCCCTGAGGTGTTGGACTTCAGACATGTTTTATTAACATTCTACAGTTGTACCCTTCTGACTAACCAGCCATTAGCTGGCTCACTGATCCTTAACTGCAGATCACTCTCTCTTATATAGGCTGCATTTCCCTTAGGTTCCAAAATAATTAGTCTCACGGCTATGGATGTGATTTCCGTTTAAAGGAATGTAGAAGCAGCACCTCAGTCACCGCTGGTGAGTATCCTTATTCATGTTATGTGCCTTTTGTGGTTAGTATTTACAGAATACTATATTCTAATTCTACTTAACAATTAGACTAACACCAGAGAGGGTTACATTTGCCTTCCAGCACAATTTTCAGCACAGTGAGCAAGGAGTTACACATACAGAGCTCCCATAGCAACATGTTATTGTTAACTGAAGTTGTGTGCATAGCTCCATGTACTAAAAATTCGCTAAAGAACAACTCAGCCGTCAGATTGGACACCGGTGAAGTATCTGAGGGCAGAATACTCCTGTAACCACATAAGAGTATTCTATGGTAATGGAATAGCCCCAGCACTGCAATATTACTATTGTAAGTTGTAGTGTTTTGAACCATTACTAAAGAATAATGTGCGCCTTTTTTTGTAAGGAGCGAACCTAAAGTCTTCATTATTACAGAACATTTGAGTATCACTTCTCAAATAGTAGTGTATTGAAAGCCTATCAATCTTCAGGTATTTAATGTCAAAATGAAATTTTTAATCCACTACAACATCCCCCACTGAATGTATTGCTACCAGAAAAAAAGCAGTACCTTTATTTCAGAATACGGGTGGAGAGGGGGGAATGTAATCAGATACTGATGTCTCCTTTCAGTCAGCATCTACATGAATTCATCTTAAATGTCATTATTAAAGGGAAAGAAGTGAGATCCATTAAAAAAATCCTGACATTGATGGAATAGCAAAATCAATAGGTGTATTATTTACATAACCCACCTTCTTCTGGGATCAAAAGAAAAAAATGAAAGAGAGTAAAAATACCTGATAGCTGAAGAGTTTCATTTAATATAGTCACTTTAACAAAGATTCAAGTACGTCCAGAGGTCCTAAGTAAATTAATTAGATGCCATAAATGTTTAGCTATTATCATCTTTTACATTTTATCCAGTGGTTTTCATCATACTGGACACATCAGAAGTAGTCATCTACCAACAGTCAGAGACTATCTAATTATTATACAATAAAAAGGATCAACTGTCCCAATAGAGGCTACTTATTGTGTCTCTTATTCCCTGGCCTACCAGGGTCCACAATTTTTGAAGAGAAATAAGGCAACATATTTTAACAGAAGTAAATAGGCATCGTGTATGATTGAGGCACTAAAGAAGCATTAAGGATATGGCCCAGATCCTCAAAGGTAGTAGGCCGCTACCATTGAAAATTAGGCTCCTCAATACTTTTGACGATCTGGGCCATATATGTAAAACAAGAAAACTGCAACCAGTTTAAGGATCTGATCCTGCAACATGTTGAGTCCCGCTTGAGAAGTGCTGAGTGTCTTCAACTCCTACTGAGTTCAGTAGAGGAGGGGGTGCTTTGTTTAAGAAAGCTACCAGTGCTCACTGTCCCCTCTTACTGCCTTTAGAGGCACGCATCATCCTAAAAGGAGGAGAGAGGAGGCATGGAGAGCCCCATGGAGTGGTGCAACTCTGCCCCAGAGTTGTAATTGTAAATTACACAATCTGACCTAGTAGTATGCCTAACATTTAGGGCCTAATTTGATAGAAATAACTTGCTTTTTTCACATGTAATGTTTCATGCACAGTTAACTTTAGGTGCAAATTATAGGATTTAGATGTCTGCTTTGCTTGCAGATGCAGCCACCTGTTTAGACGTGTCAATACTAGCATTTGCACCTTCAGAATGGTAGGCTGACTGATGCCCCTTTAAAAATCAGATTTTTCAATTGCAGTACATATTACTTTGCTAAGGATATGTGAACCTGTGAAAATCTTGATTAGATCGATAAATACAAAGCAGTTTTAGTTAGGAAATAATAAATTAGAAATTATTATCTCATTTTGGAGGATAAAAGCAATCTCCTCTTTGTCTCTCTCTTTCTTTCTGTGCATATGTATGTGCCAGGTCTGACATACTAACTTGTTACAAATGTGACTGTTTTTTCTTTTCCTTAATGTGAATCACATATAGCAAGAGTCTTTTTATCTCTCTGGGTGGGAAACACTGGGACAATTTGCATATTTACTTTTTTTTATTAAACTGCATCTTCCTTGATAACTCATTTTAAAATGCCCATTTAAAACATTGGCTTTGATCTGGTTTCCTGGTAATTAAATTGCTTGCCTTTAAACTTCCATCATTTAAAATAATCCTTATTAAGACAATTTTCCCAAACTTCAAATATTGGTTTTCAATTCTAGTGTGAAGGGAATGAATAATGGTTCTGGATATATTTACTTAAACACAGGCTGGTTATACCAAACTAGGAAATTGATTTCTTTGCCTCTTGTATTAACTAAGGGCATGATCCAACAAATTCTTACCTTGTCAAAGGCCTTAGTCACACTGTAGTCCCATTTGTTTCACTGGAACAACTTACATTGATAAAATCTACTCAAATGAGTAAGGATTTCTAGGATTGGATCCTAAGACATGCTACTATTCTTCTAGGCAGAATGAAATAAGCAGTCCCATGCTGGTCTTTTAGAAAATGTTCATTGTGAAATAACTTCAGTTCTCAAATACAATATAAGTAAAGATTTATAATTATATCTGTGTAGATAAAATATAAATAATCACCACATATTCATCTAATACAATAACCTATACATCCTGTTGCCTGACTGAACTGCTTCTGATTTGAACTTCACCTGGTCTGTGAGGTTCTGATCAGATGTTCCAGCTGTGTGTATCTACACTCATAAGAGAATAAAATACATACATAGTAAGTAATTAAATAAAATCTATAAATCTTTGTTTTAATCTGATATAAATATAATTACATATTTCATTATATTTTAAAATATCAATCTCTTCCTTCTCTAATTACACATTTGAATATATGGTAATTATTTTGATTGTGAGGTGGTTAAAAATCTGTGCCATACAATATTAAAAAGAGATTAAAAGGCCTTTTGTTCATATGGAAATACCAAAAACAACATTTTGTTTAAGTGGGATTTTATATTTCTCTAGTCAAGTGATGACAGGGCTTTTGTAAAGAAAACCTTTCATCTTAAACATTCAGTACTCCATCACAACATAATTACCCTAATTTGTATTCCACTGTAGAAACAGGCTTTTTCAGTTTAAACAAATTAAGCAACAATCACTAAGCATACATGGCCAGCATTTTTTCAGCTAACCTGTTATCTACTCTAGTTACAGCTTTATCTTTATAAACTAGAAATCGTGTTTTGTTTTCCTGATTTTTCTGAGGATTATGTTAGTCAGATTGTCTAAAGAGGCATTGTGGCTCACTGGTTAGGGCAGTGGATTGGAAATCAAGAGGTTATGCCCCACTCTTTCCTTACTCTTATAATCTTGAGCAAGGCACTTTGGGCCAAATCCTTCCCTCATTTAGGCTCCAGTTCAGGAAAACACTTATGCACATTCTTGACTTTAAGTGCATGAGTAATCCCATCCTTCTTCAGCAAAGCACTCAAGCACAGGTTTAAGAGCATTGCTGAATCAAGGTTGTTCATTCCATTGACGTCAGCAGATGATATATGACCAGAAGTGTGACAATTTATATCTCTTACAAATTGGGATAGTGATATTCTCTCTCTATGTAACTATGGATGTTTTTGCTGTCTATATAAATGTGTCAGTGCATGAACCAACCTCTAACTGTGATGACGGTCTGAAGAAACTTCCCCTATGGGCAGTTTATTTCAAAATGATCTACTACAGAGTTTCTTGTGCCTTCCTCTGAAGCATCTGGCACTAGCCACTGTCAGAGACAGGGTACTGAACTAGATGGGCCACAGGTATGACTATTCCTGTGAAATCAGTAGCGTCAAACTGGTTTAAAATAGGTATAACATCAAAATCAGACCCATTACATTCAGGCCCCAATTCAGCTACACACTTTAAAGTGTAAAGCACATGCTTAAGTGCTTTGCTGAATGGGGCCTCAAAAAAAAAGTAAGAGAGAGAAGTGAGGAGTCTTTGGGTATGTCTACTCTGCAATAAAAAATCGGTAACACTGAGTCTTAGAGCCCAGTCAATTGATTCAGACTTGCAGGGCTCGAGTTTCCAGGGGGGTGCGTCTTGGAGCCCAGATTGCAGCCCCAGCCCAAACATTTACTCTGCAATTTTTAGTCCTGCACCCTGAGCCCCGCAAGCTCGAGTCAGCTGACCCAGCTCAGCCACAGCCATGCTGCAGGTCTTTTATTGCAGTGTAGGTGTCTAAGGGACAAGTTCAGACCTTGTGCAAGCAGTTACAACTGCACATGTAGTTCACAGAGTTCTCACTTACATGAGGTCTGAATATGGTCCTAGATCTTTTATATAACAGAAAAAAGAGTGGTACTGATTTAGAGACATCAGCACTGAACTATACAGAATGATGATTCATAGCATGATGTGGAGGGAGGGGGAAGTGGGAAAAGAAGGAATTTAATATGAATAGCTCAAGGAGAAGCAAATTTAATGAGAAAGAGCTTAGTATTTGTCAAGGTTCCTTCCCCACTCAGAACTCTAGGGTACAGATGTGGGGACCAGCATGAAAGACCCCCTAAGCTTATTCTTATCAGCTTAGGTTAAAAACTTCCCCAAGGTACAAACTTTGCCTTGTCCTTGAACCGTACACTGCCACCACCAAGCGTCTTACACAAAGATCAGGGAAAGAGCCCACTTGGAGACATCTTCCCCCAAAATATCCCCCCAAGCCCTACACCCCCTTTCCTGGGGAAGGCTTGATAAGAATCCTCCACAATTTGTACAGGTGAACACAGACCCAAACCCTTGGATCTTAAGAACAATGAAAAATCAATCAGGTTCTTAAAAGAAGAATTTTAATTAAAGAAAAGATAAAAGAATCACCTCTGTAAAATCAGGATGGTAAATTACAGGGTAATCAGATTCAAAACATAGAGAATCCCTCTAGGCAAAACCTTAAGTTACAAAAAGACACAAAAACAGGAATATACATTCCATCCAGCACAGCTTATTTTACCAGCCATTAAACAAAAGGGAATCTAATGCATTTTTAGCTAGATTACTTACTAACTAACAGTTGTAAGGCTGCATTCCTGATCTGTTCCCGGCAAAAGCATCACACAGACAGACGAACACTTTGTTCCCCCCTCCAGCTTTGAAAGTATCTTGTCTCCTCATTGGTCATTTTGGTCAGGTGCCAGTGAGGTTATCTTAGCTTCTTAACCCTTTACAGGTGAAAGAGTTTTGCCTCTGGCCAGGTGGGATTTTATAGCACTGTATACAGAAAGGTGGTTACCCTTCCCTTTATATTTATGACAGTATTATATTTCAGTGATGTGAGATTCCAATGATAGGTGACTATAGCATTTAGAGCCAAATTCAGAACTGATACAAATGGATGGTGTAAGTTATTCATTTAGGGCCAGATTCATCACTGTGTTCCAGCTGCTTTGCACCTTTGATGTAATGCAAAATACCCATAAAGCTGGTTTATCCAGCAAATAAACTGAATTTACAACTACTTAGCATTGCTTAAGCAGTGTGGAACACCAAAGGGCAATGATAAATCTAGTCTCCAAGGGACATTGGTTGAAAGTGAGTGTAAGTAGGCTTAAATGGTGAAACAGCATAACTTGTGTGGGTGTGCAAAAAACACTCAAACAAAACAATATAATTTATACTGATTTGCTATATTTATTGGGACAAAATTCAGCCTTAGCATAAAAGGTACAACTGAATTTGGCTCTGATACTGTTAGTTTGCATTATTTTTCACCTCCCTCTTGGTTCTTAATCTTTGTGAGACAAACATGGCATGGCATTTAAGTTACATTAATTTTGCATATGCATTGAATCCAGGTTAGTGCAAGTTACACTACGGTGTCACTTTACACGTTTTTGACCAATATACATTTAACGTGTAACATATATGTCACTCTGAATTTGGTTCAGAAAATTCCAGGAATTGCCCCTGCTTACTAGGTTGCATTTAGATGAATTTGGTCCTACATATCTTTGATGCTGTTCCAGATCTCTCGTAAATAACTTAATAGATAGATGTATTGGCTGACTGGAAGATTGAATCTGTCTCTCATAGACCATTGAATAGAATGCTAATAGAAGGGAACATGGATTACAGAGTATGTAACACACACTTAAAGTTTCTTCTAGCTTTGAGTCATTTAGGCACAGACTTTTCTGTTAAGGTTTTTACATCCTATAAATCTCATATTCTATTTTCTTTGTTAGATAAGGTACAGACATGAAGATTACAATTACACTATGAATTTTCCTTTCCTGAGTTGTAACTTAAAATTAAATCATTCTACAGCAGTTTAAATTTTTCTGGATAAATTCAGGGTTATGTTCGAAGACAAAAGCTCACCAATTCTCTGATTAGGAAGAAGCAAGTCGATTTATAATATCTAAAATTTAGGAGTTTTTTTGCAACCAATGGGCATACTGAGAAAATGATATGGGTCCCAGTCTGGCAGACACTTTTGAACATGCAGAACTTTATGAATGTGAATAGCCCCAATAACTGATTCTGTTCTCATGAGTAGAGTTACACATGTTCTAAAGTGTTTGCAGGATTAGGGCCTAGATTTTACAATTTTAAAAAACTATTTATTTAGGAAGTTTTAACAGGTTTATAAATCCATCACATGTAAATATCAAAAACAAAACAATAATCATTACTACAATAAGCTTTGGTTTAAAGAGACATTCTACAGTAATATAGTAATCAGATCTCTTTATTTTACAAGGTGTTACCATATTAGAGTGAACATCATTACAACATCTGGGACATATTGTTTCCAGTGATTTTATGAACTTGAATGAAATCTGCTATTACACATATTTAATAGACCAGGCATGTCTATGAAATGTTATTTTTTAGATTTTATAAACAAATTTGATATCCTTGACTTTGAATGGTACTTTTTAAAATTCATGCCTTTAACGAGTGGGAAGTTTTTACAAGAGTTGACCCCCTATAGTTCTTGTAAATTTGGCAACAATAACTGTATAATTTTAATCAATTATGTATTTTTTCTTTTTTATTTATGTACAATTAGTCTTTTTTAGAAAGACTATGCATGTAGCTTATGATATAAAATTTTATAAATAAAAAAATACAAAAAAAATATAGGCAGAAAGCCGAAGTTAAATCACTCTAAAAAGCAGAAAGGCTTGAAATACAGATAGAACTGACTGGGATTCTTCTACACTTTCTCTCTTGTCCCTTCCATAAGTAAAGTGTTCCTGCCCTTGCTGCAGAAGAAAAAGGACTTGCACTAGTCAGTTTCCTACTGCATCAAGTTCTTTATACACCCAGCTGACTGCAAAGTTTCTCTTTGCAGCCATACCTCTGTGTAATCCTAGTCAGTTTCCCTTTGCAACTGTGGGGTGCCTCCTTTGATGTGGCACTGTAGGAGGTTGCCTATGCTTAAAGGAGGGCCTGCAAACAGAACCCCTTCTGTGGAGCAAAAGAAAACACCAGTGTGATGTCATGTGACTCTTTTTTTAATATATACTGAGGAGGAACTCACATCCATGTCTCAGAATTTTGTTATATAGTTTAATGACATTATACGGTGGTGTAGATTAGATAGAAATAGATATCTCATTTAAACCCTGAAGTGAGGGACATTTACTCTAGACCTCTCTTCTGCGGCTGGTCTAATTCAGGGACTTTCGGACTTTCCAGGGAAAGTGGGTGGAAGAAATTGGAGTGGTTGTTTGCAGGGTATTTTTAGTGGAATCTTTATTGTTAAATGGATTTATCTGTGACACTGATGGATTAAATATATTATGACATGCTTTTAGACAATAAAGGTTTTTTGCGATTAGATTATTTACATCTGTATGGCTTGAGTAAGCATTTTTAATAATATAAATATGAAACATGAAATAGCAACAATGAAATGTCAGTTTTATTCTAACAGCTCAATTTATATGAGGAAGAGGCACATAACTCATCTCTGTCTTTTAGTAAGCAGCAGGGATAAAACTAGTATTCTACTGTCCACCATTCTGCGTCTTCTTTGTCTGTGCAATTTCAGTAAATTTATTGCCATGAGAAGTTAGAAAAGAGATGACAAAATTAATAAATCTAGGCCAAAGTTTTTAACATCCTGGGTAGGTACAAACAGGTGTTTGAGCATCCATTTAGAGGCACAAACTGGAGTTAAAAGTCCTGGAGGGAATTTACAAAGGTTGTGTCTGGTTGAACCCAAATATATCTGAGCACTCCAAAGGCCTGGGAAAAGGGCATGGTCTGGACTGAGTGTCCAAAAAGAAGTTCCAGAAGGGCTCAGATGCACTCAGCAGCTGCTGTTGGTGCTCATATCTGAATTGTCAGAGGAAGCACAGGTTAGATATTCAAGCAGCACCCCCTCATTGGTTATTCTCGAGTCTCTGCACTCTGAAAAAAGATAGCATGAAGGCAGGATTTGATTCTATGTACATTTGAGAGAAACAGAGAATTTACTATAAATTTATAGGATTAGTACATAGGAATTAGTATTATGTACCAGATCAATCCATCGGTCCATCTAGCCTAGTAGCCTGTGTCCAACCGTGGCAGATGTGTCAGAGAAAAGTGAAAGTATGCAATGATCTGACTATAAAGGAAGTTTTTTCCTTAACCCTCTCAAAGAGAGGTTGGTTTGTGTCTAGAAGCATGAGGGTTTAATCTGTTCTAAGCTTTTTAGACCCATTAAATATAACTATGTATCTATCTATATTTTCTGAATAAATGTCCATTTTTGTGCTGTTCTAGGCTAAACATTATCTTGTGGCAATAAGTTCCACAGATTAATTTCATAATGCACACAAAAGTATTTTCTTTTCTCTGTTTTACATTAGTTGCCTTTCACATTTACTGAATATGCCCTTGTTTTTTTATTAGGGGAAAGAGTAAATACATGCAGCCCAGTTATCCTCTCTACTCTTTACCATTACTGCACTTATTTTTATACCGCTAATTAATGAATCAGTATTACTTCCATTCTATTTTGGAAATTCCCATTCTGTCTGAGTGCACAAATGTGGGGACCCAGGCCTTTTACAGAGCCCCCCACCTGAGGCCCTTTGGAAATGTTTCCCATAGTGATTCCAGTGATAATGGAATCATAGAACCATAGGGTTAGAAGGGACTGCAAGGGTCATCTAGTCTAACCCCCTCCCAAGATGCAGGATTTGTTGTGTCTTAGCCAGTGATACTAAGACTCAGGTTCACAAGTGTCCCCTGAGGCTCTTTGCAGCACATATTAAAACACCGTGTGATCTAATTATTAACCAACCGGGATGATTTTACCTTGTTATTAACTAATTGTAGTTGATAAAATAATACTCATTTTGCTCTCAGAATAATATATATCAGCATAACAAGCAAATATTTCCCATCATACTGTTTAAATAAGAATATATAGTACTATTGTAAATGAAACAATGAATTTACACTACTGTGGCTCTTTTGGGTGATATTGATCGCTAATTTGGCTCTTGAATCACTTAGGTGTGAGTTGTTTCAGAGTAGCAGCCATATTAGTCTGTATTCGCAATAAGAAGAGGAGGACTTGTGGCACCTTAGAGACTAACCAATTTATTTGAGCATAAGCTTTCGTGAGCTAGAGCTCACTTCATTGGATGCATGAGTATCACTGGTCTAAACCACCCAAAACTGGTGGCTATCCAATCCAGCCTCTTTTTGAAAACTTCTAGTGAAGGTGCTTACAAGGCCTCCCTAGGCAGTCTGTTCCATTGTTCTACTGTTCTTACAGTTAGGAAGTTTTTTCCTGAGATTTAATCTAAAGGTGCTGTGCTGCAGTTTGTGGCAGAAGAGAACAACTTTTTTCCATCTTTTTATGGCAGCCTTTGAAGTATTTGAAGACCACTATCATATACCCCTTAATCTCCTCTTTTACAAACTAAACATACCCAGTTCATTCAGCCTTTGCTCATAGGGCTTGCATTCCATCCCTTTGATCATCTTTGTCCCTCGCCTCTGGATCCTTTCCAGTTTCTCTACAGCCTTTCTATCTGTTGGTGACCAAAACTGGACACAGTTCTGCCGGCTGAGGCCTAACCAGTGCTGAGTAGGGTGGTACTATCACCTCCCAGAGGGGGGTGGATGAAGGGTTTTATACTATTATTTAGGCTAGAAAACTCTCTAACTAGCAGCCAGACTAGTGACACTCAAGCAGCGCTGGATGTACAAAATGTACCTTACTGGCTGTGGTGGACACGGTGTGGATTGGGAGGGGGAACAGCACCCAGGGCTAATACCGCGTGACCAGTCCCGAGGTGCTGCCCTCCCTCGCGGGGGAAGAGAAGCCAGCAGCTCCTAGGCAGCGTTCACAGTGGGTCGGAGGGGCAGGATGCTTTCCTGGGCTTGCATTGCCCGACGCCCTCACAGCCGGGCGGTCCCAGGCAGGGCACTCGCCAACACCACTCCCAAGCCCGCCCGGGCTGGCTCGGGGCTCCCCGCGCTGGGGACGCGGCTGCAAGAGCCGCCGGCGGAGTCTGACCTCGGTGCCCAGGCGACGGACCGCGAGCCCGGGGAAGAAAGCGCAGCCTCGCCCCGGCGCGCGGCCAAGTCACGCTCGCGGCGCCTGTGGCCGGAGCGCCGGGTCCAGCGGGGCAGGGGGTGGCAGTGACCTGTGGGCGGGGCAGCTCTGGGCTGCCGGGAGCGCGCAGCAGCCCCGCGCTCTCGGGGAATCCCCGCGTACCCGGCTCCTCCGAGGCACGAGGATGACGGGCGCGAGGCGGGGAAGGAGCGGCGCGCGCTCTCCCTGACTCTTTCCCACAGCCTGAGTGCCGGCCTGGCGCGGGGGCGGAGCGAGGGAAGACGGCGCTCCTGATTGGCTGAGCGCGGACCGCTGACCCCCCCCTCCCCCCAGTCGCCGAGGTGAAAGGGCAACCAGGGCTCCGGCTAGCAGCGGCGATGGCGGCGTCCTTGCGCCAAATGGTGGTGGGCGCCTGGCGGCGGCCGGACCGACACCTGCTCGCGCTGCAGGTGAGCGGGGAGCCGGGTCCCAGCGCCCTTCCGGCGCCTCTCGGAGCCGTCCGCGCGGGATGCGCTGGGGCGGTGAGCCGAGCTCTGCGCCCCAGCGGGCGGCGGCGGCGGGAGCAGGCGTTACGGGCTGTGGCAGGAGCCCGGGGGAGCAGCGCCGAGCGAGCCCGTCGCCGCCCTTGCCTGGGGCCGGTGAGAGACCAGCGTAGAGAACTTGGTACCTGTCCAATGGAGCGTGAAGCGCCACAGAAGCCTATGAGCTTCCAAGGGCAGGCACCTTCCAACGACGGTGAAAATTTATTTATAAGAAAAAAAAATCAAGTTAATAGTTTACATTTAATGAGAACTTTTATTGAAGTGCATAGTGTGAATTCTTACAAAGATCTCATACTTTAAGATACAGATTCATGATATTAAGTATATAACTAGTGAGGCACATAACGAGAAACTAGACTGTCACTGACATTTTAAAAATAGGATCTTAAGCAAAAGAGGAGGACTTTGGAGACTTTAGTTTCTTGCTCTAGATGTTGACATATAGTATAACTGATAGTATTAGGTCAATAAGGATAATGGAGGGTAACCTGTACTTGAAGGTGAAATGCCTTATGGATTGGCAGTAGCTTGCCATAATTAAGATTGATGTTTATAAGCTACAAAGTCCATTTACAAATCCAGTTTTCAAACACTACTTCCAAAAATCTATCTTTTTTTTTTTTTCTTCCCCTGCCCTCAATCTTGGTGTATTTTATTCCCCCTCCCCCATCTGTATTTCCAAAATGGCTTGATCTTAGAGATTCCAAATTTTCATTGTATAACTCCACAGCAATGATTCTCCACCACCCCCTTTTAGAAATTATTTTGCAGTTATTGTATTCTTCCTGATAATTTTGGGGATAGTATATTGGCATAGCTACATAAAAATCAGTGTAGATGCTACTCAGTTAATAACTGGAACAAGACTCTTTGCTCAAAAGATTATACAAACATTAACATCTTTGCAGTACCTCAGTTAGATATGAAAATGGCAGACAGCTTACGCTAAACTTTTAAAGAAGCATAACTTTTGTCCCTTTTATGTAGATACAAATTAAAACGTTGTTAGAATTCTCTGGCTTCATCTTTGAACTTAATTATCTGCATGTCTTGTGGGAAGGTGAGTTGGTCTAAAATCTTGTGTTGCACTTTGGATAAATACTTAAGCCATTGGCCCAGAGAGAGAGAGTGACTCTGTAGCCTGATGGTTAGGGCACCCACTGGGTGAGACTATGGTCCAACTCCCCTGGTCCAGTAACTTTTTTTTTTTTAAATCCTCAGTGGAACAGCTTTAACAGGAGAGATTGAGGAAGCCCCACATCAGAATGTTCCGTAGATCAGTGCTTAGTGCACTCTGAGAGATGGGAGACCAAATCCTCTTCTTCCCTCCCCCTTCTCCCTTGGCAGATGGGGAGAATTTAACTTGCATCTTCCATATCCCAGGTGAGTGCTCTAACCACTGGGCTAAGTTATAACATGGGCACTGCCGCCTCCTACTCCAGCTGGGTTTTTGAATGGGACCTGATCTGGTAGGTGGCCTCTGGGCCCTGTATGTGTGATAGGCATGCTACATCTATTTTCCCCCAGTTTGTGGATTGATCTGGGGCTTGGGGGGAGATTGCAGTGCACATGCCCAGAGGGAGCTCTTGAGGCGCCACTGAGTTTTGTGGATTGCAGTGGAGCCTAAGGCCATATTTGTGCTAGAAACCTTGGTTGATACAAGTTATGCGGTAGAGCTTCTGCAGGTAGTAATTGCTCATGCATTCTTGGTTCATTGAATTGGTGCTGTGAGACTCCCCAGGAGTGCCTGTGTTGATGCACCATGGGTAGGTATTCCAGTGTGCAACTTGCCATTGTCTGGCACATAGTCTCTTGAGAAATTTTGGCATGCATGGTGGGACAGAAGCGAGTTGTGTGGGAGTGATTGGGAGCAAGGAGTCAAGTTCCTATTATGCAACTTCATCTATTTCATAATTTTCATGCCTCTTTAAAAAAAATCCTGTGAAACTGCACAGCACTTCTTGCTGTCAGTCCTCTCTAAAAGAACTATGGAGCTCACACAGCTCTGCTCTGTTGTCATGAGTATTGCAAACACAGGACAGACAATCCTCCAGTATTTGTAGAGCCATAGAAAGTAATGTCCTTTGCTGCTAAGGTTTTGTTTCATAGAGGATAGATTGCTGAGGGACACAGTGAAAACCAATTCAAGGTTGTTGATGGCATTGTAGATCAGCTGCAAGTGGAGAAGAGCTGCTTCTGAGCCTGAGAAACAAGCATTAACTGGTGGGATTGCATTGTAAAGCAGGCTTGGGATGATGAGCATTGGCTGCAGAACTTCCAGACACAAAATGCCATGTTCCTGTGCCTGTCCCTGTGCTTGGGACTGTACCAAGCTTGCTGCTGCCCTCCAGCTCCAGGACACCAGACTGAGAGCTGCACTGGCAGTGGAGAAGTGAGTGGCGATCACTCTGTGGAAGTTTGATTGCAACCCTGGATTTCTATCAGTGGGAAATCATTTTGGATTTGGAAAATCCACAGTGGGGACCCTTGTCATGCAAGTGTGTAGGGAGGGCTATTAATCGTTTCCTGCGCCTGCTATACAAGAGTGTCTGTTTTGGTAGTGTGCAGGAGATGGTGGATGGATTTGCTGAAGTGGGATTCCTGAACTGAGATGGGGTGATAGAAGGTGCACACATCCCTATTTTAGCACCAGCCTACCTTGCACAGAGTGCATCAACAGAAAGGGTTACTCTTCTATGGATATGCAAGTGCTGATGGATCACTGGGGATGCTTTGCCAGTGATCAGTGCTGGTTGGTCAGGGAAGGTGCATGATGCTCTCATCTTTAAGAATGCAGGACTGTTCAGAAAGCTGCAAACAGGGATGTTCTTTCCTGACCAGCAGATTTGGCATTTCAGTATTGTCAGTGCTACAGTGATCATGGGGGATCTGGCTTACCCCTTGTTTCCCTGGTTCATGATGCTGCACACTGGCCACCTCAGTAGCATCAAGGAAAAGATTCAACTGCTAGCTCAACAGGTGCAGAATAACCACTGAATGTGGTTTTGGTAGATTGAACTCTCCCTGTACAGTAACATTTTGGCTCTTAAAATAATAAATCATAAAATAAAATTTTGGCTCTTATTCCCAGGGGTATGAGTGTAGGGCAGTGGCCCGGAGCACTGGCACTGTTTTTTCCACAGGTGGTGGTGGTTTTAGCTGATACCTTGCTCTTAAGGGTAACAAAGATGTAGAAAACACAGCTGCTGCTGGCATCCTGAAGCCACCTGGCCCTATATGCTGCTGGCTTGTTTACTTCAAAGGTGGCATCCCAAGTCATTGTGGACTGGCACATTACTTTTGAGGAAGAAATAAGGTTACCATCCCTAGAAACCTTTGGCAGAGGATTGCAGTGTAGCTCTATGAAAGTTTTATCAAGATCTCTCAAGGGATGTCCTTGTGTACATAAGCAAACTTCTCTGCATTGCCTCCCGGCTAACTTTATGTGAGAAAGCAAATACCAACTCTGCCTCTGTTGTACTGCTACCTGTTCTAGTATGAGTATGTTAATGAAGTCAGTACTCGTGCCCTGCTATGTAGGGGTTCGGTGTCATCTGTACACTTAAACATTGTAACATGCAGGGTGGATTTGATTTAAATCACTAGTCAGGAAGACTTGGTTTAATTATGGATTTTTATATAAAAGTGCATACTTATTGGTTGGTATAACCTTAATACATATTCTTCACAACTCAGAGGTACATTCCTTTTTTAAAAGGTACACACTGTACATTTTTAAAGTGATTTATTTTGAAAACTTTTCAGATTAGTTTTACAGCTATATTAGAAAATGAATGATTGTTCGGTTATATTCATTTACCAAAGGTAATTGAAGCAGATATTTATGAAGTCATTGGGAGGTGAACTATCTCCAGTTCAACAGGTTAATCATTAATATTTGGAGGATTTTGTTGCCATTAACAAAACAAAGGTATGAATTTTAGAGTTCAGTTAAATGTTCAAGTTTTTTAAAATAGGTTTGTTTTTGTTAAAATTGTTAACTAAAATAGTTAAATGAAATATTAAAAAAAAAATTTAAATCGACTAGGTCAGCCAGGTCAATACGATAAATTTTAAAATATTGGCTTCTGCAGTTAACTCAATCGACTTCACCTTAATTTTCCTGTTTGTTCATAATCTGGAAAAGAAAAACAAGCTTTCCTGCTTTTTCAGGTCCCAAACGATTTCTCAATTTGGAATGAATTAGTCCAAAGGAAGAAAATATTCTTTCTACACCGGCAGAAGAAGCTACTGCTGTTAAAAGTGAGATTATCACTTCAACAGTCTCTGAATCCAAGTGCTTAAGTGACTTCCACCAGTTCACTTGTGTGACTTTCTTTAAAACATCATCAGCAGACATATTTCTTGAATGGTTCACCCTTAGCTCTAAAGTTTCTTATAGTTGGCATTATGGAGGGATGATTGCTGGATGTCCATGTCATAGCCAATTCCTCTTCTTCAGCAGTTAAGGTTTCATCCTGGTACCAAGTATTGAGAGTATTTGCAAGAAAATGAGCTAGAGATAGTGCTTGTCCCATTTGTTTTTTTTTTTTTTTTTTTTAATGCTTGTAATTTAACTCTGTAAGATTGGGTCCCTAATCCATGAACTCATTTACAAAACTTTTCTTAAACATTACATGAATATATTGTCTCATACAATAGAATTAGAATTTATAATCCCTATTCCACGATGTGAGAGGTTTTTTCCTCAAAGCATTTTATTAAAAAATCCGATTTAAATAAAAAATATCCGATTTTTTTTTTTAAACTGATTTTTATCCACCCTGGTAACAAGAAATGGATTCACAAACTTTTCCTGCGGTTTCTTCCCCTGCATTGGGCTTGGCTGCCGGAACTGACCAAACTGTGGTGGAGTCTGGAATGGATCCTGGCTCCTGGTGTAGCTGGACCTCCCTGATTGTATGTCCCCTGTCTCCCCTCTTCCTTCTCCTTGCTGTACACAGAAGGAGTCTTCATCCTGGGCTCTTCAGAGGAACCCATGGTGCTCTGCAGTGTGTTGGTGGGGTTTCCGCCAAGCGTGCCATGCACATTGTATTAAAAGCAACAGATCTGGGGCTCAGCACCAGATCGACTGTTGGGCCTGACTGGCCTTCTGGTATGCCTGCTGCAGTTCCTTTGCTTTCACGCAGCACTGCTGCTGATCCCTGTTGTACCCCTTTGCCTGCATCCTCTGTGCAATCTGTCTGTCAATGTCCATATTTCCAGAACTGCTCTGTAGCTGTGCTTGCACAGACTATTCTTCCCACAGGCCCAAGAAATCCAGTGCTTCCTGTGTACTCCAGGCATGTGCACGTCTGGAACATGTAGCCAGCATGGTCTATTGGTCAGTTGTGTGCTCATCAAACTGGGGAATCAGGAAAAGGCATTTTAAAAATGTGGGCTTCGTAAAAGGTGGGTGTGGCTCCGGTCTCTGTGACTCCTGGGCAGTTGTGGCCAGTGCCCAGCATTATGGGACAGCTGCTGGAGAACTGGTAGGATCAACCTAGGCCACGGTGTCTGTACTTGCATTGCGTCAATCGTGATAGGCCGACCTCCCTGAACAACGTTGAGCAATGGTAGGAGTCCTGCGGAAATGTTGAGTGTAGACACAGGCATAATGAGGCTGATGCAAGGTGACTCACATAGACCTAACTTTGTAGTGTAGTGTAGACCAAGCGTCTATCTATATATATGTGGCTCTGGGCCAAGGCCCTGTTAAATGCATTGTAAAATGTCATCTTGTTGAAGTGTTTCCAACTTGTTTTATAGATACCTCGGATAGCACAGAGTTGTCAAACTCTGGTCCTATCAATACAAGCTCAACCAACTACCTTTTTTTTTTTTTGTTTTTTTTTAAAAAAACAAAAAAAATCATGGTTTCATTTCCAGTTGAAGCAAATTTGACTTAAACCTTTGAGTGGGTTGTTAAAAACACAACTAACTGCAACACACTGAGATTGCAACTCTGTGTACTTAGGCACTTAGTCTGACAAACTATACAGAATTTGAGTTTTATTCTCTAAGTATTTTCAATACAGGAAAAAGAGGAAGATAGTTGTGATTTATTTAATGTAGAAACTTTGTATATGGATTAGGTTATTTTCGTAAAACTAAGATGAAGTTCCTGTCAATTTATATTTAAAACAGTTGAATAAGGTTTCTCTAACTGCATGACAGGTTTCCTCTTCTGATGTTAAAAGGTGTTTTTAATAAATCCCAAGGCCTTAAATCCATCTTAATTACCACTGTCTGTAACTTTTCTATTTCTTCCCTTCTAACTTGCTTCTTTAGCACAAAAATCTTCTGGCTTCTCCTGTGCCTTCAGAGTTAAATGGCTTTGTATTGCGGTCTTTAGATGACAGTTCGGTAGCCTCTTTCTAAATTAGCTGTACACACTTGGTTCAGCCACTATGAGCCCTCAGAAGCTTTTTTTTCCAGTGAATTATATTAACTTGCAAAGATTTTGTTGAATGTGTGATTGAGCTCTTGTGGGTTTCCCTACCCTTCTGTAGTAGTGTATGAAAAGGAGATGGTGTCTTTCTGTTGGGAGGTGGTGGTGGTGATGGAAGGAGGGGGTGTGTGTGTGTGTGTGTGTGTGTGTGTGTGTGTATAATATCCCCTTCTCCCTCCCCTGCCCCCCCCCCCTCAGTCCAGCCAAAATGTGGTGTCCATTTTTTTTTATTTCACATGCAGAAGTAGGAATATATAGCCCACTCCTGCACCCATCTAGTATCCTTACTCATGTTCTCTGGTTTGTCCTTTCCAGAATAGAATACAAAATTTTACCTTCTACCCTTCAGTCTTCCATGTAGTTGTCCCTCTCTTTGCACAACCCCACTTAGTTTGGCCTCCAAACATACTCCTCCCCCCGCCCCCACCAGCTTCATTTTTCCTCCTTTTCTTTAGCCCAGTATGTCTGTGTCACTCACTCACTCATCCCCTCTTCAGATAGCAGTTCCTTGTGGTACGTATAGAGCTTGTTTATATGGAAACAAACAACATAAGGGCGGGAAGTTGGAAAAACTCAACTTGATAGTGCAATTATTTATGACCCTCCCCCCGCCTCCCCCCTTTTCTATTTGAATCCTGTGTAATCTTCCTGGGTCTAGGGGTCTATATTTCCTTTGTGTCCTAATCTTTCTCTGTATTCCATACAGCTTTAGACTGTCCCAGTCACTTTTGCAGTTTGGTTTTGTCCTTCTGTGTATATTTGCTGCTACTTTAATTTTAGTGTTGTCTGAACCTGATCATTCTTGTGCTCCAACTGGAGGAGAAAAAAAAATCCCTGGGTGGGGTGGGAGAAGTTATGAAGCAGCCATGCAGGTTTTAGAGAAATGACTGGGAGGGGGTGGTGCATGTGTGCCTTTAAAAATAAATAAATAAAAAAATACCTCTTTGCCCCTTGGTAGTCTTGGACTGCGCTACAATTAGTAAAGCTTAAGCCATTGGAACAGGAATAGCTCTGCACACTTCCTGGCACAGCTTTGTGGGCCACAGCCTGAGAACCACTGCATCACCCTATCCCCATCTCTTCTCAAACACTATAGATTTTATTTTATTTTTTTTTGGTTGGGTCCGCATCTCTCTAATGGGTAGCTGCCCTTTTCCCATTCAGCCCCCATTCTTTAGGAAATGCCTCTGATTCTTCACCATACTGGTTCACTTCAGATTCTAGGTCAAGAGATTCTAGGTCTTCTCTCTGGCTTAAATCCTGCTCCACTGATTTCACTGAAGCCAGAGAAGCCAGGATTTCTCCCTCTTTCTCTGGCCATATGTATCTCCAAAGTAATTAGATTCTACTCTGACTCCCTAGCTTCCACATGCTCTATCATGTCCCCTTAAGCTTGACCTTTATACTTCGCCTGTGCCCTATAGTGACAACTCAGGAGCGCTGGAACAATTTGTATAGTGGGGGTGCGGAGCCATTTAACCAAACTGTAAACCCTGTATATAATAGAAACCACTTCAAGCCAAGGGGTTCAGCAGCACCCTCGGCACCACTAGTTCCTGCACCTACATGGACACCTGTATTTGTGACAACTGACATAGTGTGTGTTGCCTGAAAGTGTAACTACTCTGCAATAAACTTAAAATAGACCTGTCCAGTAAATTTACCATGGGATAGCTGTACTTTCATGTGACAACCCCCTTGTTGTTTGAGATTTTTATGTGGCTCTGAAGCAGTTTACGCTGCCACATCTTTAGATGGGGAGACTTCAAAAATGGTATCTTAGATGTGTGAGTAAAAGCTTCAGAGCATTTACTGATCTACAGTTTTTCTGAGTGTTTCTGAACCTGTTGCTGATAACAGCTATTTTTAAATTTTTTTAAAGTGACACTATCAAAGGGAAGCCTATTATAAGAGATCAGACACCTGTTTATCTGAATGTTGCTTTCATAATTAAACTTGGAAACAATCTAAATCGACAAAACACTTTTTTGAGAATTTAGTCTTGACTATTTGGACAATATGCACTCTGGCTGACATTGGCAGTAAGTATGTATGTGGGGGAAGTCTTAGGAACTTGCTGAGCAAAACACATAGTATCTTCCTGTAAACACACAGTATCTTCATTGTTGTCTGAGGGTTTATATCCCTATCAACTCTCATTTTCTTTGGTATTTACTGCTAAAACTCTGGATATTCTTGTTGTTTCTGTATAAATGTCCTATCCTGCTTACCCCTTGGGCTCACTCGTAACTTGTGATAATGAGTTCTATGGGATTATTGCAGACTGTGAAAAGTATTTTCATAGGAATTGCCACAGTAGCTCAGACCATTGATCATGCTATCTGATAGCTACCATTGACTTATAAGATACATAAGACATGGTAAATATTGTAATGCTAATACTTCGCTATTTTGAGTCTTGCTGTACATTCAGCAGAGGTCTCAATTAAGTTGTCAACATTAGTGCTCGGATATCTTTCCTGAGTTGATATGCTTAATTTAGAAACCAGTAAGGCGTAGGAGTAGTTCAAATCACTCCATCCAGTGTGAGTGACTTTATTTGTTAACAATGAATTTCATCTGCTATTTGTTGAGGAGTAAGCTAACTTAAACAGGTCCCTTTTTGAAGTCTGTTTCCTCCCCTCCTGTCTAGCCTAAATAATTTTCTTACAGGAACTATTTGCAGCTTTGTCCAGATAATTAATTATTTTAACTTATTAAACTCAGCTACTACTGTGACACACTGCATTTTTAGGCTATGTCTACATTACATTTTTGTTGGTAAAACTTTTTTTGGTCAGGAGGTGTGTTCCCCCCCTGCCCCTCCCCCACCTCTGACCGACACAAGTTTTACTGACAAAAAGCACTGGTGTGCTCTTCTGCCGACAAAGGTACCACCTCTCATTGCGGGTGTTTTTATTTTGTTGGTAGGAGAGCTGTCTCCCAGCTACAAAGAGCGGTTACACCACTTACCTTACAGCAGCACAGCTGTAAGGTGCGCAGTGTAGACCTAGCCTTTTTCACTGTGGGAGCTCGGCTTTTAGCAGAATTAGTAGTAGTTTAAATTTATAAGCCACATCAGTTGACACACAAGTTAATTCACCACAGTTGTTGAGAGATTATATGTAGTAGCTTTTGCAGACTTTAATCTTTGTTCCACTAGACCGTCTTCCATAAGATGGCAGTTTCAGTAGATACCTGTGTCCTAGGAAAAGATGAGTGATGCACAAACAGTATCTCTGAGCTTTTGCTTCCTCCTGTAAGTTCGTCACTCTTGTGGGTGCTTTCAGAGATCGTCCAAAATTGCTGCCTGGAGACTCAAAATGACATTTCAAGTAATCTGACATACTGGTCAAATAGACTACCAAATCTTTCCACTTTACCAGCTTTAAAGAATACACTTAGAAGTGCTTATAAAGAGTTGTTTGATGAAGGGAAACTAATTATTTGGCTTTTGTTGTTTTAAACTACATGAAATGGAAAAACTTGGATATTTAAGCTGTGAACTGCTAACAATCCTTTTGTAAACAAATTCCAAAATCATTGAGGATGGACATGTGTTGGTGGATATATAAGGGAGTAAGACAGTAGATGAAAATGTACTGTCCTTTTTAGTTCTGGACACTTAAATTCAAATTAGCATTTTGGCCAGAAGAAAACTTAGGCTATGGCTACACTGGCACTTCACAGCGCTGCAACTTTTTCGCTCGGGGTGTGAAAAAACACCCCCCTGAGTGCAGCAAGTTCCAGTGCTGTAAAGCACCAGTGTAAGCTGTGCCATGGCAGCGCTTTGAAGTTTCAAGTGTAGCCATGCCCTTAGTCTTCACCTGGTCCTTTAGTAGTTTCTTAGCCACATAAAATCACTTTTTGCTTGCTTGGTAGTTTCTGCCTCAGAAGCACATAATCCCAGGGGATATAGCATTTCAGGTCTGAGATGTACTGCTAGACCAGTGTGGTGTGTTCAAGCTTTTCTATCAGAACTAAACTCTTACATTGAGAGAGAACTTGGATCTCTTGTGAGAGGCACTCAATTCTTCTCCCCCCTTTTTAAATTAAAACCAAGACCCCTGCCGCCAACCTAAAATCATATGGAGAAAAGCTACCCTTTTAAAAAGAAAAGAAGAAAAAAAAAAAACAGGAGGGGGTGAGAATGTGGCAGTAAAAGAACAGTCAAGGCTTATAATTTATGGTACTTTTGCAATTTTAACTTTAATCACTGATCAAGCCATGAAGAATCAGTGCTCTTGTTTGGCCGTGGAGTAAGTTTTATATCGACTACAATACATAGGGAGAAGTTTTTCATATCTAGTATTTAATTAATAACTTTTTCCTGAAACTTCTGGAATTATTTTAGATTTAAATGTAAGAAGTTTCAAGTGTGGGGGGTGTGTGGAGGTTGTTTTTTGTACTTCCTTGTAGCTTAAAATAATAAAGTTTCTTCAGGAAACTTTATGTAAATTCTTTTAATTAACCAAACATCTGTAATTTGAATCCTTATCCCCTCTGTGTTTTTTGTAGTGTGCAACACGCCATTCAAGATGGTGCCTTATAACTTCACATACATTGTATACAGCTGAATATGATCCCAATGAAAAGGTAAGTTTTTTATAAAATTGTTTGACTATACTGTACCAAAACATATATTTGAAAGCCAGAAGTCCATCTTTTCTTCAGTACTTATGGTAACACTAGCAGTTTTAGTGAGACTACCTGTCACTAGCAAAAAAACCATAGTATGATCAACTAGTGTGTGTTACTTTATTGATCCTGGTTCTGAATTCATGTTTATCTTAAATGTTGGATTTAAAAAAAAAAAAACACACACCTCACTCTTTGGCAAATACACTCCCAAGAATAAGGATATTTATTTGCCGATGCCCTGACATACTGTACATTTCTTTTACATTCCAAAACACATTTAAAATAGTTATTTACATTACACTTAGTCATTGTTTTTGAAGAGGTGAAGTCCCCATTTCTTGAGACTCTTTAAAGCTAGATTGCACAAAACACTGCACATTACTATAGACAGCAACTCTGCATTAGCAGCAGGACATTTATTAAATGACCTAACGTCTTCCAAATCTAATGTTTACAAACAGTTTACATGCTAGGGAGTGGTAAAGATGAGACTTTATAGGGCTAGCAGAGAAGAGTAAATCCTCAAGTATGAGGAGGTTGCCAGCTTTTTTCCCCTGTGTCTGGCCCATTAATTGACTCAGGAAGTAGCAATCTCGGTCTGCAGCTACAGGCCAAGCAAAACTTTTTCTAGTAGGAGGTTTATTCACTTGGCTTCCCTCTAAAGTAAATCTGCTTGGATGATTGCAGATACTGTGGCTGGATGTGCTCTGGTATTAAGGGGAAAGTATGGGAGCTGTGTTTTATTCTGGGGAATACAAGCCATAGATCTACATGTCAGCATAAAAGCAACTGACAAGGGATGATCGCTATATTAGAAAATGAAGGGTGGTGGGAACAGGAGTTGTAGAACAGTTTCTTAAAAGTAACTTCATTCTTGGTGAATTTGATCATGAATTTGCAGTTGCAACATTTCCTACAAGTCTCAACTGTCACTTACTCAAAGACTGCTCCTCTGTCTCCCACTATGGTTAATTTCCTCTCTGTCATGAGGATAGCTCTGTATTGACAGTGAAACAGGGTGCTTAGCTTCCCTCAGTCTGTTAATTGGAAGTCCTCTGAGTACATGCAGGGGGTAGTGGGTGTCAATGGAGCTCAAACTCAGTTATCTGAACATTATTTAAAAAAACCAAAACAACTGAATTTCAAGATCCCCCACTAATTAGGGGAAATGACCTACTCAGGAAAGACAGCATGTTGCTCAAAAGCAGTGTGTGATGTTTCTTGCTGGATGTAAAACATGTTCCCTGCAAAATCAGGAACAAGAGTTCAGTGTCTCCTCCTGTTAGTGTGTGTATTGCAGAATTGACTTACCTTATTTCACATAACTATACTCAGATTTAGCTCTCTCTGTGACCACTCTTATTTCGAAATAAGTGGCTTATTTTTTTTTTTTTTTAAATTTGGCCTAAACACTTCCCAAAGTGGTCTAAGAAACTGAGGGTGGGGAGGCACTGCTATATTGAAACAAGTGTTTCCACACAAGAAGACCTAATAGTATAACTACAATGTCTTAAATTCATACCTTGGCTTACAGTACTGTAACTTTACTGTGTCGACAGGCCTGTATTCTAGTATAACTGTATCTGCACTGGGAAGGCACTTCCTCTTCATTATGCCAGCGTAAAGTGACAAAACTCCTAAATGTGGACAAAGCGAAAGAGTTCAAGCCTGATGGATCAGCAAATTCCAGTTCAGAGTTGGCAAAATTACATGGAAGGACCAATTTGATCACTGCTGATCTGAATTGATTGTCTTCCTCTCAGTCAGAATAATCAAGATTAGACTGTGGTACGAACGAAGGGTTTTTCTTCTCTTTTACACAAGGCCTACCTCATAGGTGTGGTTTTTTTTTTTTTTTCTTTTTACTGAAGTGTGTTTGTTTTTTTTTAGGTATATTTGTCTTTAAAAAGAAAAATGTTGATTTATAATATCTATCTTCCCCCTTCAGACATTTGAGAAACTCCTTATTGCCAACAGAGGAGAGATTGCATGCAGGGTAAGTTATAACTTTAAAGCATTTATCATTCTTGAACTCTTTTGCTATAAGATTATTTAAATACTGAAAACTCTCTCTTTATAAATAGGTGATTAAAACATGCAAGAAGATGGGCATTAAAACTGTCGCTATACATAGCGATGTTGATTCCAGTGCTGTAAGTATTGTCTGTTCATTTTGTTCTCTCCCCCCGCCCCCTTCCCCTTTTTTTTTTAATTTTATTTGACTCTGACCAACTGGAAATAGTAGGTAACTAGTAACAGTGTTTATAAAATCCAGTTTATACAAATGGGGAAGGGAGAATGAAGCAGTATAAGAATGATGGAAGCAAAAGTTGTGTTTCTAGGAGGTAGGTAGGCTAACGGGAAAGTCTTTTGTGGGGTGAAATTATGGGGCAAAAGTTGGTGTCCCTAAAAAATATTGTCAAGGACTGTTGAAAATCATCCCTCACTGCGTGTCGATAATGGTGTAAATCTGTCTTTGGTACTTATAGCCCCATTGCCATCGTATCTGAGCACCTCAGTCTCTGCTATATTTCTCCTCTCAACATCCCTTGTGAGGTAGGGTGTACTCTTGCCAATTTTTGTAGATGGGGGAACTGAAGCACAGAATTTAAGGGCTTATCTACAGTGCCACAACCAGATTACAGAGCTGTGAATTGTAGAGCTCTCTGACTGCCCCATGTAATACCCTACTGGCATAAACTTAAAGGTATCTACTTCATGTTAACATAGTCTTGTTCGTTCACACTGTTGTAGTCCCTATTTCAAAGTACCTTTGAGTTCACACCAGCAGGGTCTACATGGAGCATTTAGAGTGCATCACTTCAGGGCACTCTGCAATTCATATCTCTGTAGTCTGGACCAGCCACTAATGACTTGCCTGAGGTCACCCATGAAGACTGTAGGAGAGCAGGGGATTGACCCTGGGTTTCAAAACCCAGGTTAGTGTCCAAATCCCTGAGAAGAATAGAGTACCTTCATAACCTCTGACTGAAATTCAGTCGAGGCCAGTGGTAATTGGAAGATATTGCTGTTCAGTGTACTGTAAAAATGAGTTTTTTGGTCTCTTCATTTTCTAGTGGGCAGGTGTCAGTGTTATAGTTATCATCAGTAATGGTGCTTTTACCAGTTTAGTTGGAAGCCAAGGATTAAGTGAGAATAGCCTACTGTTTCACTAGGGGTATGCCTACAACACAGCAGGGAGCATGCCTGCTAAGTATAGAAGAGCATGGGAAAATGAGTTAGTTAGCATGAAGATAAGTTCAAGATAGTAAGATGGGAAAATTGAAGCTAGCAAGGACATAACCCAGGGTTATGCTGTAGCTATATTTTGATTATAACTGGTTTTAGCATGGTTTTTAGTGAGTGTTTTTGAGAATTGTAAATGTTTATTAATACGCTGTCTATATTGATAACGTGGGAAGGGCACTGGTGCAGATGTTAGTTTAAACTATGTATAATGTAAAAAGCCAATAAAGAAGTGGCAGAAATGTGAATATGGTAAAGCATAGGTTTAAGGCACTTACCAGTAGGCTCATTGTTCAGACCGCAGCAGCTCCATCTTGCTCCTGAGCCCTGTCTCTCCTCCCCATCTCTGCAGAGTTGGGCTACATGGGCAGAGGGGAGGGAGACACCCTGACATCAGTGCTTCTCCCCCCTTTACCCTCTTTCTCTCCCCTTCTTCCCCCTCCCTCCCCCCCCGCATCTGCACATTAAGCAGGAGGATCCTGGGAGCAGCTGGCCAGGGGCTCCAAAGCAGAGGGCAGGAGGAATGCATCTGCAGAGCCACAGGGGGAGGGGCAGCTGAACACACGGCGCGGATGTACCTGGCTCTGCTAATCAAGTATGCAGCACTTGATTGACTCTTGGGTGGCCTTGCGACCGCGCAGCTTAGAGAGAACACAGCTTCCAGCCATCATCAATTAACCCTATTTCCCTTAGCTTTACACATACCGTGAGGATGAAAATACTAGAGAGAATATGTCCAGAATGAAGCAGGAAACAATTTACAGTCATCCTTTATTTTAGCTGAGAATATACTGCTTTAAAATGGTTCCTTAAATCGAAAAGTAACAGAAGTGGAATTTAGGAAGTCACAAAGACCTTGACAATAGAACTGCTAAAGAACAGAGTGGTAGGTCATGATACACACTCTATATGGTCTTAAAACACTTGGTTAACGTTTTAACTACAAGGAGTTGTTTGAAGAAGCCCAGGAAATATTTTATTGTGAATTACTTGAATGCAGTATAAGCACATGAAAAGTATAACTGGAAAGAAGATTCATTTGCCACTTGGATAATTAACAATTGGGCCAGTGGGATTTTGCCAGATGTTTTAATTAAAAACAGAAAGAAATAAACCAAAAGTTGCTGAATTTGACTGAGAATAAACAAAGATGTTTCAGCCCCAAAGCAATCTTACTTTTTAAAGTGCTTGAAAATAGGGATTTAGGTTGAAAGTACCCCCTCAACCATAGGTATAGGCTTGCTAGAATAAACACTATAAAGAAAAGCTAAAGAAATATTGTAATGCCTAACAACATAATGAGCTAAAAGCTTCTGATAAATGGACAGGCTTACAATAATTAGATCTGAACAAAAGAAGATATAGCATAAAGCAGTGAATAAAATATAATTTTATTTGGCATTTTTAACACAGCAGGGATTCTATAGCCATAGAATGTAATGAACTATAAATGACTAGAAAAATCCCATGGGGAAAGTCATGTAAGTCACTGGAAATCTGTGAAGTAAAAGATGACTAGTTATACCTTAATGTAGGCTAATTATTGATATTGGTCTTTTTTCAGTTGAAGTGAGGACTCCAGGTGTGATCTGCTTTTGTATCAAACCCAAACGTTTCTCATGTTCATAACTCTGTGGATTGGATATTTATGTTTACTGGCCATTAAAACATACTTTCCCTTGAGCAAAACTAAAGCTGACCAAATACATGTGCCAGAGTTGTTTCTAAATTTACAGATACTTTGCTTGTATAAAAGCAATTGCACTGGACTCAAATGTACTGTAGGAAAAATCCTCCAGTGGTATAGGGGGATGGAAGGAGAAAGTGGATGATCTAAAACTGTAGGTAACTTCTCTGACCGTCTTGTGGCTTTTTTTGAAATTCAGTAAATTTCAAAATAATTTAGACAATAAAAAATGACTCCTCTTTGGAAGGCTATAGACAGTATTTAAAAAATGTTAACTTCTAATCTAGAAACAAGTAACTCAGTCGAGTATATTTGTCCCGATTAGTCCACTCTTTTGAAGAAGCACTGTGATTGCTTCTAGTTTTGTTGATGATTACCATGCAATTAAAAGGGATGCTGTCAAACCTGTATTCCTGACTTCTTAATTCTACTTTGGCAAAAGTAGATAACACAAATGTGGGAGTAGAGTTGGTTAATTGCTTGGATTCAGACTATTAATCTTCCCACTTTGGAAATATTTGTTGTTTGTTTCTCACTTTCTGAAAAATGGAGGCTAACACAAAGTATGCTGTTAAGTGTCTAGTTTTGATAAAAGCAGCAAAGAGTCCTGTGGCACCTTATAGACTACCAGACGTATTGGAGCATACGCTTTCGTGGGTGAATACCCACTGCGTCAAATGCATGTAGTGGAAATTTCCAGAGGCAGGTATAAATATGCAAGCAAGAATCAGGCTAGGGATAACGAGGTTAGTTCAATCAGGGAGGATGAGGCCCTTGTTATCCCTTGCCTGATTCTTGCTTACATATTTATACCTGGCTCTGGAAATTTCCACTACATGCATTCAACGCAGTGGGTATTCGCCCACGAAAGCGTATGCTCCAATACGTCTTAGTCTGTATGGTGCCACAGGACTCTTTCCCGCTTTTACAGATCCAGACTAACATGGCTACCCCTCTGATAGTTTTGATAAAGTATACAAATGTAGAGGCCTAATAGTAAACAGGCAGCAGGCAAACTTAAAACATACCTGCCTCAAAATACACCCAAGATCCCTTCAGATATAACAATATAGTTACATTCTATGTAGAAATGTAAATGTCTTGATGGCACAGAAATATTCTAGTGTGTATCCAGGAGGAGGGTATTCTGGAACTTCAGGCTTCGTTATTACGGCGAGGATTAGGCATCTTGGCATCAAGATGCCAATATGGGAGAATCTGCCCACCACAACGTAATCTCAAAGGGGGGCAGTTCCACATCATAGGCACTGTGGTGAGATGGAGAATGTTTATTCAACTTATGAGTTCTGGTTGCTATTATAAGATTAAGAAAATTGCTGTATCATTGAATACATCTGTGCTTATGCTTTCCACCTCTGTTGACAAGAACTGTGTGTCATCCCTCCCAGACCAGGTACAAAGGGAGTTTTTAGAACTCCACTAGCTCTCATTCAGGTGGAAACACCTTGGGACAATGGATTAGCTCAAGCCTAAAAGAATCAGTTTTATCCTACTTCTCTGCAAGGGGCTGGGGAAGTTGGGAGAGTGGAAAATTCTCAAACAGCATAAAGGGACTGGTGACAAAGCAAGGGCTTAAGAAGGACTCAGCGGGAAGCCTTTGGACATAGTTACAAAGTTTTGGGCAGGAGAGGCAGAGGCAAGCCGGCACTTTTTTTTTTTTTTTTTGGGAGGGGGAAGCTGGGGGGAAGGGGCTCAGTTTAGCTATGGGACCAACCAAAGTCAAAGCAAACTGACCTGGAAAGAGGGTGGAGGGACCTCCATGGTTGAGAAGAGAAGCCATGTGATACAGAAGAAGGATCCTGGATATCCCCAGAGGACTCTGACCCAAGCCCAAAGAATGTTCTGGAGGGAAATGCATGTAGGGTTTAATGCTTTTGAAGAGAATTGCATTTCTTGTGCTTTTAAGTAAAGAACAGTGGTGTGTTAGAATTCTGTGCTCTGTGTGTGTGTGTGTGGGGGGGGGGGGTGACACCCACTATGTGCCTTTGAAGAGCTAACCTCTGAATTCCGAGAATCTATATGGCTGGACTTCAGGGAGAGGGTGTGCTTAAGCTGCAGAGGACCCATGAGGTCCCAGCTCTCAGTGCAGGTGCTAGACAGAGGATCTGTACCCCCAAAATTGTGCCTAGAAACCTTACGCCAGGGCCAGTGCCTGGCTCAGTTCAGACTCTGGAGTATTAAAGCACATAAGGCCGAAGTTGTGGGCCCCTTTACAGCAGTCTAGTGAGTGTCCAGTTATGGTAGCTCTGTTAGTTCTGTGCCACGCTGCTATCAGTAGGTGTGGTCAGAAGTTCCAGTTCAGTGGCTGCAGTTGCTATGTGGTATCCTAAGGCAGCAGTTACTCCCTTAGGTTGGTCTTGTATTGCTTAAGGTTTTACATACTAATAGTAAGGCCTTGAAAGCACCTGTTTGGTAAAGTCCTTTATAAAACAGTCCCATCTACAATACTGTGAAGAGCAAGAGTTGAAGTTCATAAACAGCTCTCTGAATCTTCAGGTGGGCATAGAAAATATGCCTGCCCACTTAACACTGTCTTGTTACACCCAACAACCAGTTTATTAAGCTGTCTATTTTACTGTCTATTGGAGAGATGATCTCCTGTACAGACAATGATTTTGGTAAATACAGTTTTGATAGTCACTATGTGGTGCATTTCTGTACGGGTGGATGGAAACAGATAAACAGCAAGATGTCCATGAGGCAGAGTGTTACACAACTTCTTGAATTACTTGTTGAAAATTTTTTGAACACAGTTGGGTAGCTCCGAACTGGATGAAGTGCTGATGCCTAGAGAGTTCAAGGAATTCATTTATATTGTGTGAAGTTTGTTGCATACTTACTGCTCTGGTTTATCCTGCATGTGATTAAATTTTCAGAGATTGATATCTGGTTCTGATTACGAGATGAGAACACTACATCTGTTATTGTGAGCCTTATCTTTCATAACATAAAAACGCATGCATGACTCTATTCATAATGGAAATGTTTGTTTATCCAAATGATTACAAAATATCAGTACAGTACTTTGTCCTCCATTATCTTATATGAGGTATGGAGAGTGGTGCTCATGATCGGCTGTAAATAATATCATTAGACATTGTGAGTGTGGGGTTTAGACACACTATATAAATTTCCCTGTATGACTTTGCCAATGCACCTTAGTCCTGAGTTGCAAAAAGCCACCCTTTTTCTGAAGCTAATATTGTGCTAAACCAGTGGTCTCTAACTTTTTTTTTTACACACAAGATAACTTTTTTTTTTTTAATTTAAGTGCAACCCAGGATCTACCCCACCCCTTCCCTGAGTCCCTGCCCTGCTCACTCCATCCCCCCTCTTCCTCTGTTGCTTACTCTCCTGCACCCTCACTCACTCTCACCAGGCTGAGGCATGGGTTTGGGAGGGGGTGCAGGCTCTGGGCTGGGGCTGAGGGGTTCGGAGTGTGGGAGGGGGCTCTGGGCTGAGCTTAGGGTATGGGGGGGAGGGGTGCAAGCTCTGGGAAGGAGTTTGCCCCAGCTCAGAGTCCCCTCCTAAATCCAGAGTGTTGGGGTGCAGGAGGGGATCTGGGGTGCTGGCTCTGGGAGGGGCTAAGGGTTACAGGGTGCTGTATGGGGTGCTGGTTCTGGGAGCAGGCTCAGGGCTGGGGCAGAGGGTTTGGGCTCCGGCTGGGTGACACTTAACTTGGGAAGCTCCCGGTCAGTGGCACAGCAGGGCTAAGGCAGGCTCCCTGCCTGTCCTGGCCCCACGCTGCTCCCAGAAGTGGCCAGCATGCCCTTGCGGCCCCTGGGGGAGGGTGGGAGGGAGGGAATGTGGCTCCACACACTGCTCCTGCCTGCAAGCACTGCCTGTGCAGCTCCCATTGCCCCGTGTTCCCGGCCAATGGAAGCTGTGCTGCTGGACTTCTAGCAGCCAGCCAGAGATCGTGATCAACTGTCAGAGGCTCCAGGATTGACCAGTCGATCGCAATCTACCGGTTGGTGACCGCTGTGCTAAACTCTGCTGGCTTAATGATGACCACTAGAGTCTGGGATAAGACCATCAAGCTTGCTTTCACTTATGGATATACATATTTGACATGGTACAAAAAGTCAAGAATCAGTTAAATCCTATTTCAAAATGTATGCCTTTGTAAAAAGGCATCCACACTACTCTGTCTAGATCTGCAGGAACTATAAACTCATAAGAACTTTGCTAGACCATTATTATGAAAAAAAAATTTAACACACAAATCTTGGTAAGGAGGAAAAGTGCACATCAACATTTTTTGTATCACTCCAGATATAATTCACAATATTAACAGATGTATACGGGGTAAAAAAAAGAATGTTTAGGGACATATTGCATCTTTATGTTGAAGTGCACAGTAATACAAAGGTTTAAAGTATGGCCTTTTTAACCCACATTTCAGGTGCTACTGGATCCTTCCTGGGAAGGGATAATGGACATCACCTAAAAGGTCTGGTGTATAATGGTCTTTATGCAGTTGCACAAAAGGCATAACTTTACTTTTTTTTTGTCGTGTTGCTACAAAAATATACAAACATTTCTGCTCTCATCTTCCTCTTTAGTATTTTGGAATGATTCCATTAAAAATTGTGACACTCTTAGATGGCTTTTCCATCCAGAATTTCTTCTGGACATCTTGACTGCTCCATCTGCCCTGTGGCCAGTCATGTGCCTCAACATTTTGTATGGGCTAGCTCTGGTTTGGTCTCTAGTTCTTGGGTTTCGGGAGTCTGCACCAGCTCCCTACTGCTTCTTGTCCAGTTCATTTGCTGTCATGGTGTTAGGTTAATTTGAGTTTGGATTCTGCTTTCTACCCCGGAAGCTTTCTGTGGCAGGAAAATTCTGCATGGTGCATTTTGACCTCACTGCTTCCTCAGTGTAAGCAGGGGCTATGCATGCTCCAAAATGTTATCTGTCTTGATGCAAAGTTCCTGGGAAGCCTGTGAACCTGGAATAATCTTTTACATTGCCTGTGCAGGTGTGAAGTCATAATAAGATGTCAGCTGAAGGTAATATCTTATTTCTGAGTTTGCTTCCAGAACCCCCTCAGTCTCTAACCTTCCAATTAGAACTGGCTGTAAGGTAGAATTCACTTCCTGTGAATTTAAAAAATAAAAAAATCAAAGCTCAGCCTTGGCAGAAAATTTCCAAATAGCTCAATTCCTAAACTTTGCATTAATTTTTACTACTTCAGCAGTTGTGCCCAAGGTATACTAATTACTGTATAAACATATTAAAAAAAAAAAAAATCATCCAAAGCACAGGACTTGGTGGTGATGGGGAACTTCAGCTACCCAGACATCTGTTGGGAAAATAATACAGCAGGACACAGATTAACCAACAAGTTCTTGGAATGCATTGGAGACCATTTTTATTTCAGACAATGGAGAAAGCAACTAAGGGAGAGGTTGTTCTAGATTCTATTTTGACAGATAGGGAGGAACTTACTGAGATCTTGAAAATGGAAGGTAGCTTGGGTAAAAGTGATCGTGAAATTATAAGAGTTCGTGATTCTAAGGAATGGTAGGAGGGAAAATAGAATTAAGATAATAGATTTGAAGAGGGCAGACTGTAGCAAACTCAGGGAGTTGGTTTCCTAGGGAATCCTACTTACAAGTGTTGGGGGAAAAACAGTTTGAGGGAGCTGGCAGTTTTTTCAGAGTTGTTAAGGGCACGAGCAAACTATCCCACTTCATAGGAAAGATAAGAAGTATGGCAAGCGACCATCCTGGTGTAACCAGGATATCTTCAATGATCTGAAACTCAAAAAAATCCCCCAAAGTGGAAAATAAGTCAAATTCCAAAGAATCAATATCAACAAACAACTTGTAAGGACAAAATTAGAAAGGCCAAGGCACAAAACAAGATTAACCTAGCTAGAGACATAAAAGCTAATAAGAAAACATTCTACAAATACATTAGAAGAAAGAGGAAGACCAAGGACAGGGTAGGTCGATTACTCAATGAGTGAGGGGAAAGACAATAACTGGAAATGGCAGTAGTGCTAAATGACTTTCTTGTTTCACTTTTCACCAAAAAGGTTAGTAGCAACTGGATGTCTAACATACTAAATGCCAATGAAAATGAGGTATAATTTGAGGCAAAAATAGGGAAAACAAGTTAAAAATTATTTAGGTAAGTTAGATGTCTTCAGGTTGTTAGAGCCTGATGAAATACATCCTAGAACATTCAAAGAGCTGACTGAGGAGATATCTGAGCCATTGGTGATTATCTTTGAAAACTCGTGGAAGACGAGAGATTCCAGAGGACTGGAAGAAGGCAAATATGGGAGCACGTGGTTCAGCATCCTTTGCAGGAGGATCTATTAATGGAGATTCTCTATGTCCTAGTAAGGAGGAGAGGATGGAAGACTATAAAATATAGGTCAGATCTGATGAGAAACAGTCAAATGGAAAAAAAAAAAAAGTCCCATTCAATTACATCATGTAATGGGAGACAGCTCAAAAGTGACAAGTTTTTAAAGTGCTTATATACCAATGCTAGAAGTCTAAATAATATGATGGGTGAACTAGAGTGCCTCATATTAAATGAGGATATTGATAATAGGCATCATCAAAACTTGGTGGAATGAGGATAATGAATGGGACACAGTATTACCAGGGTACAAAAATATATCAGAAGGGCAGAACGGTCGTGCTGGTGGGGGAATGGCACTATATGTGAAAAAGTGTAGAATCAAATGAAGTAAAAATTTTAAATGAACCAAACTGTACCATAGATTCTCCAAGGGATGTGTCTGTCTGAACCACGTGCTCCTCAGCACCTGTTGGCTTTCCACTAGCCTTTAGTTTAAAAAGTGCTCTAGGACCCTTTTTAAGTGCCAGGAATCTGGTTCCATTTTGGTGTAGTTGGAGCCCATTCTTCCTGTATAGGCTCCCCCTTTCCCAAAAGTTAAAATATATTTAATAATACATTTTAACTTCTCCATATCCCTTCTGTTCTGCTGTGATCTTGGGTGCATACACTAGAGTTTTGTGGGGTCCATCTCTAGATTCTCAGATTGTTTGACTCTATGCAGAATCTAATACTTTTTAAATGGAACACCTTACTGCTGAAATACTTAGACTTCTTTAGTTCTGTTTTTGCCAGCAAGAAATACAAACTGTCAATCTGATTAACAGCACTTTTGTGTGTGTGATGGAGAGGGAAAAAAACATGGTGACACTGGGAGGTCAGCTAAGGAAAAGTCTTTCTTTATTTTTCTATACTATAGCTTAGTAATAGAACACCTTTATAGTCTTTAATGAAATGATGATAAAAGGTGCATCAAGCTCTCCCTTAAATGATATTATTAGCTGGGCATTATTAGCTGCTTTTGCCATAATTATAGCTATTGGTCATTTTCAGGCTGGATATTACACCTTGGGCAAAAGTAACCCAGCTTTTTGCCAAGAAAATATTTAGAATAACTAAAGGGATGCTTGATGAACAAGCATGGAGTGGGGGGACTTAAGTTCGTTGGTCTGGAATCTTGATAGCATGACCTTTTTTCACACCCTGGTGTAATCTTTCAATAAAACATATATTGATGTACCATGTTGCTTATTTAGTTGTGAACATGAGAGAACTACTTTCACTGGATTCCTGATTTTCTTTTTAACCCTTTCCCTCATTTCCCCATACTGGTGGATCTAATACTGCACTGAGCATCTCTGCTCAACACTTATGTACTATGGAAATGCACATAGAGCATATTTTCAATGTGTTTTGCAAATATTAAGTTTTGTGACCTTTTGGTGAGTGACTAGTATTTGTTTGCTTTGACCTGTTGACCTTGTGGGTTCCATGCCTGGGTGAGCTAGGACAGGGTCTTAAGGTCCCTTGATAGAGAGGAAAGGACCTACCCCCTCCACCTATTTGGCAAGAGTGTCTTACTTGGGTTTATTAGTTAGCTGTTCTATGAACAAGTGGGCAGTTTAATCTAATCTAAAACGGTGTGTTCCTTATTTGCTCATGTCTGTAGCAATGTAGCATTTTGTTTCCAAAGATGAATGCTGGAAAACTGCATTAATGAGACTTACTTTTTACATTGTTCTTGCCTTTTTTGCCACTTTTTAAAGTTTTCTTGCAATGTGTTTGCACAGCTTCTCCTTACCTCTTCCTCCATTCCTTTTTCCTTCTGACATACAAGAAATAAATTTCAGTGCTGACCTATTGTTCTTGTCTCCTGTTGTCCAATTGGGTGGGCCCTGGGTGCATGGGCAATGATGGGGGAGCAGATCTGGCTGCCTCTTCCCCACCCCTACCTCCAGCCGGCCTTGCAGGGAGGGTTGGGGAGATAGATGCTCTGACCCAGGGTTCCCGAAAAAATGGTAGGCCCTGTAAAAATGTGCACCCCTTCCCCTACTGCTCCATACCCCCACCCCATCGCCCAGTGCTCAGGGCTTGTCCCACTCCACCCCATGCTCCTGCCAGGGAGTGAGATCAGGGCGCTTGGGGCTTGGAAGCCCCTGTGGCCTGACTCTGCTTCCTGGCAGGAGGGTCAGTTGAGCGGAGTGGGGCAAGCCCCCTGACCCAGCTCTGCAGCTGGAGCGCCGGAGCTGGGCGAGCCCCTGTGCCCTGCTCCCACTCCTCAGCTAGAGCGCTAGGCAGCTGGTGTGGAGCAAGCACTGGGGCGGGAGCAGAGCTGGGACTGGGGGTTTGGGCCTGGATGTTAAGTGAGTGGGCCGCAGCCCACCCATGGCTATGCATATCTGTCGCTCATCAATTGGGGAATGTGTTCCAATGGTCCCAATCCGCATATCTGTCATTTGCTATTTACCATACACTACCGCAAATGACGGATATGCGGATTGAGACCAGCATGAGTTGGAACATGTTCCCCTATTGATGAATGATGGATATGCAAAACAGATAACGGGGAGATATATATTGGGGGACCCCCTATATAGACATTTTGGCTCAGGCTGGAACCCAGACTCTAGGCCCCTCCCCTTTTGCTGGGTTTCAGAGTTGGTGATCCAGCCTCGGCCTGAATGTCTAGGCTGTTATCTTTAGCCCTCTAGCACAGGGGTGGGCAAACTTTTTGGCCCAGTGGCCACATCTAGGTATAGAAATTGTATGGTGGGCCATGAATGCTCACAAAATTGGGGGTTGGGGTGCAGGCTTGGGTGAGGGCTCCAGCTGGGGGTGCAGGCTCTGAGATGGGGCTGGGGTGAGGGGTTGGGAGTGCAGGAGGGTGCTCCAGGCTGGGACTGAGGGGTTTGACTGGTGGGAGGGGGATCAGGGCTGGGGCAGGGGGTTGGGGCACAAGAGGGGGGTCAGAGGTGCAGGCTCTGGGTGGCGCTTACCTCAAGCAGCTGCCAGAAGCAGCGGCACGTCCCCCCTCCAGCTTCTTTGCGGAGGCATGGCCAGGTGGCTCTGTGCACTTTGCCACACCAGGCTGTGGTTCCTGGCCAATGGGAGCTGCAGGGGCAGCACTTGAGGTAGGGGCAGTGTGTGGAGCCCCCTGGCTGACCCCTCCGTGTAGAAGCTGGAGGGAGGACATGCTGCTGCTGCTTCTGGGAGCTGTGCAGAGCGGGGCAAGCCAGATTAAAATGTCTGGAGGGCTAAATGCAGGCTGTAGTTTGCCCAGCTCTGCTCTAGCACAAGCCTTGCCAGCCCAAATCAGTTGACCTGGACTTTGAGACTCACTGACCTTGAGTTGTTTTTTGCAGTTTAGATTTACAATCTTAGGGTATGATTGTCAAGGCAAAGACAAAGCCTGCCTTTATTTCTGTGTATTGCCTAGCACAATAAGATGCTGAACAGGAGCTGAGTACTACCATAGTATAGCTACTCGTATACTGAAATGTAGGAGAGAGGCTGCTAAGGAGATGTAGTCCATACAGATCATACCTACCACCAGTGATGAGCATGTCACAAGGTTACGAGTATCACACTCTGGCACACAAGCCATCTACGTCTGGCATATCCTGGTGGTGGTTCACCTGGTGCCATGGGTGGTTGCACCTATCTTCATGTTTGGTTTAGCCCATCTGTCAATGCTGACTATTGGCACTTGTATAAGTGCTGTGCATTCCCTCTTCAACCTCTTAGGGCTAGTCCTACACCTGTTCTCTAGTAGACCGGGGTCACGCTTACATTGAGTGCCATAGATTTTTTTCATTCCTCCTCTTCCCCCCTCCCCCCCACGCCTTGTTAGGTGTCATCACCAAAAACATAAAAATAGTACTTAATTTATTTCTGTATAAGTGATTTCCTCCCCATCATCTTGGTCCCAAACAGTGTAATGGCTGGAGATCTGTGAAGTATCAGAAACCATAGGCCATTTTTTTTAGCTCGTACTTAAATTGATGGTCCTGGGACACTATAGCAAACTGGTGGTTGGGATTTTAGTGAATTGGAATAGAGTGGCTTGAAGTCCCTGTGATTTTTTTTTTATATGGATGACTATGTTCGGAAGGTATAAATGATGAGCTCAAGCAGAAATATGTCTCTACTGGGGATATGATGCCCATATATTACAATATTTTGTTAACTGAACATCTAGGAAGCATTGTTGCTTATATTAATCCATTCAACTATTTGAGCTATAATCTAACATCTACTCCACATCAGGCTTTTGCTCAATTGTACTGAATGCTAGTGGCAAATGACAAAACACCTTGAATGAATAAATATAATTAAAACATTAAATCCCTGCTTTGTTTAAAACCCATTAGCAAACATCCTCAATTTAGTCCAAAAACTGGCATCAAAAGACTAATACAAAAAGTTGGTTATCTTTTATCCAAGTAAAACTGAATAAACTATTAATGTATATGACAAAATATTACAGGCCCGATGAGTCTACAATCTATGGCTGAATGCCACAGTGGAAGTTTCAGAATGCGTGATCATCTCTCAGTGATTGTAGCAGCTTGTTACCAGTATCAGAAAACAAACGCCTTTCCCTCATGCATAACTTAAATCTTAGCTACAGAAGTGCAGCATCTGCTCCTTTTGTAATAAAGGATGTCTTCAAACCCTCAATCATCCTTCATTGAGTCACAGGGCTCCAGTTCAGGAAAAAGAACACTTTATTTTCCTCTGAACAAATTTTCTGGGCATGGGTTGCTCTCATAATAGTGGCAATCATGGAAGTTGGAGAGGGTGGTGGTAATAGTGCCAGTAGGCCTAAAGTTCTTAGTGCTTTTCATTATAACTGTTAGTAAACAAAGGATTAGATTTTAATATTGGTGTCCAGAGCGGTAGATAAGCTCTCCATTTAAGATGGAAGGTCCTCTTGATGTATATATTTTAGGCTCTCTGCTCAGCATGCTTCCAAGCTACATGGACTTTGCAGCTTGGTAAAGATACATATAGGGCAGATCTTCACTACCTGCCGGATCGGCGGGTAGTCCTCCATCTATCAGGGATTGATTTATCGTGTCTCATTTAGATGAGGAAAATCGATCCCTGAACGTGCTCCCGATCGACTCCGGAACTCCAGCTCGCGAGAGGCGGAAGTGGAGTTGACGGGGGAGTGGCAGTGGTCAACTTGCCACCGTCCTCACGGCCAGGTAAATCGATTTTAAGATACGCCGACTTCAGCTACGCTATTGGCATAGCTGAAGTTGCGTATCTTAGGTCAACCTCTTCCCCTCCCCTCCCCCCCCCCCAGTGTAGACGAGGGCATAGAGAGCAGAAGTGGCTTTAGAAGGGGTTCATGGGTTCAGTTGCATCCATAGAAATCATGAAACCAAGGGTGCAAACACACCCTTTGCGGGGAGAAAGGCAGGGAGCCGTGTTCACTCCTTTGCATGAGAAGCCATGTGTGGCTCTATAGCCTGGATCCTTTGTCATGGTGCTGCTATTCCTGGCCATGTTCACTGTGCAGTGATATCAGCTGCATGCTGCTATGAAGGCCAGAAGGGCAAAAATCTGCCAGAGGGGAGTTGTGGGGGGTGCTGTGGTGTGGATGATTGCCTCCATGTGTCCAGATCTCCAGGTAGCAGGAAAAGGGGTGCAGGGGACTGAGGCCTTTTCCTGCTCTGAGCAGCTGCATCTGGATGCTGAGCAGATACGCCTCCCCCTATAATCCTGGGCGGGGTCTCTTGTCACCGTGAGTAATTGGGATCAGCCCTTAGGTGACTGTGCAACAGGCCCTGCGCTTAGTTGGGTGCCGGATGCTCCTCTTGCGCTGGTACTCTGCTTGTATCATAGTCTTTTTGTATTTACTTTTTGTTTGTTTCAATGTAATATGATTATATTAGAGTTTAATATGGTGCACCCACTGAATTGGGAGGCTCCATCCACCACTGGCAGAGTTCATCTCGCACAGAATTCATAAGCTGTACAGATAGATTACCCAGATCATCACAGCTTGTACAAGAAGGACCGCCATGATATGTGTTAACTTTGTGCGAGAGCAAATGTCACCCTGAAGATCTATTGTATACTCTGGTGGTGGTGGGAAGTGGCAATGTCAGAGTGGACATGCCAGCATGTCTATGCATCAGCTGTGCTATGGGAGGGGTATCCATGACTTCTCTGGGTAGGATACAGATTGAGTGGGTGAGTGGTGGTGTCAGGGTGACCAGATGATGTCCCCATATTATTGGGACCATCCCAGTATTAGGGGATTTGTTTTATATGGGCAACTATGGTCTCCTCCCCCCCCACCCCACCCAAAAAAAAAAAAAAAAAAAAGGTGTCCTGATTTTTCACATTTGCTATCTGGTCACCCTAGGAAGTGTGTATGTGTGCACTAAAATCCATGCTCACATCAGTCTAGTGGCTGAATACCTTGTGTAGAAAGGGGTAGGGATGAGAACTGAGTGAATTTTTTCTGTCATAATTTATTTGCTGAAAAATGCGGTATTTCACTATTTGTGCATTTGGGTTGCATTTGGGGAATGGTTTTGGTTCCCCCTTCCCCCAAAAGTCAAAACCATTTCTTTTTGACACTTTTTAAATGATTCAACGTTTCATTTTGATATTGAGCAAATTTTTTTCATTTATTTTTATACTTTTTTTAAATAAGCGAAACATTTAATTTCATGTGAAGTAATCTAAAACAATTTTTTGGAGGTTTGTGTTTTTTGTTGTGTCGTCCCCATCTCCCCCCCCCCTGCGGTTTGACCACCAAATTGAAAAATTAATTATTCGCTCAACTCTAGTAGAACCATAATAGCTACTATTCCAGTTAGCCACGGAGGGGCTGTGATTCCCGATGGTTTAACGTGAATTCTATTTTTTCTATTAAACTTTAAATGGAAAGATGTTGTGGTTTGATATGTTCAGAACTACTTGAAACTATACTGCCGTCTTCTCTTGTTCAGATGGAAAAATAAGATTAAGGGTCACACTTGAATCCATAAAATGCAACAGCAAGGTTGTCAGTTGTTTTCATTTTCTGCCATACTGGGCCTACAGATATCTAGGGCTAGCTTCATAATCTGTACCTGGATATCTGTAGACTAGAGGTTGTTGAAAATTTTCAAATGAAATAGGACCAATCCCGAACTAAATTTTCAGATTTAGTTGGGGATTGGTCCTGCTTTGAGCAGGGGGTTGGACTAGATGACCTCCTGAGGTTCCTTCCAACTCTGATATTCTATGATTCTTCGAAACTAAGTTTTTGTCAGCAAATGCTGTTCTGATAAAGTGAAAAGTTTGTTGGATCTGTTTACAGATCCAAGAAAATGTCTTTGTTTCTATTTGATAACCTCAGTTTCAAGGTTTCAGTTTCACAGCAGCAGTGACACTGACAAAAATGTCAATTTCACATATTTTTATTTTGGGAACACCAGGTTTTGGTGTTTTCAATGAAATTTTCAGTTCTTGAGAAATTTCAGTAAACTCAGTGTCATTGCCAATTGGAAAGAGAACAAATTTTTTGTGAACCAAATCCCCTGAGTTTCAGCTAGCTGTGTTGTAGACACAATACAGCAGAAAATGAAAAGAATTGTATATAGTAGGTGTATAGACTTCTGACTTCCACTGATTTCCGGCTTCTAAATATCTTGGTGGATCTGGACCTAACAGTCTTTCTTCTGAATTTTGTGGTTTAGTGGTTGACACTTAATCTTGTTCACTCGAAAAAACAAAACATAAAGTCACATTTCTCAAGTAACTTGCTGAGAAATTAATTGGAAGAAGCAATAGTGTTAGAAGCTGACTAGTGGATAGGGAGGCAAAAATTAGTGCATGTTTTTGTGGCAAACTTTAGGGGCCTCCGTACAAGTAAAGGAAATTTGTGTACTAGCTGATTTTAAAAGCAGTTTCTACTTCTGAAGAACAAAAATTAATAAAACCGAGTATAGAATCCAAATAAAAAACATGCTATATATTTTATAGAATGTTGCATCTTTACTTCATAAACATAGTTTATATAGGTAGTATTTATTTATTAACTAGTATACTAAAGTATATAGGGAATATTCTACAGAGACATTGAGTAGATATGACAGTTGACTTCTGTGGAGTTTTTTGTTTTTCTTAGCAGATTCAATTACTATTCATGAAGATTGTCCGTAATATTATTTTTGCTTTTCTACATTTTTTGTATGCTATGTATTCAGTTATTTAAGGTGACTGTATTGCTTCATTATGAAACTAGAGACCAATTTTTAAATGTACAGTATTTCTTTTGCCATTTACTGTGCAAAGATTACATTATATGAACATCATATAACAAGGCATACTCCAAATTAAAGTCTAATGAAATCCTAATTCTCTGTGAACATGGTCATGACAATGGTGATTATTTTGAATAAAGAGACTGAGTGACTACTTTCCTTCGATCTTTGTTTTCCACATTATGTAGTGGGTTTTAATTAAACTGCATAAACTGTTATAACGTAGTATTTATTTTTGTTTGAACTGTCACATGGGGGGTAAATCATATAATACAGCATACTCATATATTCCAGGCTGGTTGTGGTATGTGGGTTGTTGTGTTTTTGTTTTTTGTTTGTTTGTTTCTTTAAACTTACCAGAACAGTAATGAATTAAAAGCTTTACTTGTCCAAAACTTTAAATGTAGATTTAATTTTCATATTTTTATTTTATCACTAAAGACATTATCTTAGTGGTGAATTTATTTGCCTTTGTTATGACTAATACATCTTTAATTTATAGAGCTACGTAGGCACCCTGAATTTGAAGTACCATGATTTTCTATCTGTGAAGCATAACTTAAAAAAGAACATGGAAGATATTTTTGCGATCTTTCATTATTCTAGAATTTTCACTTGATCTTCATTGCATAATAATTTGATGAATGTTAATGCTAAATTCAGTTTGATTTTCCCATAATGCAGTTTGCACTCAAAGTCTAACCTGTATTTCACTTCCACTTGTGGAAGGTTTTGAGGATAGGTAAGCTCTCAAATGAATATGGAAAATTGGTTACTCAAAGTGACAAGAAAAGAAAATACATTTTATTTTTGTTTAACACTGGAAGATCTCCGTACAGGCAAGCAGATGGACCAGTGGGTATCATGAACTTTCCTGCTAAAATGGCACCAGCTGTACTTGATGAGAAAACTTCCCATTTAATTTCTTTCTATAATTGTGGAAAAACCTTCTTTATACTGAAAGACCATTGCTACAATAACTTATTAGGCTAATGAGATTTAAGTAGTATAGGTTGCTGTAATATACTCATGGGGGAATTCTATGCCCCCCCCCAAAAAATTCTATGCACAATATGCTAAAATTCTGCAAAATTCTGCCTATTTTATTTGTCAAAATAATACTTATCAGCCAAGCTGCCACCTCTCTCAGAAACCTGACACAATGAGTTTTTCCTCTCTCCACTGGCTTCTTCATTGTCATTGGCTCACCTTTCTGGGTTTCAGGTGGCTTTCAGCCCAAAATGCAGGTGTGCTTGTAGCTGACCCACTTCAATGGTGGGTCAAGGGGTAGCTCAGGCTACAAATTAGTGAGGCGTTTCTAGCAGCTGGATGTAGGACAGGATTTTCTCTAGTCGAGTCCTCGCTTTCCTAAAGTCAGGATTCCTTCTACACCAACTTCGTCCTTTTAAAAATCCTTATAAATATCTAGTAGTCCTAGCTGTTATCTACTGGGAAATTAACCATTTTCAAAAGTATTAAGGGAAAGTGTGGAGTAGGGTAGTAGTGGGAGGAGGAAGGGAAATTGGACTGAGGGAGCTAGTAGGTGAGTGTGTTCCATTCCTGGGTAGGAATTGACTTGAGGGGTAAGGAAGGTTGCTGCTGTGATCTTCATTTGCTAATAGGCAAGTGCTTGCCATACTCTTGACTTCAATAGTTTATAAATTTTGTCGAAGTTTCTATTCACCTTCCGTGTTGAACTGGGATGGAGAACACTGAATTTGTGGTTGTCTACTTTTCTGCATTGTAGAAGGCCAAACTGCATCTCTGATGTTAATCGTCATAAATTTTTATTTGCATTTTACTTTCAAATCTGTTGAGTGTCTTGGGGACAAAAATATCCTTGTAAACTTTCAAAGTTTAAACAAGTTTTAGTTTATTAATTTTCAGTTACAATAACTATTAGACTTCTGAAAAACTTGATATTTGTCTCTTGTTTGACCTCTTAAAAATGAATTGTATCTTTTTAGGCATGTCCTTCCTCCCTCCAGTGTATTGTACGCATGTTAAAATGTATAAATATTTGACATTTATCATGTTAAAACAAAAAGTCAACAAAATTCATGAAAATCTCTACTGAGAGCTGCATCTTACGCAGGTGTCCTGCTGCTTGAAATATGACTCCTGGTGTGTATTGTACTCTTAGCCCTAGGATTCAGTAATGAGATTGAGTGGTATCTTGCGTGAGCACTCCTGAATGATTGACAGTGAGGTGATGTGAATCATCATTTATCAAGATATTATCGTGCCTACCCTTGATAATTTCTCCCTGCTGTCTGGGGAGGTGGTGAGGAAGGATATGACTTTGTGATGTCAAAGTAATTAGTGTGTGTTGGTTTCCAGCTGAACAAACTGGAAGCTAATGATCAGGTAAATGAAGATAGACTACATTAGTGTAGACAAAGTAGCAAGGACCTTGGGGAAGAGTTTATCAAAATTTCATGGGGGTTATTTGAATGTTTTACATCTAATGGTTCAGTTTTATTCATTCAGTTATGAGCCATAGGTAAAATTCCTAACATAAGAATACTTCACCAACTATCCATTTTGTTTCCATGGCATTTGTTGATTTCTACATTTGGTTGAAGTGTGCCTGCTTTAGGATTAGAGATATCTTACTGTTTTCATAAAATTTGGATACTTGCATACAACAGAGGGAACTGCTAGTTAAATTGTATTAAAGAATCATAGCAAGGGTTGTAAGGGGTTTTATATATGTGATAAAGTACTGAAAATCACCTATACTTTTCGCTTTCCCTGTATTTCCATCTCACACTTGGTCATTTATTCTCTTAAATATTTTTGGGTTGCTAGAACACTGAACGCACATGGATAGTCTTGGATATCTCTGTGGCCTTTGTAATCTGCATCTGCAGTGTCACAGCAGGTACTTAACAAAGATAGTGGTTTCCTAATGCAATTTAAAAGTAATGGGATGCATAAGTCATTACTGAAATATTTATTTCTAAAAACCTATTGTGTGCATATTTATCATAATGTTTCACATGACAGTGAAGTTACAAAACCGGCTGAATATAATTTAGCTACACAATCCCTTAAATCATTGGCTGGTGGCCACAGTGTGGTACTCTTACTGTTAGCAATTAATCTCCATGTTAATTAACTTACTGCAAAATTATCAAATATGCTTGCTTTTAAAAATGTCTTAAATTTACTCCTATCCATTTATCAATAAACATGTATTAACAGTATGTCAAGCCTCAAATTTCTTCATGACTAACCAGCATTATTCAAGGTAAATGATCTAACTAAATGCAAACAGAATTTAAGTAACTTTAAGAATAGATTCCTGTTTTTTCTCTCCAAGATTTCCTTCATTAATTTAATCAAACCATCATTGCAAAATCATTAGGCAGGCTAGAATTTAAATATATGGCTTTAGTGTATGTTTGTATTTTACTTTTTTGTGTCCCATTCATCCCCCTCCTCCTCCCCAATTCTTTGATGAAAGTGAGTAGGCTAGAATCCCTGTCAGGAATTTGTCCACATTAATATGGCTCATCAGAGACATTATATTTAATTGGAGAGCCTGTGGTATAGTAGCAGGAGGCTGAAGGGAATTATTTAGCATTAGCAATGGCTCATCTGGGAGTTGTGCACTAATCAAGGAGCTTGTGTGTTAGCTGTGGGGATGATGGGAATTATGACGATTATGACATGTTAGCACATGTCTGTATGAGAACTGGACAGGCAATGAGTTAATCAAGAAGTATATTAAATGGCTCTCATGCTGTTTCCTTATTACTCTGTATCCTGTCTGTCAGGTTGTGTACTTCAAAAACCGACAAAATTGAATATATAGTTTTTGCAGGTAAAGTAGTTACCGTTGTTTCCCCCACAACCCCCAAAAAAAGAAAAAAAAAAACAAAACCCTTCTCGCCATGCTTTTGAAGCATATGCATATAGACTTTTTAACCCTTTTTAAAATGGAAAGCAATTCACATATTTCAGTAAACTATTAATATTTAGCACTTGGCAGCTACAGGCAAATAAAAGCATTAATCTTTTCCACCATCAAAATGCTCCAAACCTTGCGAAAAAAATTCCCCTTAGCTGTAGAGGGTGGTCTGTTTGTGTGCCAGGTAGACCCATTCTGTGCCCAGCATGGGTAGAGGCATCCATTTCATATCTGTCATGAAACTATCAGTTAGAAATGCTAGAAATGTACATGTTTCCAGGAAATAGAACTAATAAATTGAGTTCATTTTAAAAAATAAATTGAAATGTTGTCTAAATCCGCAAGCGGACTGGATTAAATCTGTAGGCAAACTTATCTTAGAGTTACTGTAGAGATGAGCTCACACAATTTTTTTTATTATTGTAAGCACTGCCAAATTTAATAAAACTTTCTACCAAACTGTGACCTTCATGTATTAACTTAATTAAAGCAGTATCATGGATAGTACTCAAAGTGTTAACCTGTAGGAGGTTGTTATTGAAATCCATTATCTATGGAGTCAGTATTAGTGGTCAGCAGCATCAGAAGTAAAACTGCAAGTAAGACACTCCCTTGGGTGCTGTGAGCTCAGCAGGTTAAACTGTCAAAGCTTCTTAAAGGACTGATAGTTAAACCCCCTGGAGTTATAGGTAAACCAATCATTTGCCATCAGCAGGGAATATGACTTTATTTAGCAGGCAGAAAAAAATTAAATGGTAACAGGAAAGAGGATTTAGTCAGAACCCTCATATTTGCAATACTAGGTTATGTATATACTGTGTACTTTGGCAAATCTTCCTTAGAATTCCAGGTTTCTTTTTTTCTTCAACAGGAAATTAGTTATTTTAGCAATGTTTTATAAAATAGATTGAATAAGCTGTTAAGTCATATATAGCATTTTAAAAGTCTATGCATGTTGTAAAAAAGGAAGAAAAAATCGCCTTTTTAAAAAGGGGGGGAGTCGTCAATATGTAGAAGTCCTAATTTATAGGAAATTGTTACAGAAAGGAAAATAGTATAAATTTGCAGAAATAGGTTTACTGAAGTTTGTATATATCCTCTTTATGAAATGTTGAACACGTTATTTATTGATATTTTTTGTACATGTTTTAAATATATAAATGCTATTCTGTACATGCCATAAAACATACATGATAAATATCACAAAGAAGGTAACATTCTTACTAAAATTTTTGTATTTCCACCTTTATTTTTTATGTTTTAAACATGCAACCTTATGGTCCCATAGGAAGGCAGTTGTTTTGCATTTATGTTCCTTGTTTCTCTCTTTTTGTAAAGGAAAATGATTTTTTTAAACTGAACTGTAATATTTTAGATGGTCCCAATTAATCTATAAAGCTAACACTTCTGATCTGAAGTGTGTAAATGGAAATGAGAGCTGAGCACATGCTTTTGTGATGACTAGTAAGAGGTTGGATCTGGGACTATGCTAAACTCTAATAATCTTGGCAATTGTCTGCTGGGAATGCTCCAAGTGATTCTCTACCTCCCCCCACCCGTGATTTTATGACACTTTAAACTGACCGTTTTCATTTTTTATACTTCACTGTTGGATTATATAGTATTCCAAAATGAACACTGTTCAAATATCAATGACCTGTTTCTGCACCACTTTCAGAGTGGTGCAATTCTGTTGAGCCATACCAGCGAGATTAGATAATGCAATGGACAATAAGGCTCAGCTGTTCTTGAGCTGAGTCTGCTGAGGCACAACTATGTGACAATATTTTTACCTTGGGGAATTGTTCAAAAAGCAAGTGAAAAGGGGGAGGTTCGGGTTTATAATGGAAACTGCTCAATAAACTTAGTTGTATTAACTGTAACACTGACTGCAAAATGAATACAGTATTTTTTGGCAACTTTGGAGTTTCATTGTAGTCATGATCAGAGAATCTCAAAAATTTGCTGCTCTTGCAATGACCACAGGACTTATAATGTGGGGAAGGAGGATTGGAAAATTCTTTTTTTGTAAAGGCTCTGTTGTCTGGTGCAGAAGGGGCTGGGCCCTGGCCTCTCCCGGGCCCTGGCTCATCTGACCTCTGTTAGGGCATCTTGTGCCACTGTACAGGGTAGACTCACCCAGTGGTGGTACTAGCACAGCAAGGACCAGAATTTGGAGAGAGGACAGTGGGCCCCAGGCACTGTCCCTCCACATGTGCTCAGCAGAAGATAATTCAGTCTGGCCCTAAAATTTGAGGTTGTGGTAATGATCAACTAGTGATCTGTAAACCCGTTTCACCAGTGTTCCGTTACACAGCAATTACAGCATTACATGTAACTCCAGATACAGGCTTGCTTGTTGACTTTTAGGTCTACGGAGAGATGGCCGTGTGTGTTTGGGCAGCATAGCGCAAACTCTGTAAGTTCTGCGGTGTTTTGGGTGAAACAGAGTCCAGTATAATGATATAACTAGCATTGTTTAGCTACTATATGTTGCTTATAAAACTAGAAAAAATAAAATAATACTGCATGAAACAGCGTTGTTTGTCGTGTCCCTCCCCTCCCCCCCCCCCCCAACCCCCGTTTTCTAAGGCTCTGTCTGCACTACAGCTTTTATCCATGTTTGTAGCTGGTTGGTGACATGGTTGACTGAAAATGGTTTGTCCCGGCTAACTTACATGACTCCGTTAATAACTATGACAGTGAACCGTGTTTTCCCTTCTTGCGCAACTACGTGGGCTGTAGCATGATGGTTATCCTGTAGCTTGGTTTTAAAGCTGTTGTTTCCTAGGAGAAAGGGGATCCCCTAACTGACCATGTAACTGGTGAGTCTGGTTCTTCCCCTCTCATATCTGGTAGAGATTCCAGGATGCATTTCCCCATATGATGCTCTGTGTGCTTGACTGCTAGGTGCTCTGTGGTCACCTCCTGGAAGGCGCTGTGCAACAGCTACCTAGCCTGTAGTGGAGTACGCTGGTGCAAATACAGTTAGATCCTGTGGTAAAATCAGACCACATATACTGAATTGTGTTGACTTCTTAGCTGCATGTCTCTGCCAGCTATGAAACTCTACTCCTGTAAAATATTTACTTTTTTTAGAATGTGGTTCTACTGTGAAAAGTTACTCCAAAAACAGCATGCCACCCGGTTCCTGGTTTACCGTGCTCCAGTGTCTTCCAAAGCACATTTACTCGGTTGACAAGTATAAAGATGGTTTTTGTAACAGCCAGTGTTGCAAACTCTTTTTGGGATCTGAAAGTCAAGCTGTGTTCTTTCTTGCTTTTACATCAGCACTAGTAATGAAGATTCTGCAGGCCTATATCTGCCCTCAGAATGCTATATGGAACTCCATTACCTTCAAATTCGCCCGCTAACTTCATTAACAATTCTGATGCTTCATGAGCCAGAAAAGAACTCAGCCCAGTCTCCTGTAATTCTGTTGGTTCTGCAGGACTAAAGAAGTGAAGAGTATCAAAATAACTGAAAACACATATGGAACAAATCTTTTGAATGAGAAGGTAACTTTTCAGAGTAGAACGACTCTTTGAGCACCATAAATGCTAAGCTTCAGTGAAAATTGTATTGTGAGGTCATAGTTTAATAAGACATTTAGATATCGGCTTTAAGATTTTGGTTTAAGAAGAATGACAATATACTGAAGCACAGGAAAAGTTTTTATATGAAGTACATTTAATGAATCAAAAGTTTGTATAGACCGCTGTGGAACAATGGCTTTCCTATTTAAAAAACAGTGTACTTGTATGAATATAGTTTTGGATGGCATTCATCTTTAAACATGAGAACAAACTGGTTTACTATTTAAATTGAATATTATATATAAAAGACATCACAAATATTCATTCACTGAACGCCAAAAAGGATGCCAGGTGCTACTACACGCCTGGTAGAAAATGTCCTGGACCATGCCCAAAAAGCTTATAATCAAAGGCACTGATTCTGTAATTTAGTCTGTGTGAGCTGACCCTCCATTTAACTCACTGGTGCTTTGAGAATGAGTGCAGGGGTCTGCCTGAGAACAACTTGTAGCATCGGGGGGCTAAATTTTTGTGGAAATTTTCTGGTGGGTGTTTGTGGGTGGGTGTTTGTTTTGTTTTTAATTGCCCTAGTTTACATAGACCATCTCAATCTGTGCTCAGGCAGCGTGACTGCAATACTACAAGGTGGGATCACACTTATTACTGAAACATCTCAGGCAAAAGTCATGGGATAATTGATAGGATAGAACTAGCTTTGTTATGCAGTACTGTTATTGATGACATTGGGTAAGCATTCTGTGATAAAGAGTGAGCTTGGCTACAGTGCTCTAGAAGGTCATGTTGCTGCTTATGAATTAGTTCTGACACAGGCATGAGCATAACCTGATGCAGGCTTTCTTCCCTTCCAAAGAACCACTGTGTCAAATATGATTAATTTTAAGACCGTTGCTTTATTCACTCTACTAAATATTCATATTTATTTAAATAAAATAAACCATTTTTATATCAGACTTCACTAAAGAATCCAAAAGTTGGAATGTTTTTTTCCCCATATGAAACAGGACATTTCTGTCACAAGTAGCTTGGGATGTTCACCCTTTTTTGACTTGCATGCATTTAAAGTGCATATCTGTTCAAAAGAATAACAGTCCTGCCATGCAGAAGGTATAGGCTCTCAATATGAAGCAGAAGCACAGTGTTTCTTCCCTACTTATTGTATCTTCCTTTTTAAAGAAGGATGACTCCAAATTGGGCATTCCATCTACTCTCATAGTTGAAATCTGTGGGTTTTGGCCCCTCTCTAAAATCTGGACGCACCACTAAGCCAGCCTGAACTATGGGATAAGAAAACTGGTTTTACTTTCCTGACTATTTGGTGTGAGACTGCTAATCAAGGACCTGCTCCTTAAGACTACTGGGCATATTGTCTTTTATTGAGTAGTGCCATTGGCTTGGATGGGACTACTCGCATAAATAAACGCTGTGCACCAAATAAGTGCTTGCAGGACTGGGCCCTTGAAAACCAATTTTATTAAAATTACACACACCTTTTTTGTGTGCAGACTCTCAGTTTAGATTGTTTACACTTCAAAATAGCACTGCAGTTTGATCTACTCATGATGACTTCAGGCTTGACTTGTTTTATATGCATAAATGAATTTTATGTAGGTTTTTTGAAATGCTGACTGAAAGTAAGTGTGGAATATGTGCGATATTTGTACTAGTAGTCTTTCACAGTTCAGCTTCTCACAGAGTTTAGAAATAATTCCAGTATTTCATGTTAGGGTTAAATACCACCACACAATTGAAGAAGAGCTCTGTGTAAGGTTGAAAGCTTCTCTCTCACACGAACAGAAGTTAGTCCAATAAAAGATATTACCACACAATTATGGCATTTATCTCAGTGGATAGATAGGGCTTTAAAAACTATTTAGTATTCTAGACTGTATTTTCTTTGTGTGTGTGAGACAGAGAGAAATGAGGTATATTTTTTGCAAAGAAGGGAATTCAAACTTAATTTGCATTGTTTATTATTTTGGAGTTTTCCATGCCCATTTTTTTTTTAAGCTACCTTACAAAGGGTTTACTCATTAGCCCCATTTTATTATTTGAATTAATTGTAGTTTGTCTTGCTGAGCTGTATTACTCAGTTTGGGTCAATTGAGTGAACCCACTTATGTTGGAACAACATCCGTTGGCGCGTAATACTGATTTGAACTAAAAAGGAGTATGACTTGTTTGATTAGATTTTTGTCCAAACAACAGTCAAGATCCCATTTATTTAGCATACCAAACAGAAGTGTTCTGATAGAATTATCGTTACTTTTCAGATCTGGCAAAGACTGACTATGTATACAAATATGAAATATGGTAGTAAACTATAGAATCCAATATGGACAGAGGGAGTGGAAAAACTAGCAGCCACTTAGTGTAACCGTGTGTCCTTCAGCAGCATAAAATTCCGCATACGAAGACCTGCGGATACAAAGGGTGACGTAGTCTGAAAAGCTGGGACACTCAGGAAGCCCAGACATTTATCTCCTGAGGGATTGGGTGGGTGTGGGTGTTTTTTTTAAAATTTTTTTAATTAGGCATTTGCACTCAAATAATTGGCATCTGTCATATGGTAAACATCAGCAGCTGTCTGAAGTGCAAGACTTGTGTGAAAGCAATGCAGGTGATATTGGCACTTTGGATTAAAAAGCTGATCAGATATGTGTTTTCCCTCTTTTCCACCCTCCCTGCAAATTAACTTCCACTTTTTACAAAGAGTAGGTGGGAATTACCCTAAGGAGAATGAAGAAGACACTTCTGTGGCATGCCATGCCACCTATATAAATAAATATGAGCTGTGTGAAAGAAATGAAGGCCTTTATAGTCAATGTATACTTGTTGTATTATAAGCTATAATTTACATTAGGCATCTGACTTTAAAAGTATTTTCATTTTATAGACCATAAACAGTGTTGAAGTCAAGTTGCAAGTGTTTCCATTAAGTTGAAGTGTTCACATTATATATATGTACACCCACTTATCCCCAAAAGTTTCCATATTTAGAAAAATAGTTTTGATCGCTGGTTTTGAAAACACTGTGCTGGGGGGTGTGTGTGTGCACACATTAGTCATTTGGAGCAACTGAATGACTTAATGGTGAAGAAGACTACATTTATTCTGCAAAGTTAAACTCTAAATCTCAAGAGATAGTACATAAATCCTGGACATAAAACCTGCCACTTGTGACCCCCTATCCTATTGTGTTTCTGTAAATAAGATCTATAAATAAGGGGCTATCTGCAGATATGAAACAAGGAAAAACAAACCATTCTCCTTTTCCAAGACAAGTCACTGGGACAATTAGTCAACACAGATTGGGTATGGCATAGCTGGACAACAGTGTGTACTGGCATCAAATCATACAAATATTTTAGTACCTTCTATTAACAGTAACTAGCCACGACAACCTAGAAAGTTATCCAGATGAACTGTGCCAGTTACTTCATCATAGATTTTTTGGATCAGATTAAGTGTCTTCAGTATCACTTTCTGGAATTTTGGAAACAGTGCTTCCTGAGTTTTCTGCAAAAGAATATTCGGTCATTAAAGAATTTCATCTTTGAAGAAGTCTTTGTTTAGTAATCAAAGGCTGTGCTTTCTATTTAACCTTACTGGATGTTATGCACCCTCGTTGGCTGCACTTGCTGTTCGTGGCACCTTGTCTTGGTTGCTCTGGGGATTAGCACTGACGAGGTGTTTTGCCCTCCTTTGATGGTGTCTCTCCTGTCGTCCTCTGGCCAGCTGCCACGCAAGGGGCTTCCTCTTTTTGACTTGGCCCTCTGGTCTGGTCATCATGTATGTTTCCCCTCCCGGGTGGTGTATCAAAGTCCCTCCATACAAAATAGCAGTCTTCCCTTTACTACTCTGACCGTGCCATTCCTGCAGTGGTTAGTAGGGGAACCCAGATCCACCTTCTACTCCAGGTCCCAGCTCAGGAGCCCCCCGCCACATGCTCCCTGAGCACCGGGCCGGGCTGAGCCAGTGCGGTGCCCCCCCCCCCCACCCCCCCTGGCCAGAGTTTAGCTGGGCCTAGAGTTACGGGCAGCCTCCCCGAGCACCAGCTCCTCCTGATCCTGAGGGCCTGCTGAGCAGCCAGCCCTAGCAGTGCGGCGAGTAGCGGGGAACCTTTGGGGGTGGGGAGTGGAGTGGAGGAGGCGGTGGGGGTCTCCAGTTGTCCAGCAGCGGGTCAGCGGCAGCGCCAGGGAAGGCTATTATAGCTGCTGCCCGTGTGTAGTGTCCTGCTGCTGGAGCTTTTCCCCGCCACAGGGAAGGACTCTCTGACGGTGGGGAAACGCTCTGGTGAGGGGGGTGTGTGTGTGTGTGTGTGTGTGTTGGGAAGGGGATGGGGGTGTGGGAAGGGAGGCAGCGGGGAAAGGCTCAGGCAACTCTCTACTCCTGAAGCCTTTCCCCAAACCAGGGCCTTTCCTTACTGCCATGAGGGGCTCCAGCAGTGTGGGAGCTGCTGAATCCTTTCCTCATTGCTTCCTTCTCTGCCAGAGCCTTTCACTGACACATGTAGCTACTACAGACTCCTGCCAGTGGTGTATAGGGTAGATGTAGCTTTATTGGCTGAGTAAACAAGGAACTTTGTCTTCTGAAGAGGAATTGTATTTATGGCCTTTTCATCATGACAGTGCTGCTGTTGTGAGATTTATGGCGCCATGCTCTTTATAACATGAAGACTAGTGGGAATAAACGCATAGATTGTAGTTCTTTTCTAGCGTCTAAAGTATCTTATTGCATACGTGGCTGCTCTCATGAGTTCTTAACTATAAAGATGTGATATGTCCAAAAGTTGTTTGTTCTGGAGGATGGCAATTCAACTTGGAGTTGTTGCAAGATCAGAATTCCAGAGAAGTGAGCTGTAGCTCATGAAAGCTTATGCTTAAACAAATTTGTTAGTCTCTAAGGTGCTACAAGTACTCCTTTTCTTTTTTAGAGATCAATACGTGGCCATGACAAACTTTCACAAGATCAGTTTTTCCCCTTGTGTGGTGATGGGGCATGCCTCACAAGCTGCATTTTTGGCTGTGACATGGTACAGTTCAGGTGGCATGCTTTTTTAAAAAAATAAAAAGAACATACTTTACACTGTAAGAAAAGGCAAGTTATGCTTCATGTCTTTGGCCCTACCAAATTCACGGTCCATTCTGGTCAATTTCCCAGCCATAGGATTTTTAAAATTGTAAATTTCATGATTTCAGCTATATAAATCTGAAATTTCATGGTTGTTACAATCTTACTTCAAGATTTGTAAAAGCATTTTCCATTCGGATGTTTCTTGGATACTTAATTAAAAAACATTTAAATAGAATGATTATGCCTAAATAAACTTCTCTTATGGTTGAACTACTAATTAAATATAGAATATTTTCCATAATGGATTTGTCATGGATGTGGGGATTGGGAAGAAATAATACTGTGGTTGAGTATAATCTGTTGATTGATGTATGGATCCACACTCACAGGAGTATCACAAACCCACATGGTGTCACAGGTTGCTAAATTTTGCCTTTAAATCTGAGTTAGCTGAAAGATGTGTGGTATCACATGTTGCTAGATCTTTTAGCTACCCTTTTGAAGAAACTCTAGTGTCTTATGCCAACCATGACACGAAATATTTAGTCATTATGAAACGTGTTCTAGATATGTTAATTTTGGAGAGTATAAGCAGCTTGTACATAGGTGTAAGACATGACTTGGTAACGTATCATTTTGTTTTTTTGTTATGTTTTGTTTTGTGTCCCCCCTCACCCCCATTAGCATCTTAGGACCCTGTATCTATTTGAAATACATAGGTTGGAGGGAGGATAGTTCAACATTGTTAAAGTGTAGAGCAGAAACCGTCAGGCACCTCAAAAACATACATTCTTCCACTTGTTGGTACTGTCCACCTGTAGAGCTGAGATTAAATTGATGTTCTAATAATTTAAACTAATCAAAGTCCAAACAGTTTCAACAGTTGTTTAAAAACCAGGTTTTTTTTTTTCATTTGAAAGTAAATGAAGGGAAACAATTACTCCCTTGCAAAGTTTAGCATGAAATAAGTTATGGCTAAATTTAAAAAAGAAAACCAAACACACACTCAGTATAGGCATTTATAACTGACAAGCTAAAGCAACTTGAATTTCAGAGGAGACTGCTGAAATTCACAATGCTTACAAAGAGAAAAGTATTGGATTCTTCAAGAAATGTAGAAAATCTGCATGTATGTATGTTTCTGGTTTCTTCAGAGAGGGGACCTTGCAGTGTTACCGTGCATGTCTTTGCTCATCATTGTGTGGTAACTTGAAAGGTGCTATTGTAATGTAGATACAAATAATGACTTTGTAATAATTACCTGTAATTGTGGGTACTCTGTAGGTTTAGATATTACTATCATATTTCAATATAACTTGCCATATGTTATGTAATTTATTCATGGTACACTACATGAACAAATTCATCATGATCCAGTGTGTTACATAATAAGTAAAATGCCTGCCTTAACAGGTATTAGAGGGATAGCACATGAATGCTAGTATGAAATTGGTCTTTAAAGTTGGATGACTAGAGCCAGTAAATAATCAGCTATATAAAAGGTTCATGCCCCTTCAGTTACTCAATTCCTTCAGTTACTCAAGCGGCTGCCATTAAAGTCAACAAATGCTGACATTCATGCCAGAGGGTGGCATGAAAAGCTCTTTGGCTTCGCATGCAGAGAGCCTCTGCTTTGTGCGCCATGCCAGAGCAGAACAGGCAAAATGAAACTAATAAAGGATGTTGTCAATTCTACTTTTTTGCTATGCCTACACATGGGGTAGAGCAAAGGAGGGGGAGGACTGAATTGATGCTGAACTCTGAGCAAGGGATGGGGAAGATGCCAGCAATTAGGGAAAATTTGGGGGAGGTGGAGGGAGAAGGGAAACAACCAGAAAACAAGGGGGAGGGGGAAAAAGAAGTGAGCAGGGAATGCTAAGGGAGGAGAGGAGCTGAAAGAAGAGAAGAAAAAAGGAGAAATAAACACAGAAATGTCACTTTTGACTCAGTTCACAGTAGTTCTAATGAATGCAGTTCAGTGTTTGAGTGTCTGTATCGCTTTTGTGGTTTTTTTTTTTTTTTCCTTTTTGGTATTCAAAAAAATGATCATCTAACTTTTTGTCATAAGATTATATGTTACTGTAAGGAAAGCCTCAATCCTGCCAACATTTACCTGCTTAACTTCACTCACCTGAATAGTCTCATTTAAGTCAGTAAGATTACATATGTTCTTGAAGTTTTAAACTTTGTACATCTTGACAAACTGGAGAAATGGTTGAAAATAAATAGAATGAAGTTCAATAAGGACAAATGCAAAATACTGCACTTAAGAAGGAATAATCAATTGCACAGATACAAAATAGAAATGACTGCCTAGGAAGGAGTACTGCAGAAAATGGATCTGGGGGTTATAGCGGTTCACAAAATAAATAAAAGTCAAAAATGTAATGCAGTACTATTGCGAAAGAAACAAACATCATTCTGGGCTGTATTAGCAAGAAGAAGGAAGGAAGAGTCAAGAAATAATTCATCCACTCTATTCAGCACTGATCAGGCCACAACTAAAGTAAATACGTCCAGTTCTGCGCACCACACGTTGGGAAAGATGTGGACAAATTGGAGACAGTCCAGAGAGAGAAAAATGATTAAAGGTCTAGGAAACAAGACCTATGAGGAAAGGGGGGGGGGGGAATTGGATTTGTTTAGTTTGGAAAATAGAAGAAAAGGCTGAGGGGGCACATGATAACATCTTCAACTATGTAAAAGGTTGTTGTAAAGAGAAGGGTGATAAATTGTTCTTTCTCCACCAGGACAGGATAAGAAGTAATGGACTTAAATTTCAGCAAGAAAGATGTAGATTAGACATTAGTAAAAAGTTCCTAACTGTAATAATAATTAAGCACTGGAACAAATTACCAAGGGAGGCTGTGGAATCTCGGTCACTGGAAATTTTAAGAACAGGGTAGACAAACACCTGTCAGGAATGTTTGTGCAGGGGACTGGACTAGATGACCTATTAAGGTACCTTCCAGTCTATGGTTCTATGGTAAGGATGCATGCAGGTTTTGGACCTTAAAATGTTCTTGCTCTTAGTGCTTAATGAAACCTAGTGCATAAATTAATTTTGGCAGTGTTTGTTCAAAATAATATATTACAATCTAAGAATTGTTTTCTGTGTGTTCAAATAGACATTATTAAAATCTCCTCCATAAAGACTTTATTTATAAAAAAGGAAAAAAAATAGGTATAGTTGAATAACTACATAGTAAAACTTAAGTATTTGTCAGAAGTTGTGATGGTTCACATGTGGTAGATTAGAGATTCCAGAAAGTGAGGTGTGTTTGTAGATCCTGATTCAGGGAAGTATTTAAGTGCATGCCTAATTTTAAGCATGTGATTAGCCCTACTAATTACAATGGGACAAATCATATGCTTAAAATTAAGCATGAATTTAAGCACCTTGTTGAATCTGGGAATTAGGGTTTAATTCTCCAAACTAACTCTTAAAAGCCTGACTAAAAATGAGAAACAAAACTCAGGTTCAGAACAAACGCCCCTCTTACGTCAGGAGATTGTGCTTCTGCTAGAAATGTTTTTACCACTTCTTCTTGAATGTTTGCTTCTCAAGCAAAATTTTGTGCCATTAAAGTATTTTTCCTGCCTCTCTTGTTTTATATATATCTTCATGTATGTGTGCATTTCTCTACCATCTTTTTCCTTGAATAATCCTGTAATATGCAGAGGCAACATAAAAAGCAAACTGTTTTTATACATCACCATGTGAATTGACAACTTCATACTCTATTTACAATATAACATTATCATGCTGTTGGAGTAAGACTCCTAAAAGAAAATAAATCAAGGAACTGAAAGTATTCTAAATTTTGCTACTTACTTTCATGTATTTTAATGCCAGTGTCCAACAGCTAACTGTAATGTGTTAATTTAAAAAAAAATATTTTGGCTGTGGTGTTTTTAAAATATTACCTGGAAGAAATAACAAACAGGTCTTCAGGTGTGTTGGATTTGTACTAATGCTGGAATGCCAGAACTGATATGTTAACATAGACACTGGGTTAAAAAAAATAATATTTTAATCATTTTACAAATTGCAATTAAACGTTTCTCATTTATCAAATGTATGTATTTTTTTGAAAAAGAAAATATGTAGTTAAAAATCTTGGGACTCCCAAAGCAATGCAAAGATCACTGCTTAGTTGCAGTTTTATAACTTCTCTCCCAACCAAACGAAAACAACCTAGTGTGTTATGCAGATGACCCATTTACATTTCTCCAAAACATTTCTATTTAATTATTCCTATAAAATGTGGGGAAAACTTTCTTAGACTTCTGTATGTTAATATTTGACTTAAAAATGTATTTGACAATTGTACACGTGAATAAGGATACAATGGATCAGGAATCAAATATGAGCCTGCTTAAATAATTTTCAAGATTTTCTGGTTCACGTGTAGTGATATTGAACTCTTTAGTCATAGGCTTTAATTTGTGCATGGTGCTGACCTGATGCTGTGCAGGGACACTCACTGCATCCCTTCATTCAATTCACTCTAATTATCCCCAACTTCCTGGGGAGCCTGCTTGGAACTGGCCATGAATGTTTGTTGTTAAGTATTAAGATATTAGGCTACCCTGGTTACATGTAACAAAGTAGTTTTAGGCAGTGAATTTACATATAGATGATCAGTACAGGAAGCTGAAATTATATTTGTCATGATTTTATTTAATCAAATACAAAGTATATATTGAAATAATAAAACATTTTGACAGTGACTTAAGCTTGGATCAAATGAAATGTGATTTAATGTTACTTTGAGTTCTTGTACATTGATGTTTAATTTCAGTGCACATTTTAGAAGTGGCTATGGTATGTTAATTATCTTTGAAACAATCAGATTTGTGTGCATATTTCAGGGTGGTGGTAATTATTTGTGCTGGGAGCATCTGTTAATGCAGAATTTTGCCTCTTCAGGTTCATGTGAAAATGGCGGATGAGGCTGTCTGTGTTGGCCCAGCTCCCACCAGCAAAAGCTACCTCAACATGGATGCCATCATGGAAGCCATTAAGAAAACCAGGGCCCAAGCTGTGAGTCTGAATGAGTCTATCTGCTGCAGCTGTTTCATATATAGAAAGCAGAAAAGCCAGAGTTTGTATTTAAAAAAAAAAAAAAGTGATTGAATATGCTATTCCAGTTAGTTCATGTCACATGAGTTAAATGTGGCCGAAATCGCTACTGGAAATCAAAGGCTTTGTAGCATCTGGCAGTTCTGGTCGCTGATCCTGCAGGTGGCTGCTGGATTCAGCTTTCACACCAGGGAGCAGCTTCAGTTCATTCCCAAATTTGCTTGGGGAAAAAAAACCCAATTAGTTTTGAGCACTAACCCTTTCCATGCCATAACAGCTTTTTTCTGATGTTTTTATAAATTGTGTCCAAAAAAGGCTTTTGTTTAAATTTGTTTTTAATCATTTTTAAAATTACACACACAATTACACTTGCGAAAAGGTAAATGGTGCATCCAATAATTATTTTTGTTGTTTCATAGTGTTCCACAAAATGCACATTAGCATAGACGGGTAAATATGGCTCCTGTTGTCTGCCCCCCTCCCATCCCAATGGGCTAGAGATCCAAAGTTTAACAGGGATTATATTGGAAAAACAAACATACATATAACTGATTGGAATAATGCTTTTTGCTGTGGTACCAGTGAATTAAATGCATTACTATGTACAAAAACATCTTTAAATAAAATTTGATGGATGGAATCAGTCAACACCAGTAATTACCCTGGAGTGGCTCAGTTAAGTATTACTGTTTCTTTTGAAATAAATGTGTTTCAGTATGGTGCTTGCAAAAAAACCAAAACAAAAACCCTTTGAAATTAAATTTACAAATAGTACAGATGCTTACACTGTTTGAGACAATGAAGATAAAAATAGTTTATTCTATAATCTTTAGTCTGTCGGAATGTTTCTTTAGTTGACAGTTTATATAAAATAAAAAGTGCTCTTTTTGTGTAAATATGCAGAATTTATATTAGAGTGGGGATAGCACGTGGGGATACATAATTTTGATCTGAGGACACGTTGCTTTCGTCCCTGCTGAAAAAGCAGAGCACATTATCCCATTGATCACTAGCAGTGCTAGGAACATGAGAGGTGGTAGAACTTTTAATGGTAGACACTAGAACTACTGTTAACATCTTATGCTAAAACAATTTTTGGGAGGGAATAGGTGGGGCGGGTGGTTTAAAGAGGAATAGAAAGGGTGTGGTTGAGGATACATGTTGAGATATCTGTAGTAGGAGAAGTGTGGCAAAAAAAGAAACAAAAAAGATCATAGAATATCAGGGTTGGAAGGGACCTCAGGTGGTCATCTGGTCCAGCCCTCTGCTCAAAGCAGGACCAATCCCCAACTAAATCATCCCAGCCAGGGCTTTGTCAAGCCTGACCTTAAAAACCTTAAAGGAAGGAGATTCCGCCACCTCCCTAGGTAACGCATTCCATTGCCTCTGTCACTAGGTTGCCTCCCTCATTCAGTAAGGGGCCCACGCTTTCCTTGACTTTCTTCTTGTTGCTAACATACCTGAAGAAACCCTTCTTGTTACTCGTAACACCTCTTGCTAGCTGCAACTGCAAGTGTGATTTGGCCTTCCCAATTTCACTCCTGCATGCCTGAGCAATATTTTTATACTCCTCCCTGGTCATTTGTCCAATCATCCACTTCTTCTAACTTCTTCTTTGTGTTTAAGATCAGCAAGGATTTCACAGTTAAGCCAAGCTGGTCACCTGCCATACTTATTATTCTTTCTACACCTCGGGATGGTTTGTTCTTGTAACCTCAATAAGGATTCTTTAAACTACAGCCAGCTCTCCTGGACTCCTTTCCCCCTCATGTTGTTCTCCCAGGGGATCCTGTCCATCAGTTCCCTGATGCTTTTCAAAGTCTGCTTTTCTGAAGTCCAGGGTCTGTATTCTGCTGAGCTCCTTTCTTCCTTGTGTCAGGATCCTGAACTCGACAATCTCATGGTCACTGCCTCCCCAGTTCCCATCCCTTACTTTTACTTCCCCTACTAATTCTTCCCGGTTTGTGAGCAGCATGTCAAGAAGAGCTCTGCCCCTAGTTGGTTTCTCCAGGACTTGCACCAGGAAATTGTCCCCAACACTTTCCAAAAACTTCTTGGATTGTCTGTGCACCGCTGTATTGCTCTCACAGCAGATATCAGGATGATTGAAGTCTCCCATGAGAACCAGGGTCTGCAAGCTAGTAACTTCCATTAGTTGCCAGAAGAAAGCCTCGTCCACCTCATCCCCCTGGTCTGGTGGTCTATAGCAGACTCCCACCACGACACCACCCTTGTTGCTCACACTTCTAAACTTAATCCAGAGACTCTCAGGTTTTTCTGCAGTTTCATACCGGAGCTCTGAGCAGTCATACTGCTCTTTTACATACAATGCAACTCCCCTACCTTTTCTGCCCTGCCTGTCCTTCATGAACAGTTTATATCCATCCATCCATGACAGTACTCCAGTCATGTGAGTTATCCCACCAAGTCTCTGTTATTCTAATCACATCATAATTCCTTGACTGTGCCAGGACTTCCAGTTCTCCCTGCTTGTTTCCCAGGCTTCTTGCATTTGTGTATAGGCACTTAAGATGACTCGCTGATCGTTCCACTTTCTCAGTATGAGACAGGAGCCCTCCCCTCTTAAGCTCTCCTGTTCGTGCTTCCTCCCGGTATCCCACTTCCCCACTTACTTCAGGGCTTTGGTCTCCTTCCCCTGGTGAACCTAGTTTAAAGCTCTCCTCACTAGGTTAGCCAGCCTGCTTGCGAAGATGCTCTTCCCTCTCTTTGTTAGGCAGAGCCCGTCTCTGCTTAGCACTCCTCCTTCTTGGAACACCATCCTGTGGTCAAATAATCCAAAGCCTTCTCTCTGACACCACCTGCGTAGCCATTCGTTGATCCACGATTCAACGGTCTCTATCCGGGCCTTTTCCTTCACAGGGAGGATGGACGAGAACACCACTTGCGCCTCAAAGTCCTTTGTCCTTCTTCCCAGAGCCACGTAGTATGCAGTGATCCACTCAAGGTCATTCTTGGCAGTATCATTGGTGCCCACATGGAGAAATTGGAAGGGGTAGCAATCCGAGGGCTTGATGAGTCTCGGCAGTCTCTCCATCACATTGTGAATCCTAGCTCCTGGCAAGCAGCAGACTTCTTGGTTTTCCCAGTTGGGGCTGCAGATAGATGACTCAGTCCCCCTGAGGAGGGAGTCCCCGACCACCACCACCTGCCTCCTTCTCTTGGGAGCGGTAGTCGTGGAACCCTCATCCCTAGGACAGTACATCTCATGCCTTCCAATCGGCGGAGTCTCCTTCTGCACCCTTCCCGCAGATGTATCATCTAGTCCACTCTCCGCATTAGTACCTGTGGAGAGAACATGAAAATGGTTGCTTATCTGTATCTGCATTGCTGGTACATGGATGCTCTCCTTTCTTCTTCTTCTGGAGGTCACATGCTGCCAAACTTCTTCACCGTCCTTCTGTACCCACTGCGCAGCCTGCTCTGAATCTTCAGAATGTTGTGTCCGGAGAAGCATATCCTGATGTCCATCCAGGAAATCTTCAATTTCTCTGGTGCAACGCAGGGTCAGTACTTGTTTCTCCAGACCTTGAACCTTCTCTTCCAATATGGAGACCAGCGTGCACTTTGTACAGACAAAGTTGCTTCTGTCCTGTGGAAGAAAGACAGACAAACATGGCACATCCTGTGGAGGTAACAACAGCTGAACACTCCCCATCCATATTACCTTCCTTCTAAGAGCTTCTTCAGGTGCTGTAGTAACTACTCAGAGAAGCCTGCAAGATGAAAGCCTAAGTGGGCTCTCCTCTCTTAGCATCTCCACTGTTCACCGCTCAGCTGGTTCGCAGCTGACTGGCTTTTTATTCTCTGATCATATCTGTGCCTCTGGAGACAGTGCCTCCCTTCTGTCAAAGACAAGCCGTGCTGCCTCCAGAAAAGCCAGTTCAGACAATGCATGTTAACAGATGTGATTTAGGAGACCCAAATCACTTAACCTATGCTGAGGACAATCAATCTTGAAATGTTGAACTAATTTAAATAATTGGTGAGACACTGTCTCACCTTGACATGTCCAACTGTCTGTGTATTGATTTCTAGTCTTTGAAACCTAACAAATTTTAAAACTCACCTTGGTTTTTATTTTCAAAGGTCCACCCAGGATATGGATTTCTTTCAGAAAACAAAGAATTTGCCAGGCGTCTGGTAAGGTGTTTTTTGTTTTTTGTTCATGAATCTTTTGCAAAGCACTGGCATGGGAAGGTGTCATAAATGCAGTACATTAATTGGGAACCAGTGTCTTAGAAGACTGAGAACATTGTTGCAGCATATTTAGAGATTAAACGGCACATATTCCAGAACAGCACTCTAACATGAAGAGATGGATTGTGATTGAACATACCTGAAATATCAAAATATCAATTCATAGAACACTTAAAGGTTATATTAAAATAAAGGGATTCTGTCACTGGGGGAGGGGGGCATTTTAATGGTATGTCTGGATTTTTGTGTTCTGAGAAGTGGATGGTGAGGATGTTGAAAGGATTTTCCCATTATAAATTTGAATTTTATAATATTACTGAAAAGTATACATTTTCACATGTAATTAACTATGTTTTTATAATACAAAAGCTGACTGAATTTATTAAATTTATTTTAATGATTGAACCAAGGACTTAGTTCTGCCAATACTTTTATTAGGACTATTCAGTTGCATAAGAGTTTTTATGATTGGGCCTAGAATGAAAGAGCCAAATTCACGGTGAGGAGCTTGATTCTGCATCCACTGAAGACAATGGTAAATCCCACATTGTTTCTAGTGGTGTAGGATCTGGTAATTTAGTTTTATTATAGTCTGCTTCTCAACTTTCAGTAGAAAATTGTTCTTGTCTCCTTGGACCCAGAGAGTCATTAGAGCCAATGGGCAGAAGCTTCACTGTTCTTTACAAGCAATTCCTGTCTCAGACTTGACAAATTCACTACCCCTAATACACCACTCATAATTATTATTGGACGCATGTACATGTAATATGTCAGGAATGATGTAACTATACTTAAAACTATGCCTTAAGGTCTTGTCGGGAAAGTGAGTTATCGGCAATCATGTGTCTCTTTGCTGGCCAATTCAAGCAGGAGGGAGTTGACGCTCCTCTCTGCCTAGCTGTTTATGTAATGTTGCAATGGTAGACAATTGAGCAATACAACACAGAAAAGTCAATGGAAAACCATCAAAGATAAACTATATACATTAAAACCATTTGGAGGTGAAAAGGGAACATTATAACAGTCAGGGGATTTCCCTGCTTAGGAATAAAGACAAAAGACCGCTGCAGTATATCCGGGGAGAAGGACACTGCATCCATTCACCGAGGAGACATCTTGTTGAGCGGAGGTTTTTCATGAAAAATTGGATCCTGGTTCCTGAGAAACCAGCCAACTTTGCAACAGACTGAACCTTTGGAGAGAGAACCTATTTTATTAGACAGGAAAGATAACTATTAATAAATGTAAGCCCTAGTTCACATTTTATGATTTTGTTTTGTATTTTAACCATTTCCTTCCTTCACTCTCTCGTTTTTAGTGGAGTTTGTTCTTTTGTAAATAAACCTACTTTTGTATTATAACTGCTGATAAGTGCTGTGCATTATACAGGAGTGGTAACCTCAGGTAAAACTGGTAAACAGGGGTACCATGTTCCTTTGGGAGTCGAGGTTTGGGAATTTCTGAGAGTAGCCAGTCTCAAGGGGCTGCATATCACAGGAGAATACTTCAAGGGACTTTGGGGAGTGGGGTGCACCTATTGTTAATCTGCAAGGCAAAAGCAAGCTGGCATAGCCCAGAGGAAAGTGCTTGAGAGGCTCACAAGCTGGTGGTGTTAGGGACCTAACCCCAGCTATCACAGGCAAGACTCCCTCTTGCTGGAGGCAGGAAGTAACAAGGTGACTCTCAGTCCTGGGTACCCTGAGAACCATCACATCTCCAACCATGTAACTTGATTACGTTTTAATTGAAAAGTATGACTTGTTTAAAGCTCACATATTTTAAGTAGTAAGGAATATTTGTTACCATTTTGAAATAAGTAATTAAGAGTATTTGTACCCTATTATTCATGTTTGAAGCATGAGTGTAAGGAAAATACAAGAATGGAGAAAAGTGTTGTGACATTACAGAGGATATTGGTAAATAGTCCTTGGTTTCCCTTGTCTTACCTGGTCTGTGCTCATTTTGTTCAGGATTCCAGCTGTAAGGTGGGGGAGGGGAAGGGCGGGGCTTAGTTGCCCTGGGTATCCAGCTTTAATGGATGCCATCCCCCTAGTAAGAAAACTTTAGTTGTAAGTGGCATACAGAACCCTTGCTATCTTTAATCACCATGCTGCAAAAAGCAGACAAATAAACAAGAGCCCAGATTCTGCATGATGCTAAATGCATCCTGAAAGTTGCTGAGCATCATAGAATCATAGAATATCAGGGTTGGAAGGGACCTCAGGAGGTCATCTAGTCCAACCCCCTGCTCAAAGCAGGACCAATCCCCAATTAAATCATCCCAGCCAGGGCTTTGTCAAGCCTGACCTTAAAAACTTCTAAGGAAGGAGATTCCACTGCCTCCCTAGGTAGTGCATTCCAGTGTTTCACCACCCTCCTAGTGAAAAAGTTTTTCCTAATATCCAACCTAAATCTCCGCCACTGCAACTTGAGACCATTACTCCTTGTTCTGTCATCTGCTACCACCGAGAACAGTCTAGATCCATCCTCTTTGGAACCCCCTTTCAGGTAGTTGAAAGCAGCTATCAAATCCCCCCTCATTGTTCTCTTCCGTAGACTAAACATTGCCAGTTCCCTCAGCCTCTCCTCATAAGTCATGTGTTCAAGTCCCCTAATCATTTTTGTTGCCCTCCGCTGGACTCTTTCCAATTTTTCCACATTCTTCTTGTTTTATATAAACTAAAGTTGGAAGGAGTTGTGTCTACTTGGTACCTTCCTGGTTTGCCCCCCAGATCTGGTAAAACATCTTAAGTTTTAACTTTGTACAGCTAGCAGTTTGTCCATTCTAATTGCTCTGACTGTGTGAAGAACAGTATGTTGGCCAGAGCTCAAAATGACTCCTTTTACTCATTTTGTTTTTAACTGTAAGTGAATTCTGTTCCCACTGGATTACTCTAGTATGATAGCTAGTTTTAGTTAGCAGTTTCCTTAAAAATATAAAAAGAAACAAAAGTATTTGCTCATGTTGTATAACTATTATGTTGTATATTTTGCTGTCAAACTTTGAAATTTGATAGTCATTATCCCAAACTGGGCACATTTCCTAGTAATCTGGTGGTTATTTGGTGGTGTGGATTACACTCTGGGTGACAATCTGGAACATTCTTTGGGCAGAACTGAGTAGAACGAAACAAAGGGGATTTCCCTCCCCCTCAGAATATCTGCCGATTCTCATTTGTATCTGTGAGATAAAATGTCTAGAAGCGTATTCAGATCTGGCTGGTGCGATAAATTTAAAATATTTTTTAAATTGTTTTTCACAAATTTGCTCACTCTGTTATATAAAACCAGAATACAATTTATAATGCTTTAAATTAATGTTTACTTTTTAAAAATGCTCTACATAAAGGTTGCATTTAAGGCCCAGTCCTGCTCCCATTGGGTGCAGAATCATGCTCTCAGAGAACTACTTAATGTAATGATTCCTTGTCTTTCTTACTGAGCATTTTTGGTATTTCTCATCCATATATTTAGGCTGGAAACTGAAGGCTCATACATTTCTCTTCATTCCGATCTATCACAACTGTCATGAATTAATGCTAGGGCTGTCAATTAATCGCAGTTAGTGCCTGCGATTAACTGAAAACAAAAATAACACAATTTTTTTAATGGTGTTAATCATATGTCTCTGGGCGGGGAGGGAGGCATTAGCTGCAGAGGGACCTAACTGTGTCAGAACAGGTGTAAAAAGAAAAGGAGTACTTGTGGCACCTCAGAGACCAATATGCCTCCAGAGGGTGGGAAGAGGAGAGAAAAGGAAGTGGCTTCCATCCTGGCTCCAGTAGAGATATAGGGATCCTGCTCCACCATGCCCCATTGCCCCCGTACAGCTCCTTGCTCCGGGTGGGGGGGGGGTCCCCCATGGAGAACAGGGGCCTGGTAAGCTCAGCCTCCCTGCACCAGCCTCTCCTCCCTGCCACATGCTGAGTCCCTGAGGTAAAATCCACCCTCCCTTGCAAACAACTGAAGGGAGCCCACCTAGCTCAGTAAAAGGAGGTGAGCCTGGTGAGCCCAGTACCAGAAACCACTCTTCTAGCAGCTGCAAGACACTTCCTCGTCCTGCACCAGACATGGCTTGCTTCACCTCTTTCCCCCCTCCCCTCCCCCCCCCCAATTCTTCCTGCCCATCCTCATAGTCACCCCTGTCCTCTTGGACTCTCCTCCTGCACAAGTCATTGCTTGCTAATGCTCCCTGAACACTGAATGCAGATTTCTAAGATGAAACTGCCTTCCTCTTTGGACAGGAGATGCATCTGGTGAGCTCAGAAACCCAGCTCAACAGGAGCAGCATCAAGAATTCACCTTTCTCCTGCACAAAACCCCTCCCATCTCCAGAATACTGACTTTCTGAGATTAAAAAAATCTTGTTCCTTCAATAATCCAAGACTCCTCTGGAGACGCATACATAATAAAGGCTAACCCAGCTGCAGCAGGGGAAAAAAAGCCTCTTGTACAATTCACTCTCCCACTGAATGCTAAAATCCTGAGGTAAAATTTTTCCATATCCGCGACAAGGACTGAGTGGATTTGCAGGCTCTAAAGTTTTATATTATTTTATTTTTGAGTGAGTTATATTAAAAGAAAAAAGTTCTACCTTTGTAAGTTCAACTTTCATAATAAAGAGCTTGCATAACAGTAGTTGTACGAGGTGAATTGAAATACTATTTTTTGTTTTTTGAAGTGCAAATATTTGTAATAAAATATATAGTGAACAGTGTACACTTTGTATTCTGTATTGTAACTGAAATCAATATATTTGAAAATAGAAAACATCAAAAATATTTAAATGGTACTCTATTGTTTAACAGTGTGATTAAAGCCGCAATAAATCGTGATTAATTTTTTTAATCTCACGATTAATCACGATTACTCTTTTTAGTCGCTTGGCAGCCCTAATTAATACACAGTAGCATGGGTTGGGTTTTTTTTATTTTGGGGTTTTTCTTTTTTTTTGCTCTCATTGGTTGCTCTTCATACTTTAAAGTAATGATAAAATACATTTATGCCCTGATGCAGCCATGTACATCAGAAGCTATTCCACACAGTTCCACAAAGGTAAAAAGGAAATATACTAAACATTATAAAGTCTCTGCTCTGTCTATAAGAGCAATAATGAGCTGAAAGCAGAGCTTTGTCTTTAATTAACACATGGAAGGTCAGTTCGCATGTAATCCTATTGTGTGTGATTTGAACAAAAACATGTCGTCTTGGTCATTATTGCTGAAATGCTTCATGGAAAAACACACAGTGACAAACAGTTCTACTAAAGGAAAGTAATCTGCAATGGTTTTAACGCGCTGATCAAATAATCTGTTTGCCAAATTATTTTCCCTTTTTTCCCTGCTTGGTTTCTCTTATTCCCTTTAGCAAATAAATGAAATGCAAGAGCATATGCACAGTCGGGATTTTAAAAAAATCCTGTGAGTTTTGACAAAGTATCTTTTGAAAAGTGAAATTTACTTGCACTTAAAAATCTGAGGTGGTGTTTGAAAGGATCCTATCAAAGCCCGTTTCTAAGAGTCCACTCAGTCACCTCTCTAGGTTTATCCATTCCATTTTCCTCTGGTGACTTAGAAATGTAGTGGACCATTTTTTTTTCTGTATTGAAGTGAGGCTCTATTGTGGATTTCATAATCCAAATTTAAGGTCAATGTCTCAGATATTAAGACTTTTTTTTTAAATGTTTTATGATCTTGTAATTTTAAATAAACCAGTGAGGTAAATAACACTGAAGTTTGACGTACACTGGATACTTAAATTCTATTTTAATAAACTGATAAAATGTACATCATCAAGCAAGTGTGTTGGGTACCTGAGAACCCTATTTTACATTCTAATGTTTCACAGGTTTGAGATTTCCAGCCTATAACTCTGTTAATGCCTTATGTAGAGAGAATGATTTATTAACTGAGGCTACTTAATTCAATGCACAAATAAGTCATTACTTGTAAATGCAATTATAAGCATAAACTACGAGTAATCAACTTGAGTTTTGCTGGTGGAATAATTGAATAACATCCTGTATTGACAGAAATCTAAAGATGGAGTTGTCAAATTTCATTTCCTAATAAAAATAGATTTTGAATATGTTTTACTGTATGTCATGGAAAAGATTTTCAAAGGCATAAATGACAGCTAGGAGTCTAATTTCAGTAAAGGTAAATGAGTTAGGTGCCCAACAACTATTTATGCCCTTGAAATCTGTCTCTGTGTTGTAGAGGGAGTGGTTGTGACCCCCGATGTTTAGGTCGCATAACACTTCCAGTATAAAATGGAAAGTGTTCTTCTGATCTTTTTGAGAAGCTGTAACATCTGCATTGTTTGGAACAAGCCTTTGAAATCTGGCCAGGGGAATGCTCTGTGGCTAGAGAGATTTCTTCTTGACCCATGGATCAGTTATTAATTTTTTAAAAATAGCCATTTCTCTTTCCTTGCTGACATTTGTCAGGAAAATTTTGGCAGCATGCCAAAGTAATAACTGATCGAAAACAGTCTAATGAGCCAGGACCACACAGTAGCACCACCGTCACCACCATCCTATACACTGCACTAGGAATGCCTGGGAGTTACCAGATCAACTATAGCAGTGCAGGTGGAGAGAGTAGGGGCAGGCCCATACTTGGAGCATCCCTTTACACTTGCATGTTGTCTCAGTGGCCCATTCCTCTCTGGGGGCACCACATAAGGCAGGAGTTTCCCCAGCTCCTGGTGGATGGGGGAGAGAACAGGTGACGGGCTGGTCTACTTCAACCACCCTCTAGACTCAGCACCTGGCTCCAGCAGCTCATCTATTCCCTTTCCGGGATTACCAGCCTTCTCCTGTTACCAGCTAATACTTGTTTGTTAGTCCTGAAGCTCAAGTGGCACAAGTTTGAAGATCAGGGTTCAAACCGTGATGATGATGCATGATGGGGTAGTGTGTGTTGCACATAATGTCTGTTTTTACCTTTTTAATTAAACTAAACAAAACTAGAAAATCACTATGAAAAATCTGTTAAAAGAACATTATTTAGATTACAAAGTTAAATGCTTGAAAATTAGGAAATGCTATACTATTTTTTTCCACTGGAATACTGTTCCATTCAGTGTATGGGAATATATACACCAAAGGGAAGAAATAAGATTGCACATGCAACCTTAAATTTAGCATTTTCTTAATTTTTGAGTGCTTGACTTTGCAACCTAAATAATATGGTTTTAACAGGACTTTTTGGTATGTAATCTACAGTAGTAGACATGGATGAAGATCTTGGTTCCATTCTGATGGTGAGATACGGATCTTCACTTTTGCAGTACTTTGACATTTTCATTAAACCCTTTTTTTTGTTTCTTTAGTGCTCTTCTAGTAATTAATGTACAACATGGCTAAGAAAAGAACAAAGCAGACAGTGCTATTTTTTTTAACCTTTGAAGGCTATATTGAGATTCTTGGTGGAATTAAATTAAAAAAAAAAAAAAACCCTTAGCAAAATAACTGAAGAAACAAGATATGTATGGAAGTAACTAATATAAGTCTTGTTTTTCCTGTTACCTCAAACTACTCTAATTCTTTGTGTGGCATTCTGTGTAATAAGAATCTGAAGCCTGTGCCTACAATGAACTCAGTGCAGGTGGACCCATGTCTCCACAGACATGGAGAGCTAACTGCAGAATTCTCACCTTTAAAGTGTAAGCTTTGGTGGTAGGGAGTAGAGACTTCCCTTTGTGTTACAGCACGTCATGTACACTTAATGGCACTGTGTAAATAAGTAGGGGGATTTAATTTTGCTTGAAGGACTCTGTCTTGTTTTGACTCAGTCTTGACAAATTTGTGATATGTGGCGATGAGGGTGCTATCATGCTGGCACAGTCCTAGCGAGACACTGTATGCAGATTTTTCTCAAAGCCTAAAAATGAAAGGAAGGAAAACTGACAACCACTTATTTGCTTTGACCCTTATCTTTCTTTAGTTGTTCTTCAAAATACACTATTTAAGCTTGAAATATAATGGGTTGAAATTAGTTCTATTTTGGGAAATGTTGGGTATGAACTAGGGCTGTCCAGCGATTTAAAAAATTAATCGTGATTAATCATACTGTTAAACAACAATAGAATACCATTTTATTTAAATACTTTTTGATGTTTTCTACGCTTTCAAATATATTGATTTCAATTACAAGACAGAATACAAAGTGTACAGCACTCATTTTATATTTATTTTTGATTTACAAATACTTACAAATATTTGCACTTAAAAAACAAAAGAAATAGTATTTTTCAGTTCACCTGATACAAGTACTGTAGTGCAATCTTTGTTATGAAATTTGAACTTAAAAATGTAGGATTATGTACAAAAAAATAACTGCACTCACAAATAAAACATTGTAAAACTTTAGAGCCTACAAGTCCGCTCAGTCCTACTTCTTGTTCAGCCAGTCTAGTTTGTTTACATTTGTGGGAGATAATGTTGCCTGCTTCTTGTTTACAACGTCACCTGAAAGTGAGAACAGGCATTCACATGGCACTGTTGTAGCTGGTGTCGCAAGATATTTTTACGTGCCAGATGCGCTAAAGAGCCATATGTCCCTTTATGCTTCAACCACCATTCCAGACATGTGTCCATGCTGATGACGGGTTCTGCTCAACAGTGATCCAAAGCAGTGTGGACCAACACGTGTTCATTTTCATCATCTGAGTCAGATGCCACCAGCAGAAGTTTGGGGTTTTTTTTTTTGGGTCGTTCGGGTTCTGTAGTTTCTGCATCAGTGTTGCTCTTTTAAAACTTCTGCAAGCATGCTCCACACCTTGTCCCTCTCAGATTTTGGAAGGCACTTCACATTCTTAAACCTTGGATTGAGTGCTGTAGCTATCTTTAGAAATCTCACGTTGGTACCTTCTTTGTGTTTTGTCAAATCCGCAGTGAGAGTGTTCTTGAAAAGAACAACATGTGCTAGGTTATCATCTGAGACTGCTATAATATGAAATATATGGTAGAATGTGGGTAACACAGAGCAGGAGACATACAAGTCCCCCACACGGAGTTCAGTCACAAATATCATTAACGCATAATTTTTTTTTTTAATAATCATCATCAGCATGGAAGCATGTCCTCTGGAATGGTGGCTGAAGCATGAAGGGGCATATGAATGTTTAGCATATCTGGCACATAAATACCTTGCAATGCCGGCTACAAAAGTGCCACGTGAACACCTATTCTCACTTTCAAGTGACATTGTAAATAAGAAGTGGGCAGCAGTATCTCCCGTAAATGTAAACGAACTTGTTTGGGTGAAGGAGAAGTAGGACTGAGTGGACTTGTAGGCTCTAAAGCTTTACATTGCTTTGTTTTTGAGTACAATTATGTAACAAACAAAAAAAACTACACTTGTAAGTTGCACTTTCACGATAAAGAGACTGCACTACCCTACTTATATGAGGTGAATTGAAAAATACCGTTTCTTTTGTTTGTTACTTTTACAGTGCGAATATTTGGAATAAAAAATAATATAAAATGAGCAATGTACACCTTGTATTCTGTTTTGTAATTGAAATCAATGTATTTGAAAATGTAGAACATCCAAAAATATTTAATAAATCTCATTTGGTATTCTATTGTTTAGCAGTGTGATTAAAACTGTGATTAATCGCGATTAACTTTTTTGAGTTAATCGTGTAAGTTAACTATGATTAATCGACAGCTCTAGTATGACAATGATAAAAGTATGTGGAATAGGCAGATATTTGTGCCATTCACATTTGGGGAGCCCATTGTTTGAAAAAGAGCCTCTGGCACCAGCCCCTGCAGACTCCTTTCTGAGCAAGCCCATTCTTCAAATGGCAAGGAAGACAGGAGGTGTTCACATAGGTTCTTCTCCTAGGCCCTGATCTTATGAGGTGCTGAATGCCTTGGACTGCCATAGAGATCAGTAGTAGATAAGGCTGTTCGGTGTTCATTAGAATTGGATCCCTCGTGAAGCCCATCCCCTGATTAGTGGTAAAACAGAGCAGACATTCCTGTTCAGATTAAGCAGGTCCCCAAACCACCCTATGGAAGAGGAAGTATTGAATATACCTCATTAGGCTTATTTGGATGTAATAAGCCATGTGTTTGGGTTACCTTCATAAACATGCTGAACAAAAAAGTAGCATGCTAAACCTGCTCTCTGACACATGAGTAGCTCTGGTCAAAATACTGACATCAAATCTTAAAATGAGAACAAACTTTTTATTTTCTCTACTGTTTATTTAAAGGGATAGTGTCAGGTGGTTTAGGCTCAAGATTTAGGTTTTGTAATTCTTCCCCTTGCCCCTCAGTATGTACAAAACTAATTTTTTATGAGGTTATATGTTTAACTTACAGAATAAATGGGTGTGGGGGGGGAGAAAATAGTGTTTTGTTTGAGTTTAAACATTCACCTGCAGTATTTGCAACTCAGATGTTGCAGTGCTGTGCCAGTGCATGAGATCCAGAAAGTGAAACTTACTAGTCTTTTTTTTTTCCATAGGAATGAAATACAAAAAGTAAACAGTGTTTGCTTTTAAATAAGTAGTCAAAAGTAAATTAGAATTGTAAAACTTTTAGTTAAGGTGGTATTGATAAATAGCCTAGGAAATCCATTTTTAAAATACTTTTAACCTGACAGCATCATTTTAAAACATACGCTCTTTTTGGTAACATAATTTAAACATATTCACATTGTTCTGTACTCTGTGGAGCATATTTCAGTCACCCATTTCTACAAGTTTTAGGAAGTAACAGTTGTTTTCATTAACTATCTGCTTAAAAAGTCCTAATAGTAGAGTAGAAAAATGGTGTTAGTCTTTCTCTGGAGGACATTAGAATACATTGGCAAATACCAGTACAATATCAGGGTTCAGTGCTTTAAAGATTGACTAGGGTAAATAGTAATGAATGCCGTTTATACATTTTGTACGATATCTTCCAAAATCCCACGTTTCTGCAAGTAGATTGGGTACACCGTTACTTTGACTAGCACTTGCAAATACTTTTTTTCATGTATTCATACATCGAACTTCAAAATTTTCAGGTATGTTTTTTAGAGGCTGTCTGGAAAACTCAGTCTGTTAAATAGATAATCTGTATAGTTGGAAAGAATGGCATGGTTTGTGAAGAAAATGCACACCTTTGTCTTCTGTATATATAACTTGATAATATTTGCTGTGACCCTGTGCTTTGTATGTTTGGTTTTCTTGTTGACCTTGTGCATACAGGACACTTTTCTCCTCTTATGTGACAGAATCTAAATATATGTCATTTACCTTTTATTTACAAAATATATCCTTGTTTTTAAACTCCATATTCTCTTGAAACGTGGTGTCAGCCAAATTCTTCAACCTGTGCGATTCCTGTGGAACCTCTTGATTAAGTAGAAACGATACATTAGTTTAGGATCATTTGTCACTATGTATCATGGGACAGCCTGACTTTTTAAATGATTTAACTGTATGTATGGGATAGGAAAAATGTCTTTCTTTAATATGGGTCATGTAATTTTTCCCATGAGGTGCTTTTCAACAGCAGTTCTGGCACATTTAATGAGGTGTGTGGTACTGTAGACGAGTGGATTTGTGGAATTCTGATTTGTAAAATTCATTATTTTTTGACCTGCTGTGTAACCACAATAGTTTTTGTTTTGTTTGTTTTCTCCCCCTCCAGGCTTTCCATAAACCTTTCAGTTGCTTCTGAAATGTTGTTTTCCTTCTTCCCTGCCCTCTTCTTCAAGCCATATTTGGTTTATAGTATAAAATCAAGATTTTTTTTCCTAATTATTTGGAAAATTGCATCTTGTGGTCTACTTGTGTGTGTGTGTGTGTGGGGGATTTTGCAAACAAATCACCAGAAAATTTCCTTGTTTGATACTGGTAATACTATTACTGCTCACATTGGCTGGCTCACTTTTCAATTATTGATTGGGATGACACAAACAAGCTTGCCTTGTTTACAATAAGCTCCCCATCTGTCCATTCTCTATCTAATACACTTGTTAACTTGTAGTGTTCTGGCATAATTGATATACATTTTTGTACAGTAACTTTGAAACTGTGTGATTATGGGCCTGCTTCTTCTCGTAAACCATTTAAGTCAAAGGCAAAATTCTCATTGACTTCAGTGTAATAGGATTGGGCCTGAAATTTATATTACAAAGATATTTCCATTTCTTTACAGTTTAAAACAGATCATATGCCTTTAAATAAGAGCTCCTGTTGCCATGTGGATTAATTCATTACACGCAGAGGCAGATGGAATTTCAACTTAGAATTCAACAAAGGCAGTGCCTGCTTATAATTAATAGATACTTGATATTTTTGTTTTTGTTTAGGGCATAGGAGAACTTACACACTATAACAGTAGGTGGGTTTTCTACAAAGTCCATCTCTTAGAACACCGAATGCAGCTTAAGGTGTATGTGCTTGCTTTCTGAAATGTGCATGTGGGCAGAAGTAATTAGATGTTTCTCATGAAAGCTTATGCTCAAATAAATTGGTTAGTCTCTAAAGTGCCACAAGTACTCCTTTTCTTATCACGGTTTAGTTATAGGACTGGATGTTACCTACAAAGTTACAAAGTTCTTTAAACACTGTATTGAAGTATGGTGTTTGTGATCTGCTAATTTACTACGTGGAAAATATTCTTTTTATGTGCCCCAAACTCTTATCCCATTATGTGACTGTCTTGGAAGTTTACTTAGTCTCTCTTATGTGCTATAGTTGCTTTCTAACCATTAATCTTCAAGAACTGGCAAAATAAAGCTGAATAAAATAACATTCATGCTTTCTGCAATAGATGTTTATTAGTAAATAGTTTTTGTGAAAACTTTTAGCATGCTATTTCTGGTTAGTGTCAGAAGGCTTATTGTTTGAAAGAACGGCACATTATAAAGAATTTGATCTACTGTTACCTCTGCACATAGCTGTCAACACTGAGCTACAAACTTAATACAGTACGTCTTGATGGCAGAAATTTTCGGAAGTGAATGACTAAAGCTCCTAGATGGATAGATTTGTCTAATTGCTACTGCATCTACATAGATCAGTGGTGGCAACCTGTGGCCCATCAGGGTAATTTGATTGCGGGCTGCGAGACATTTTGCTAACATTGACTGTCTGAAGGCACAGCCCCTTGCAGTTCCCAGTGGCCACGATTTGCCATTTTTTTTTCACGTCACTGAAGGAAGGGCACTATGAAACTCCATGAGGTAACTACACAGGCCTTGCTGAGAGGTGCAGCCTATGAGTATGTGGCCTACATCTTCTAACTGATCACAGCAACAAAGGGGGGAATTACAAAGGCCCCACTTATAGTCAGCCATACATCTGATCACTCCGCATCTGAGGTGATCTGAGCTTTACCCAACTGTGGCACAGAAGGTCAAAACCAGTGGGTTGGGTTGTTGGATCTGTCATGTGATAGGCATGGCTATAATTGAAGCTTATTCTTGTCACCTAATATGCCAACTGGAGGAAATACTGAGATTGCTTAGGAGACTTGTCCAAATTGGGCGTCTTGAGTTGAGATGACGGCTCAGTGGATTAAACATATCTTTAAACAGAGGTAGATGTGGCAAGTCTTGCACCTTAAGGAGGAGATTCTATGGCATGTTTTGCACCTTAGGAGACTTTTCACCTGAAGTTACGAGAGCTGTAGTTGGACACGATTGGCAGCCAGGGCAGACTGGTCAGTGTGATGGGTATACAAACCCCACACTGGGACAGAAGGGATTAAAGAACAGAACTGGGCCCAGGTGGCCCCACCCCTTCTGCCCTGCAGAGCATACTCCAATTGGAGGCAGGGTTGAAAAAAGGAGCAACCCAGCTCAGAAGGGGGGAGACTGGGGATGAAGACAAACCTACCTGGAAGGCTCCTGACAAAAGTGTTGGAGAAGTCTCCCTGAGGGAATAGGACTATATGCTGAGACTAGTTGGGACTGATAGTTTGGTTTCTCTTTCTTGTCTGGTACCAGAAACTGAGGGAGGAAAGCAGTAGTGGGAAGTGGGAGGGTAACTCAAAAGGGCCGCCTTGGGCTGTTGAGGCTCTTAGAGCCGTGGGTCAGAGCCCGGTGGAATGGGCAGGTCCAGGCTCCCCTACCACTGCACCCATTATTGGGGGGTGTGCAGTAACTACTAGACCACCCAACCTACCAAGGACTCTATTACAGTCAGTCTCATGGTACCTGTGGTTAGACGCACAGTTTCATTTAGCTGAATGTCTACGAGCCCCATGTGGAAAGAATGGAGCCATACCAGGTAGTGATACTCTGCTACGGAGTAACACAGGGAAAGCTAGCATTTCTTATATTCAGCTAATGTGCAGAGACAAAGTAGGGACCAGATTTCTTGACTGTTGACCCCTGACCTGATCTTGGAGGATCTATAGTTTTGCGTAAAATACAATCTAAGAAAGCTTAAAGAAATAATAATGCTAGTTATTGAAGCTGTAAGAGCAAGTAGAATAACCAAAATCTATGTGTTAAAATAGGCTTAGTATGGGTTTTTGGTATCCAGTATTAAGGGTTTATAGTGTGGCTTAGTAGAACTTGGCATTATGTGCTTGATGGAAGATTAAGGAAAACATGCTTGACGTAAGGTTATAAACTTTAGCAATATGTATCGTCTGATAGTTTAGCAATGCATTTTCTGACGAGGTGACCACAGAAGAAAAGGTACACCACAAACTTACACAAATTATCTCTAAGTAGGAGGGAAGTTTGGGGTTTGTGCAATATGCTAACTATAGAAATAACCATATTGATGCTATATCATTTATTAAGAAATTAATTGACCCAAATGGCTTACGTCAGTGGTCAGAAGTCTAAGTATAGTCACCTGGAATGCCACAGATGGACATGGTCCAAGGTTTCTTATGGTCACAGAAGGAGACAAATGTGGCTATGTATCTGAATGGTTTCATAAAAGGACCCAAAGTCCATGTAAATGAAGCAGGACCAACTCTCTGATGTGCTCCACTGACTGTTCCTTCCATCTTTGTTTCTAATGGTTCTCCATAAGGTTGTAGGTATGCACGGTGTAAAATTATAAGTCTGGACAATACAGGAAATGACTTTACTGTACTTATCTTATTCTTAAATTTGTGTATGTTGATTTTCAGTATCATTTCAGTTATATTTGTCTGTATTAACTAAAGCTCAAAATTTCTGTGTGCTTCACCAATTTCATCATCTTAATTAACTCTAAGTAGCTGCCTGAATATTTGTGACAGGTACACTTTACATTGTAGACTAATCATGTTACTGGTTACTGGTTATTTCTGGTCTTCAACGAGGCCTTGATAAGATGTTCATTGAAAGTCAAGGTGTGGTACAGTGTAACATCTAGATACAGACTAACATGGCTGCTACTCTGAAATAACCTTTTAATCTGATTAAATTTTATGAGGATGCCAGTGTGGTTAGTATCATTGTGTACGCATTTCTGATTGATTAAATAAATGTGTGAAATGCCCAATAACTTTCTTCGCTTTTAGGTCAGAATCAGTTGGTAGCAAAAGACTGCTGGATAGCAGCTTTGTTACTGTTTAGCAGATAGGTCCTTTAATTGATGCTGAATTGTGACTTTCAGTACATACAGGGTTAAGTAAAAAGGTTGCAGTAATCTAGTGAGTAGTTTTCCTTTAATATGCTCATTAACAGTGGCAAGTCTAGGTTTTAGCAAGTCAGTAATTTACATTTCATTGCTGAGTGGCTGCCCTTGTTCAAGAGTTATTTCTAAGCCTGATGAATATACTTGTATTGGGAATAAACAGAGTAGAAGAATTGAAAGCCAAATACCCTGCCAGGCTTTTCAGTAGGTTCTGAAGTTTCCAGTGGATCACTGATTAGCAATGCATGGAGCAGTAAGAAAATGCAAAGATACGACCTACAAAAGTTACCACAGGTAGGTTAGCCCTTTAAATCCCTCCTTTTTTGTAGCTACCTGTACATTCATCCTCACCAAATTCCTATTTCTTCGCAGGCCTCCTCCTAATATGAAAATACAGTGTATTAGATAGGGGGTGAACAATGCAGTGTCAACCAGGTTCCTTTCCCCCCTCCTAACAACTAAGCAAAGTCTGATTGTTATGCAATGAGTCCTAAAGAAACAAAGGACTTGATGGGCTTTACAGCTCCCTGGGATCAGATTATTATGATTTGGATCCCTGTGAATATTTGCTCTGGGACTCATTTCTTTCCTTCTGCTTGATTTGATACCAGCTTGTTCTGGCTTTATTTGAAGACTTGCACAGATCACACAGTGTAAAGGGAAATATATATACACACACTGGGATACAGTGGCAATGTGGTTGGCAGCTGAGATATGGGGCACTTTTTAAAAAAAAAAAAAAAAAGTGTGTGGGTGGGTGGGTGGGGAGCAATGAGCTGTTTTCCGAGATTGCATGTAATGCTTTCTTGTGGAGAAATTTGTTTAGGTTGGTACTAAAGCCAATTTTACCATAAGATTAGCTAAAAGTATTCCTGATGGAGTGATATTTTTACCATTTTGAAATCATCTTTGACTGTATACAGAATGCTAATTTAGAAAATCTGTATTCTGAAATACTTCTCTTTGTAGAGAGGATATGCCATGTGCAGACGGATGTGATAGTTATATAAAAGCAAATGAATTTAACAATATGTAGCTATATATGAAATTGAACAGATTACCAAGCGTTTTTATTCCAGATGTTATGCTAGAAAAATATTGACGCTCTTCTGAACATTAGAAGCTTTGGAAAAGAATGTTGATGCGCTCTCTCATCTCTTTAAAATATACATGGGTTAAAGTCTATGATGTGCAGCATTGTTTATATTAAAGCTATTTATTAGAAGATTTCAGGACAAAATATATTTAATGACTGGAGCCAAGGAAATACAGTAAAAGGTGTTCTTAAATATTTTTGTGAATAAAACCTGCCAGTTCATTGCTAGGTATTTGTGAACATTAGGTGGGCGAAGTTTTTTTTGTTTTCTTTTTAACAAGAATGTTTGATGAAAACAAAGTGGTGTGACTATTTAGGAGAGTGGAAATCACAATGGAAATACTTTTGTGGCCTTCTCAAAAAGCTTTCTGTTCATACAGTTTTGTAGAAAAATTGCATATGTTCATGGACAATTTTCAAACAAGGAAAAAGAAATCCCTATTGTTAACGAATCCAATGAGAAACCAAAACTATGCCCATGTGACTCAGAGGGCCAGTCAGATAGTGCGAATAGAGAATAACTAATAGTTTACAAGTCATAGTTTGTGCAAACACATTTTAGCCCGTCCAAAAGAGATTTTACACCAGGTTTTACTGCATCACTATTTTATTATATTCTTTGTCCACCTATTTTCAGTGAATTGTAGCTTTACAAAAGAAAGCAAATCCGTTAATAAAGTCGTTCAGTATGCTTTGCAGATGAGAGATTAAGGCCAAAATTTTAAAAAATAGAAGCCCAAATGGGGCCCCAGTTCAGCAATACATATAAGCATGCACGTAGTCCTATATCTGGGGGTGTGGTGGTGGTGTCCCAATCCTGTCTGGTATTTCTGGGAGCTATTGCACTGTAAATGTACAGTAGTAATTATAGTGCATGTAAATATCATCTAAAACATGTATCATAGGCATATGTGCTTTGATGTGCTAATATATGTTACATAATTGCACCTGGAGCTATAAGAGCATATATTGCTCTTGCATTTGTTTCCTTTGAATCTTTAAAACCTTTCAGATCTTTATTAGAGAAGACTACCTCCCATCCCCAAGTCAGAATGTCCATACGTTCTGTAGTACTGATAGTTTTAAACACAAATTCATAGATTCATAGATACTAAGGTCAGAAGGAGCCATTATGATCATCTAGTCCGACCTCCTGCACAATGCAGGCCACAGAATCTCAGCCACCCACTCCTGTGAAAAACCTCTCACCTATGTCTGAGCTATTGAAGTCCTCAAATCGTGGTTTAAAGACGTCAAGGAGCAGAGAATCCTCCAGTAAGTGACCCGTGCCGCATGCTACAGAGGAAGGCGAAAAACCTCCAGGGCCTCTTTCAATCTGCCCTGGAGGAAAATTCCTTCCCGAGCCCAAATATGGCGATCAGCTAAACCCTGAGCATATGGTCAAGATTCACGAGCCAGATACCCAGGAAAGAATTCTCTGTAGTAACTCAGATCCCACCCCATCTAACATCCCAAACAGGCCATTGGGCCTATTTACCATGAATCGTTAAAGATCAATTAATTTGCCAAAATCATGTTATCCCATCATACCATCTCCTCCATAAACTTATCGAGTTTAATCTTAAAGCCAGATAGGTCTTTTGCCCCCACTGCTTCCCTTGGAAGGCTATTCCAAAACTTCACTCCTCTGATGGTTAGAAACCTTCATCTAATTTCAAGTCTAAACTTCCCAATGACCAGTTTACATCCATTTGTTCTTGTGTCCACATTGGTACTTCCTCTCCCTCTTCAGTATTTATCCCTCTGATATATTTATAGAGAGCAATCATATCTCCCCTCAGCCTTCTTTTAGTTAGGCTAAACAAGCCAAGCTCCTTGAGTCTCCTTTCATAAGACAGGTTTTCCACTCCTCGGATCACCCTAGTAGCCCTTCTCTGTACCTGTTCCAGTTGAATTCATCCTTCTTAAACATAGGAGACCAGAACTGCACACAGTATTCCAGGTGAGGTCTCACCAGTTCCTTGTATAATGGTACTAAAACCTCCTTATCTCTACTGGAAATACCTAGCCTGATGCATCCCAAGACCGCATTAGCTTTTTTTCACAGCAGTATCACATTGGCGGCTAATAGTCATCCTATGATCAACCAATACTCCAGGGTCCTTCTCCTCCTCCGTTACCTCTAATTGATGTGTCCCCAGCTTATAACTAAAATTCTTGTTGTTAATCCCTAAATGCATAACCTTACACTTCTCACTACTAAATTTCATCCTATTACTATTACTCCAGTTTACAAGGTCATCCAAATCTTCCTGTATGATTTCCCGAGCCTTCTCTAAATTGGCAATACCTCTCAGCTTTGTATGATCCGCAAACTTTATTAGCACACTCCCACTTTTTGTGCCAAGGTCAGTAATAAAAAGATTAAATAAGATTGGTCCCAAAACTGATTCCTGAGGAACTCCACTGGTAACCTCCCTCCAGCCTGACAGTTCACCTTTCAGTAGGACCCGCTGTAGTCTCACTGTTAACCAATTCCTTATCCACCTTTCAATTTTCATATTGATCCCCATCTTTTCGAATTTAACTAATAATTCCCCATGTGGCATGGTATCAAATGCCTTACTGAAATCTAAGTAAATTAGATCCACTGCGTTTCCTTTGTCTAAAAAATCTGTTACTTTCTCAAAGAAGGAGATCAGGTTGGTTTGGCACGATCTGCCTTTTGTAAAACCATGTTGTATTTTGTGCCATTTACCACTGTCCTCAATGTCCTTAACTAATTTCTCCTTCAAAATTTTTTCCAAGACGTTGCATTCTACAGATGTCAAACTAACAGGCCTGTAGTTACCTGGATCACTTTTTTTTCCCTTTCCTAAAAATAGGAACTGTGTTAGCAATTCTCCAATCATATGGTACAACCCCTGAGTTTACAGATTCATTAAAAATTCTTGCTGATGGACTTGCAATTTCATGTTCCAATTCCTTTAATATTCTTGGATGAAGATTATCTGGACCCCCCGATTTAGTCCCATTAAGCTGTTTGAGTTTCGCTTCTACCTCAGTATGGTAATATCTACCTCTATATGCTCATTCCAATTTGTCATGCTACCATTATCCCTAAGATCCTCTTTAGCCTTATTAAAGACTGAGGCAAAGTATTTGTTTAGATATTGGGCCATGCCTAAATTATCCTTAACCTCCAGTCTATCCTCAGTGTTTAGCAGTCCCACTTCTTCTTTCTTTGTTGTTTTCTTATTTATATGGCTATAGACCCTTTTACTATTGGTTTTAATTCCCTTTGCAAGGTCCAACTCTACTTGATTTTTAGCCTGTCTCACTTTATCTCTACATGTTTTGATCTCAATAAGGTAGCTTTCCTTGCTGATCCTTCCCATCTTCCACTCCCTGTATGCTTTCTGCTTTTTCTTAATCACCTCTCTGAGATGCTTGGTCTACAACTCTTGCCTATGAATTTTTTCCCCTTTCTTGGGATGCAGGCTTCCGATAGCTTCTGCAGCTTTGATTTAAAGTAATCCCAGGTCTCCTCTACCTTTAGATCCATAAGTTCTTCAGTCCAATCCACTTCCCTAACTAATTTCCTTAATTTTTGAAAGTCAGCCCTTTTGAAATCAAAAACCCTAGTTGCAGATTTAATTTTGTTGATCCTTCCCTTCAGTTTGAACTGAATTAGCTTATGATCACTTGAACCAAGATTGTCCCCTACAACCATTTCTTGTATGAGGTCCTCACTACTCACCAAAACCAAATCTAAAATGGCATCCCCTCTAGTCGGTTCAGCAACTACTTGCTGAAGGAATCCATCAGCTATTGCATCTAGGAAAATCTGAGCCCTATTATTATTACTAGCACTTGTCCTCCAGTTTATATCTTGGAAGTTAAAGTCTCCCATGATCACTCAGTTTCCATTAGCATTTACTTCATTAAAAACATTAAAGAGGGCTCTATCCATATCCAGATTAGATGTGGTCTATAGCACACCCCAAGCACTATCCCAGGGGAGGCTCTAATAGTTTTCTTCCCCAATAGTAAGTTTTGCCCAGACGGACTCTGTCTTATCCATTCCATCGCTTCTTATTTCTTTACAGTCTACCTCATCATTGATACAGTGAAACACTGGAATGCGTTGCCTAGGGAGGTGGTGGAATCTCCTTCCTTGGAAGTTTTTAAGGTCAGGCTTGACAAAGCCCTGGCTGGGATGATTTAACTGGGAATTGGTCCTGCTTCGAGCAGGGGGTTGGACTAGATGACCTTCAGGGGTCCCTTCCAACCCTGATATTCTATGATTCTATGATATACAATGCTACTCCACCACCTTTACCTTTATTTTGGTCTTTCCTAAACAGCACATACCCTTCAATAGCTGTAGTCCAGTCACTACTACTATTCCACCATGTTTCTGTTATCTCTATAATATCTGGTTTCACTTCCTGCACCAGTAGCTCTAATTCCTCCATTTTGTTACCTAGGCTCCTTGCATTGGTGTACAAACATCTTAATTTTTGCTGTTTGGCCTCGCTCACATTCTGTATCCTATTAGGCATGTTGATTCTACAGCCAGTATAACCTATTAGACTGGTATCCACACTGCCCTTCCTCCTTATATACATTCTCCTACCCATGGCTGTATCCTTTCTTTCTTCATTTTCTTCCCTCTCAATACTAAAATCTGGTGTGGAGATTAATTACCTGGACATCTCCCAACCATCTCCCCCTCATGGATAAATGTATTCATATGTTAGCATAGCATCTCTCGAATTAAAAGTGATACTTACTTTTTAGTGTTTGGTCTTATTTCCTTCTAAAATAGCTAAGCTGTATTAGGACATTAGTTATCAAAATGAATATGCAAGCTCTGTATGGCTCAAAAGCTTGTCTCTCACCAACAGAAGTTGGTCCAATAAAAGATATTGCCTCAACCACCTTGTCTCTCTAGTATCCTGGGACTGACACTGCTACAGCACTGCAATACTCATTCATGTACTTCAGTGGATTTAAGCAGACTACTGCTGTTACGTATAGTAGTTCAAACATTGTTTTTTGTGTTTCCAATCAAATTAAGAACATTGTTTTTTGTCTTTGGGAAAACAATGAATATATGCATCAGTTCTTGAACACTTTAATATTTCAGCCACTCCTTTAATGAGCCAGCAGAATTTTTTTTGGAAAAGATAATACATTCCATGACTTTATTGGCCATTATTTATTTTAGTAGCTGCCCAGAACAGCTGTGATCTCTGGAGTGCCATGCTTATGTAGTGGTAAATCAGGTGCCGCTGGCCCTCGGCCCTCTCAGTTCCTTCTTCCCGTCCATGGTGGTTAGTTGGAGCGCCTTCCTTGTTTAGCAAGAGTAGTTTTTTCTCTTACGAAATTTGTGCCGTAGGCCTTTGTACATAGTTTGAACACAATAATGGTTAAGTAGTTGTTTAATAGTAGCTAAGTGTTTGTTAGTTAGTAGTTAGGGTCCCAGTGGGGACTTCGCCCCAGGCGGGGGGTGCCCCAGTCTCCCGGGTTTAAGCCCTGCTCGGACTGCAACAGGCCTCTATGCCTGTGAGTGACCCTCATAGCAGTTGTCTTAAGTGCTTGGGGGAGTCACAGGTCAAGGATCAGTGTCAGATCTGTAAGAAGCGGGATAGCCACCTCAGGGCTCTCCTGCTGGAGTCCGCCCTCCACCCGGCTTCTGAGCCATCCAGGCAGGTCACACTGAGAGCCTCAGCCTCTGTGTGCGGTGTACCGCTGGCACCCGGCTCCTCCTGGCACCATTCCCCGTTGCTAGTGCCAAAGAAGAAAGCTAAGAAGCTGTCCCTGGCACCAAGCAAGAAGGCCCAAGGGTCATCAACCAAGGGACCCGGGCCTGGCTGCCAGGCTACTCTGGAGCCACGTGATTGTGCCTCCCCGGTTGGGGCTCCCAGCCCCATTAAAGATCTGCCTCCTGGGAGTGGTATGGGATGCACACGTAAGTTCCCTGTAAGCTGTGAGGCCGTGCAGCAGCCTTTATAGCACCTCGCAGGTGCTCAGGGAACCCACCCAGTTGGGACCTCATGCAGCCAGGGAAGGGGCACCCATAAGCGCCGACTTCCCTTCTAGTTGGAGGGTGCTTCATCCCCTGCCTCCTCCCCCTAGTGCGCCCCATCCCCGCTTCTCCCCTGCCCTCCTGGAGCTTCCTATGTGCTGCAAAACAGCTGCTGGTGGTGGGCAGGAGGTGCTGGGAGGGAGGGGGAGGAGTTGGTCCGCAGGGCTGCCGACAGGTGAGAGGTGCTTGGCTGCTGGTGGGTGCTGCTGAGCAGAACCCACTAATTTTTCTTTCTGGGTGCTCCAGTAGGGCAACCCGGGTGGGCGTGGAGGCTGAGATGACATTGAAAAGGGTGTCCTCCTTCTCCGCCATCTGCTGCACCTCCAGCCTCAATTTCTTGGCCATGCACCATAGTAGGGCTTGATGCTCCCTGAAGTCATCCGGCAGGCTAGCCTTCGAAGGTCCTGCGACCGCTTCATCTGGGGATGACGAGAAAGACTGGACCACTGTGGGAGGTCCCAGGGCATTGACTGCTGCTGGGGATGGAGGCTTACGGGTGGGCATGGGTTCCTCCACTCTGGTCTCCAATGGATCTCCAGCACCGAGCCCGGTGTGGCCGATTGATGCTCTGATGCAGCAACCAAGGAGCGCTGTGAATGGGGCATCGTCATGACCGGTATGCCCCTCACGCTCTAATAAGGCCACTGTGCTGACTGCTGGTCATGCTGTCACTGCAGTGCCGCAGATGATGGTGCGGGTTCCGGTGCCCAATCTCCCTGATGGGAGTAGCTGGTGGGCTGAACTGGCGCTCTGTGCCAGAGGAATCACCTTCCGGTGACCAGGGAGAGGCTGTCAATGCCTGTTTCTGTTTGCTGGTCGTGACTACCAGTGACCGCTGACCAGACGTGGCAGACCAGTGTCTATACCAGGGAGAGTGGTACCAGTGATAGGGAGACCAGTGCTGAGACAGGGAACGCTCCCACTGCGCCGGTGATCGGGACAGATGTCTGGAGAACAACCAATGAGAGGATGAGCGGTGCCGGGAGTGTTGACCCTATACTGGTGAGTAACGCCGAGGGGATCTTTACCTTGGTCTGAGTGATCAATGATGCAACTTGGACCTGCCCTGGGAACCTTGACGCAGCGGAGAGGATCGTTGCCTCCTGTCCGGTGATCAGCAGTGTTCCCCTGCTCCTTGAGGGGTCTTAGTGGCTGGCTTGCCCTTTTGGGGAGCCTTAGCTGAGTCCTGCGGCACCAGAGTCATCAACGGAGTAGGTGGAGACCTGTGCTCTCTCTGCGCCTGGGAGGACGATGGTGCAGATGGATGTAGGTCAATGTTCCCTCTAATTTTTCCCACACATGTGCAGAATGAATTTTGTTAGGTGCACCAATATGGAGGTGATGTGTGACACACCACCATCGTACTGGTGCACATAACAAAATTCATGTGGTGGGGGGTGGGGCTGAGAGGGGTTTGGAGTATGGGGGGGCTCAGGGCTGGGGCAGAGGATTGGAGTGCAGGGGTTTGAGGAACCCCCTGCATGAAGGGGTTCTTAAGATAGCCAAGAACCTGTGGCAAACTCCCTCTGCCGTTCCTCCCACCTTGAAACGGGCTGAGAAGTATTTCGTTCCAGGCAAAGGTTTAGAATACCTTTATCCCGCCCCCCCCCCCCCCCCCCCCGGGCTCGCTGGTTGTGTCTGCGGCCAGTGAGAGGGAAAAACAGGGTCACATTCGATTCCCAAGAATAAAGAGGCCAAAGGGCTCGATCTATTCGGGAGAAAAACTTATTCTACTACCAGCTTACAATTTCAGGTGGCGAACCATCAGGCCCTTTTGTACAGATATAACTTTAACCTCTGGGACAGTCTCAAAAAATTCCAGGAATCCCTCCTGCAGGGTCTAGCACGAGAGTTTGGCAACCTGGTGGAGGAGGGTACTGCGGTGGCCAGATGCTCCCTGCAAATGGCATGGGATGTGTCGGACTCGGCGGCTTGGGTGGTCAAATCGGCAGTTGTTATGCAGTGCATTTATAGGCTCCAGATGGTGGGCCTCTCCCAGGAGATGCAGAGTTCAATTCAAGACCTCCCTTTCGATGGGGTTGGTCTTTTTTTCTGAGTAGATGGATGCCAGGCTGCACGGGTTGAAGGACACTAGAGCTACCCTTTGCTCGTTGGGCATGCACACGCTACAGTCTGCGAGAGAGCCCTTCTGGCTACCCCCATTGTCAAGATGCTGGCAACCCCATCAGGGCTCTGCAAGAAGAAGGGACGCTAGTTTTAGTTGTCTACGCCCTTCTTCTTCCTGCTCGCCTGTGCAAGCTTGGCCCGCCAAACATCTAGGGGGCCAAAAGCGTTTTGTTTTTGAGGGTGCGCCCAAGAGTGACGCTCCAGTCAGCCACCCGGATCTTTCCCGCCTTTTTCTCAACCGCCTCTCTCCCTACCGTTGGCCTGGTTGCTGATCGGACCACTGTGTCCTGGACATAATAGTTCATGTCTATAGCCTGCAATTTTTGGCCAACCCTCCCTCTTCATTCAGGAGATTTGAAAAGCTCCTGGGCTTGGCGGCTGTGGAGGCGGTTCCTCGGGACATGGAAAGAAGAGGATTCTACTTCTGTTACTTCCTAACCTCCAAGGCCAAAGGAGACCTAAGACCTATCCTGGACCTGCGTCGCCTCAACAAGTCTCTAATGAACTTAGTTTCCCATGGTCTCCCTGGCCTCCATCATCTCTTCCCTGGATGCGGGAGACTGGTACGCTGCTCTTGACTTAAAGGACACTTATTTCATGTCTCCATGTTCTTGGGACACAGTGGCTGGGCGCCAGATACATTTCACGGTGCTGTGTCCTCGGCTTCAAGGGTGTTCACAAAATGCACAGCGCTGGTGGCGGCTTACCTGAGACATCGAGGGGTTCAGATCTTCCTGTATCTTGACAACTGGCTCATGAAGGGCAGGTCGTCGGGACAAGTTTAAAGGCGCCTTGATCTGGGGCACTTCACCTGCAGCGACTTGGGCCTGCTAATAAACACAGAAAATCCATGTTAACTCTGGTCCAACACACAGAATTTGTTGGAGTAGTTCTTGACTCCACACGAGCCAGGGCCTTCCTTCCGGGGGCACATTTTTGGGCCATGTTGAACCTGATTTTCGCCATGAAGAGCCACCTGCTCACCATGGCCCACATATGCCTGTGACTGTTGGACCATGTGCATGTATGTGGTCAGCCATGCTCGACTTCATCTGCTGCCTCTTCAAGCGTGGCTGCCCTTATTCTATATCGCCAGCAGGCATGCCCTGTACCAAGTGGTCATGGTGCTGAGCCACATCCTCTCATCCCTGAACTGGTGGCTGGATCCCAAGTCGGTGCCGCAAGGAGTTCACTTTGCGACCCTGTCCCCATTGCTCATCCTGGTCTCAGACTTGTTGGATCTGGGCTGGGGAGTCCACTTGGGTGAGCTCAGCACCCAGGGCCGGTGGTTTCACCATGATCTAGCCCTTCAGCACAATCAATATCGGGGCGCTCAGAGTGGTTCGCCTGGCCAGCCAGGCTTTCTTGCCCCACCTGGAAGGCAAGGTGGTGCAGGTCCTGACAGACGATACTGCTGCAATGTATTACATCAACAAGCAGGGCAGTGTCAGGTCTTTGGCCTTTTGTCAGGAGGCACTCAACCTCTGGGACTTTTGTGTGCGGCATGCCGTTCATCTGGTGGCCGCCCACCCGCCTGGTACCAGGAATGTCCTGGCAGATTGCCTCAGCAGGACCTTCTCGTCTTGCCACAAATGGTCACTTCATCCGGAGGTGATTTCCCTAATCTTCCACAGGTGGGGGACTCTCCAGGTGGACCTGTTCACATTCAGACAGAACTGAAAGTGCCATGTGTTCTGTTCTCTGCCGGGCAGGGACAAGGACTCACTGTCGGACGCTTTCCTGATCCTGTTGTCGGGCGCTCTGATGTGCGCCTTCCCACTGGTGTTGTTAATCCACAAGGTCCTGCTAAAGGTGAAGCAAGACAAAGTGAATGTCATCCTCATAGCCCCAGTGTGGCCTCGCTAACACTGATTCGGCATGCTGCTGAGTCTTTCGGCAGCCATCCCACTGCAGCCGCCTCTTCAGCTGGATCTGCTATCCCAGAACCATGGCAATCTGCTGCATCCGAACATGGTGATGCTGCATCTGACATCTTGGCTACTGTATGGCTAAGTATGGACGAATGGGAGTGTTCTGCTGGTTTCCAGTGGGTTCTTCTGGGCAGTAGGAAACCCTTCACCAGGGCTACCTGCCTGGTGAAGTGGAAGCGATTCGCGTGTTGTGCCTTGGTTTGATACATTCGTGCAGAAGAGGCCCTGCTATTAGACATCCTGGAGTATTTGCTGCACCTTAAGCTCCAGGGCCTGTTGCTATCTTTTGTCAGGGTACTCCTGGTGGCCATTGTGGCATTCCATCACGGCATTCCTCCGTTTCAAGGCAGGATAGTTTTTGCCTATCCCATGATGGCGTGGTTCTTGAAAGGTCTGGAGTGCCTCTACCCTCATGTCTGGGACCTGGTCCCCCCACTTGGGACCTGCATCTTGTGCTGTCAAGGCTCATGGGTCCCCCCTTTGAACCTTTGGCTTCCTGTTCCCTCCCGCTTCTCTCCTGGAAGGTCTCCTTCTTGGTTGCTATAATTTCGGCCCGTAGGGTGTCAGAGATCAGGGTGCTCATGTCAGAGTTGCCTTACACTGTCTTGTATAAGGATAGGGTCCAGCTGTGTCCACACCCGGATTTTCTGCCCAAGGTCGTCTCCCAGTTTCATACTGGTCAAGATGTATACTTTCCTGTCTTTTGTCCAAAGCCTCATGCGATGGATGAGGAATGCAGGCTGCATACCCTGGACATTAGACGGGCGCTGACCTTCTACATAGATAGAATGAAGTCGGTCCAGAAGTCAACGCAGTTGTTCGCTCCTGTCGCAGACAAGATGAAGGGTTGCCCAGTGTCTGCCCAGAGAATCTTGTCTTGGATCATGGCCTGCATCCGCTACTGTTATGAGCTGGCGAAGGTGTCCATGCCAGCAATTGTGACAGCTCACTCCAATATGGCATAGGCGTCAATGGCAGCCTTCCTGGCCAGGTGCCAATCCTAGAAATCCGTCGGGCTGCCTCCTGGTCATCCATCCACATGTTCAGATCTCATTATGCACTTACCCAGCAAGCTCAAGACGATGCTGCGTTTGGCAGGGCAATACTGCAAGCTGCAAGACTGTGAACTCTGAGGATACTGCTTGAGAGTCGCCTAGAATGGAATCAACATGAGCAAGCACTCAAAGAAGAAAAACTCTTACCTACCTCATGTCCATTCCATTACCTGCCCTCTTGCCCCTCTGTTGGAGTTGTTGGCAAGAAGGAACTGAGAGGGCTTTGTGCCGGCGGTGCCTGATATATCGTTGCATGAGTGTGGCACTCCAGAGGGCACTCCAGCCGACCCTCCAAGTACCACTAAGGCAAAAATGGGTGCACACCTAGAATGGAATGGACATGAGCAGCACAGGTCAAAGAACACAGTTATGAAAAGTAGGTAACTGTTTTGTGTTTAAACTAATTCAAGCCTCACAGAGCTGGGAACTGGGAGTGAGTTACACCTAGATGTCTTGTGTAGACATTCATCATGTTGCCAGCAAGCCAATATACAGGCCAGCTAGGTTTAACAAGGCCGTTTCTTCCTTGTCTGTGCTTTGGAAAACTTCCACAGAAACTGTTAGTGTGGCCAAAGTATAAGCAACTGAAAAAGTCTTATAATGAGGAGTATCGAACAATCTGCCAGTTTCATCTATAATACTGAAACGTATATAAGAAATAAAATAGTGCCTATGAATTTGTCATGTTTTAGTGACAAAGTTTTTATGCTATGTTTCAAATATTAATATTAGGGGTACATTCCACGGTATGTATCTGATGAAGTGAGCTGTAGCTCACGAAAGCTCATGCTCAAATAAACTGGTTAGTCTCTAAGGTGCCACAAGTACTCCTTTTCATTATACAGTAGGTGTACTTGTACATTTTTTAGAGCAGCATTATTTTTTGGCCATATTTAGTTACTTTAACTAAAATACACAAAACACTTTTATAGTCATTTCAATACTTGATAACGTCAGGGTTCATTGCCCCTGTACATTTTTCAAATTATTAGCTTCTTAATGCATATGGCTTTCATTTACCCCCTACTAACATCCTTAAATGGGTTTTCAAGAATTTTGAAAGTGGAAGACTATAGTTGTTCTTCAGTGCTGGTCCTGATTGCTGACATAGAATTTCTTAAGTAGCCCCTACAATTAAAGGGATGGGAGGTTCAAACAGCTCCTACAGCAAAAGCTAAAAAGATTCTCTTGAAAATAGATTTGTATTTGGTTTCCCAGGGTGTTTTTGCTCTGTTTATTTCTAATGACTTGCCTGTTGCTTTTGTAAATGCTTTCACCTCAGAAATACTATAAAAAGTTGAATGCATTAACTGCGGTTGTCCGTTCTTCTGAGAACTTTTTTCAAGTTGAAACCTCTATAAAATGTGTTTTTAAAATTTTGTTATTAAAAGACCATTTATAGCATAAAAGTGATTTGTCAGAAGTTGCATGAGGGTAGGTATATTCCCAGTGACCAAGACTTGAGTACAGATATTGGTCTTATATCTGTATAAGTAATTTTGCTAAACAATTGCTTAACAAATTCTAAACATAAATCCGGATAATACTTTTTGTTCCAAGTGTCAGGAAGTTACAGAACCTTTTTTTTTTTTTTTAAATTTAAAAAAATTAATTTTCCATCAAAGCACAGCTTAGCATTTTCAGGGGCAAAATGTCATCTGCCGTATGTTCTCTCATCTGGATGTATTAAATTTGTACCCAGCTTCAAACATTTATATTTCCACATTTGTGTTGCAAAGATGTTGGTTTATGCCTGTTTTTTGAAGTCCTCAGCCATAATTTTTATCTTTCAGCTAGCTATTACGTTGTTAATTTTCACTGCAACAAAATTTATTATTTTAAAATGTGTTGAACATTTAACTTTTTCTGAAATAGTTGTTTTTTGCCCCCTTACCTTTCTTCCCAATTTCTGGTTCCTGCTTTGTCACAAGTAGCAACCAATATACCACACACTACTTCTAACCAGAAAGTTAAATAAGCTCTTTCCTTCAGGGAAAATGAACATAGTTTTTTATCATACTCTTTATTAGAGAGTTAGTTGTGCTGAGGGATCGGTGAGTGAGGCCTCTCCTCAGTGAATAAATTCATTATTTCTGTCAGCCTTCCACTGGTCCAGAGATTAGGAGCTCATGATCACAAATCAAGATTGGGTAAACATTGGGATGCTGGAGAAGAGGCAAATAATGTAGGGAGAAGCATATTTTTGTATTAAGTTAGGCATTTGGTACAACTAATTCTTGTTTCAAATATTTCATATCACCCAATGCAGAAACCATATCGTACATAAGAACTGGTTTCTCATGTACTTGGGTCCTCTTTAGTAGTAGCTCTGTGCACACTGGAACAATGGCAGCATGTCTGTGTTTTGATCTTTTGTTCCCATGTGTGAGAGGACAGTTGGAATTTGGCCTTTAGAGCATTTGTTGCCATCTGACTGGGGACTCAGCAACAGATTGGGTCACGTTCTGAAGGTTATGTTCACAGCTACAAGGGCTAGAAGCTTCATTTTTAATAAGGAAAAGTGTTATTTATGCAGTATCTGACAGCAGCCAACAAGAGAAATTCTGATATGTTGTATAATCACAAAGTGGTTCATCCCGATCCTTCACACCAGTATGGAGAACTGGAATAGAAGATCCAGATTTTGAAATGCAATTTAAAAAGGAGTATCAGTCAAATGGAGAGTGGTGGGTACTATCTGTAAAAGCAGCAAAGAGTCCTGTGGCACCTTATAGACTAACAGACATATTGGAGCTTTCGTTGGTGAATACCCACCTCGTCAGTTGCATCTGCTTTTGCTCCAATACGTCTGTTAGTCTACAAGGTGCCACAGGACTCTTTGCTGCTTTTACAGATCCAGATTAACACGGCTACCCCTCTGATACTTATTATCAGAAAATTATTTTTGAAGATCTATATACAAGTCTGTCATTGAGTAGTATGTCAGTTCTGGGCAGGACAGAAATCCTCAATTTAATGGAATTCATTTTTCTGAGATAGGAGTTGATTGCGGTGATTTCTTACTTATTATGGTACCATCTAAAGCCCTCAGTACAAAAGGGTAAAGGAAAAGCAATCCTTTCCCCAGAAAGCTCAGAGTCTGATTATGGAAAAATGGAACAGATGTATGAACAAGCAAATTAATATAGGATGGGGTTGCGAGTAAGAACTATAAATTTGTATAAATTTGCATAAACTGGAAGTCTGTGACCATAGTAATCTCAAGATTTTCTGTTCCAGACTGTGATATAATACTGCAGAAAAGAATAAAAACCTCAGTAGAAAAATAATAGACTAATACCCAACAAACATATATTTACATCCTAGATAGAACCAAACAAAAATTTGTCTGATAGTGTAATTTGGAAACTTCTAATGTATAAATAAAGACTTGTGTCTTTCCTCTGTTATGAGTTCATAATGGCTGGTAATACAGAGTTTAGCAAATGTAACTGCACTGCAAGATCTATCATTTTTCATATTATTATTTATTTGTATGGCGACAGAACCTCGGGTGCAGTCAGAACCCCATTGTGCAAGGTGCTGTACACATAATTAAAGGACGATGTGTACTATTTTTCTTCTGATTCTGTTAACATCTAAAAAGAGGAGAAAATGGAAAATAAGTAGAGTGTACATGCTGGGATTAGCCATGGCTCTTGGCTAAGAAATGTTCAGAAAGGGCATGCAGATTGGGAAATGCAAGCAGTTCCCTCTAGTGTGCCAACTCTGCTTATGCTGACAATTTGCAGCTCAGCTCTGTGGCTGGACAAAGGCAGTACTAGAGAAAGTGGGGCATTTTTCTTCCTTTGTATTTTCTCATAAAGCACCCCCTTTTCTTCTTGGTTACCGATATATATATATATATATATACCTTTTACTCCTATAAGAACAATTCAGTAACCTACTTCATTTTAAAAAAGAATTGTTTATGGTAATTTCATTTTGTAGCATGTTTGACTATCAAAACTTGATATGGAGACTATTGAATGTAGCTTTTTTTCAGACAGGAGGGTGAGCTCTTTATATAAATGCCAGAGTTGTGAATTACAGCTGTTGTAGTTGTCTTTTGGTCTTGATCCTACAGTCTTTGAAGTTGGCGGGTCTATTTGCATGAATAAAAAAGGTTGTAGGATTGTGCCATAGGTTCCCTTGTTTGGAGAACTTCTGCCATACATAGTGTTCTGGAATTCCTATTAAACTTACATAAATCTAGAACTTAAGATGTTGTTTGTTCCAGATTTAAGTTAGTGATTTCCTTATTTTCACATTTCTTTTCTATATTTTAAAGATCTTTCGGAACCAGTATTTTTGTTAATTTTCCAAAATATGTCTCAACTCATTTTTTTTTTATTTAAAGGTACCAACTCGGATTAATAAACATTTTTTTGGAAAATGTTCAGAAGATTTTCCCTTGAATTCATTTTGCACAGTTGATCAGACCATTTCTTTGTAACTTTGTTTGATTTTTAATTTTGTTCTAATGCCTTTTGCTTAGTTTATTTCTCTGACAGGGTATGACATGCAATCAGTTTATATATGGTGAAGACTGTCGTGAACATACAATCCTAAATTCTTGTTATTGTATTTGTTTTGGTATTCTGCTCGTTACATACTATCTGTAATTTAACTCTCTCATGAATACAGCCTTTCGTGTAATGACTTGTTTTAGAATAATGAATACGTACCATTTTATTCAGAGTTCAAGCAGGTAACAATACTCGGTTAGCAGTAGAGGCAGAGCTGGTAGCAACACCTATAGTTAAGGTTGCCTGACATTTTCTGTTATGAGCCTGTTTATAACTTTGGGCTCTTTTTTCCCGATGCTTGCTGTGTGTCAGGCCAAATTAACTTTCTGTAATGTTTCAGTGAAAATGGTTCAGCCATTTCCAAAGAACGAGGTTAGGAGAAAAAAGTAGTTCTGCTCATGATAAAATATTTTTCAGCCACTTTTTTGAAGTGATTTGGAGCAGGAGCTTTAAATTTGTTATGGGTATAGTTCTAGAATCAAGGATGTATCTTTTTCTGTGTCATTTGAAAATTTGTGTAGATTTTGCTATTTGGAAAATGCTCAGTAGAGCTTGTTAGAATGTGGTTGCTAAAATCCCTAAAGCTGCACTGAGCATGCTCATTCCTCACAGAGCTTGCTGTTTGCCGATTATATTGCACATGCTCACAGCCCTCACCAAACATTCTGTGTGGGCAGTAGATGTGGTCACCCCATATCAAAAAAGATATATTGTATTTGGAAAAGGTACAACAAGGGGTAACACAAATGATTGGGGGTATGGAACAGCTTCCATATGAGGAGAGATTAATAAGACTGGGACTTTACAGCTTGGAAAAGAGATGACTACGGGGGGGATATGATTTGAGGTCGATAAAATCATGACTGGTGTGGAGAAAGTAAATAAGGAAGTTTAATTTATTCCTTCTCATAACACAAGAACTAGAGGTCACCAAATGAAATTAATAGGCAGCAGTTTAAAACAAACAAAAGGAAGTATTTCTTCGCACAAAGCACAGTCAACCTGTGGAACTCTTTGCCAGAGGATGTTGTGAAGGCCAAGACTATAACAGAGTTCAAAAAGAACTAAATAAATTCATGGAGGATAGGTCCATCAATGGCTATTAGCTAGGATGGGCAGGGATGGTGTCCCTAGCCTCTGTTTGCCAGAAGCTGGGAATGGGCAACGGGATGGATCACTTGATTACCTGTTCTGTTCATTTCCTCTGGGGCAGATGGCATTGGCCACTGTTGGAAGACAGGATACTGGGCTGGATGGACCTTTGCTCTGACCCGGTATGGCTGTTCTTATGTTCACAAAGCTATACCTCCAAATTGGGGGGATTCAGCCGCAGCATCACCTCTCTCTGGGTTGACCTTGGGGAAGATGCACTTGGTTGGGAACCAGGAGGAGATAGTGATGAGTTCTGGTACTAGCTCTCCCACTCACTGGTGGTGTTTGTGTGCTGTTCATATCCCTTAATATCGAGCAATTCCTCATACCCCCTGCAGGCAGGTATCATTTATCTATCTTACAGTTGGGGTAACTGAGCATTTGCTCAGGTCAGCTCTAGTCTCAGCTCTTTTAGAACTCAGGTCTCTAATGTTTCAAGTCTATCTCATTGATTTAGCTACACTGCCTTTCAGAATGGATGTGCTGAATCTACATAATAGTTCATGTTGTCTGTAATACCTAGCCTACATTGCCTTCAATAACCTGGAATGGAACCCAAGATTCCCAGTTAACGGCATTCCTTTGCTGTCTAGTAAATTGTTGTGTAAGCCACTGGCAAATTGAGTTTCACATTCCCTTTCTAGTGGCTCTCCCACTAAAGTAACAGTCTGCTACTGCTACCTGTTACTCCATTAGCTCAGTTTGTTGGGGTCTACGCTGTGGTTATAAAGGTATGTTGGATTCCAAACCTGCTGCTGACCTCTGTGGTAGCTCTGTGATTCTAATGGAATTTCTGTTTGCAGTTTAAAAAAACAAAAAACAAAACGAAAAACAAACTAAAAACAAAAAAACCTAAAGGAACTACATTAAAAACCACTACACTAAAAGAATGTGAGGCTTGCAAAATCAAGCAATCAAAAGGAAATGTCAGAATTAAGGTTGCCTATGAAATCTTAATTCAGCTCTTTGTGCATATTGCATTATAACTTTTTCTTCAGTACTACTACTGCTATTGTTAAATCACATACTGTTTGTTCTTCACAACCCCTGTCTCATGTTGTGTACCTAGTGGACAATGGATAAGGCAGATACTTACAAGAAGAGAAAGGGTTGGTGCTTTAATGTATTGGTCTGGGGCCCAGGAGAGCCGGATTCTATCCTCAGCTGCCACAGTCTTTCTGCGGCTGTGTGTAAAGTATAAACTTTGGTCAGCGTAAACTACATCAACGTACAGCTTCTGAAATTTGCATATTGCTTGTGCGTGTATGTTCTTGGCTTCTTGCATTGTCCTGCACATATTCCCCACAAGTGCTTGTGTCAATGCACAGTGCTGCGCACCATGGGTAGGAATCTCAGTGTGCTAGGTAGGCGTTGCTGTCTAGCACAATTCCTTTTAAGAACTTTTTGCAAGTGTTGTGGGATAGAAATGACTGACTCATGGATCTCGGAGATATAGGGGTAAAGTTTCTAGCAAGCAGCTTTCTCCATCCCATAATTTCCACACTATTTTGAAAAAAAAAAAAAAATCTCACAAACCAATTTGGCACTTTTCAGTGTCTATCTCTGACAGAAGCCTGGAGCCCATAGCTCTGCACTGTTCCCATGAATGTTGCAAATACAGAACACACGATTCTTCAATGATGGTTTTTCTGTGGTTATTCAAGTGTTGGTGGCTCAGTGGAGACACACTTCACTGTTATCAACGTGCTCTGGTTGGGGAAGGTGTATGATGCCCGCATCTTTAAGAATGGAGTACTGTTCAGAAGAATACAGCCTCTCTCCAAATTTTACAACCCCTAATCCATGAATAAAGATTGAATTTTCTGAGGATTCAGTAAATGTTAATTTAATTAATGGACCCTTTAAGAAACTTATTCTGGTGAGTCTCACCTTTTTTGTACTCTGTTAGCTTAACCCCCCCCACCTATATCTTCCCTCCAGAATACTGTACTTCACTCGCACCCCCATCTAAGAACCTCTTGACATAACACACTTTTTCAATTTAAAAAAAATAAAAATTATTTCCTGCTATTTTCCATGGCTGAAAACTTGTCTGCTGAGGCTAGCTAAATGTTTTTTTTTCCTGCAGAGAACCTTAAAAAGAAATGTCCTCCTTCAAAATGGCTGGCCTCATTTAGGATGGCCACCATTTCTCTGCAGCTTATGCAGATGGATGCTCAGGACCTGATCTTGCAACTGTTTAACCCTATGCATAACTTTAGGCGTGTGAGTAGTCTGATTTCAGTAGGACTATTCACGTGCTGTAAATTAAGCACATGAGTAAGAGTTTGCAGGACTGAGGTCTTAGTCCACCTCAGTAAAGAGGGCCACCACTCGTGAGAGTGAAGCCAGGTTCTCCTCAGGAAAATTGCCACCCAAGTGCTTTTCAGAAGGCGTAGAAGGTGAATATGCAGGTGAGAACAAGGAATATATCGGGGTGGCCAAACTTTCTGGCCCTCCAAGCGACATATGACAATCTTCAGAAGTTTGAGAGCCCCAGCAGGTATGCAGCCCCAAGACACCCCTCCCCGCTGGGCAAAAGCCCGTACCCCACCACTCGCTGCAAGGCAGAGGTCCCAAGCTCCCCCCCACCCCCTTTCCCCACCATTCTGGTAGGTGGAGAATGGGTGTGTGTGTGGGAGGGGGGGACTCTGCAAGCTGAACTTGAGTGGTAAAAGAGTCGCATGTGGCTTGTGAACCAGAGTTTGGCCACCCCGGAATATATTGTGGTAAGCAGGTTAATATGTGGGGGTAGAGGGTTGGAGGCTATGGGGCAGACTTAAAGCTGTGGTGGTAATATCTTACGAGTAGAACAGAGTCAGCGTGTTGTGGGTGGATTCTCTGCTAACCCAGTGGCAGACCACTCTGCCGTTGTTAGAGCCCTGGGCTGGGATGTGTTGGAGTTGGGCGGCCCGTGTCCCCCTCCGTCACCCCACCCCTGGGGTGGCAGTACCCCCCCCTTAGGTCAGGAGGCCTGCGCTCCGCAGGCAACCCCTACTGCGCCCTATAGACTGCTTGCTGGGTGCTCAACCCCTGCTGGCGCCCTGTAGACTGTTTGCTGGGGCCCCTGCCCTGGATGAGGGCCTGGGCCCCCTGAACATTTGTGGCTACCCTGCCTAAGGGTTAAAGTCTTCAACTATGTGGTGTCCTGCCCTGGCTGAAGGCCTGTGCCCCTGAAGTATTCACAGCCTTACCCTGCCTATGGTTTGGGGCTGGAGACTGTTAATTTCCCCATTTACTTAGCCTGTTTTAGGAGCGGGTATAGCAAAGGGATGTGGCCTCCCTCAGAGATGACAGCAAGGGAGAGCCACACCCATCTGCATGCTTGCAGTCCCATATTTTGTAATAGAGTATTATATGTCTATTGCAGGTGAATTCAGCAGGTGACTTTCTACCTTGCAGTGATGTGGCTCTATAGATGAGTACTGCTAAATATGGATAGTCTCTTGCATCTGTTGCTTTTTCTGAGCAAATTCTTCATTATATATTTTCCACATTCAGCTAATCCATTGGCTTGAGGATATCTGGCACTAGATGTCTCAGAATGAAAGTTGTGCATTTTAACTCAGGAATTCCATCTTCTTGAATTGTGGTCTGTTGTTATTGTTCTTGGAGTTCCATAACGTGCAAATACAGATTTAATGTGCCTGCCAGCTGTTGCTGTTGTGGTGTTTTCTAGCGGGACTACCTCTGGGAAATTGGTTAAGTAGCTCATTATAACCAGATGATGATGTCTTCCCAATGAATTGCAAGTTGTTTGTGCATTGTCACTGGTTCTTTCTGCTGGTAATATCTGTACTTCTACACACTTGCTTTCTTCTATGTCACTGTTAATTTGTGGCCAGAACACACCTTCTCTAGCTCTCCTTTTTGATTTAGTCATTCACAGGTGCCCATCATATATTTATTCCAATATTTTCCTTCTCATCACTATGGAACCACGATCTGTGTCCTCTTCAAAAGCACACCCGAGAAAACTGAAAGCTCCTTTTTATAGTACGAATAGGCAGGTAGAAAGTCGCCGTCCCCCCTCCCTCCACATCCTTCCTTTACTTATTGCTTGTATCACTGCAACATTTCAACCTTAGCTGTTTGTCACCAGTTCATCCTATATGCCTGTAGGTACAGCACATGTCACTTATCATGTTCACATATATGTTCATTGCTTGTTCCAGATAATCAGACTGTGTATTGTGAGATGGAACATATACTCTTGCTAAATGGCATCCAGGCTGGAACTCCAGGGTCATATTATACTTCTGTAAAAAGAAAAGGAGTACTTGTGGCACCTTAGAGACTAACCAATTTATTTGAGCATGAGCTTTCGTGAGCTACAGCTCACTTCATCGGATGCATACCGTGGAAACTGCAGAAGACATTATATACACAGAGACCATGAAACAATACCTCCTCCCACCCTACTCTCCTGCTGGTAATAGCTTATCTAAAGTGATCATCAAGTTGGGCCATTTCCAGCACAAATCCAGGTTTACTCACCCTCCCCCCCCCCCCCCACAAATTCACTCTCCTGCTGGTAATAGCTTATTCAAAGCGACCACTCTCCTCACAATGTGCATGATAATCAAGGTGGGCCATTTCCAGCACAAATACAGGTTTTCTCACCCCCCCAGCCCCATACACACACAAACTCACTCTCCTGAGTGAGTTTGTGTGTGTATGGGGGTGGGAGGGTGAGAAAACCTGTATATGTGCTGGAAATGGCCCACCTTGATTATCATGCACATTGTAGGGAGAGTGGTCGCTTTGAATAAGCTATTACCAGCAGGAGAGTGAGTTTTTGTGTGTGTGGTTTTTTGAAAAAAAGGGGGTGGGGGGGGCGAGAGAACCTGTATTTTTGCTGGAAATGGCCCACCTTGATTTTCATACACATTGTGAGGAGAGTGGTCACTTTGGATAAGCTATTACCAGCAGGAGAGTGAGTTTGTGCGTGTGGTTTTTAGAGGGGGGGGTGTGAGAAAACCCGGATTTGTGCTGGAAATGGCCCACCTTGATTATCATACACATTTTAAAGAGAGTGGTCACTTTGGATGGGCTATTACCAGCAGGAGAGTGAGTTTGTGTGTGGGTGGGCGGAGGGTGAGAAAACCTGGATTTGTGCTGGAAATGGCCCAACTTGATGATCACTTTAGATAAGCTATTACCAGCAGGAGAGTGGGGTGGGAGGAGGTATTGTTTCATGGTCTCTGTGTATATAATGTCTTCTGCAGTTTCCACGGTATGCATCCGATGAAGTGAGCTGTAGCTCACGAAAGCTCATGCTCAAATAAATTGGTTAGTCTCTAAGGTGCCACAAGTACTCCTTTTCTTTTTGCGAATACAGACTAACACGGCTGTTACTCTGAAACCTGTCATTATACTTCTGTATTTTCAAAAATAGTTGCTGTGTCTTTGGTGGTGTTTCTCTAGGTCTATTTCTGTGTACGGTAGAACCTCGGAGTTACGAACACCAGAGTTTTGAACTGACCAGTCAACCACACACCTCATTTGGATCCAGAAGTACACTAGCAGGCAGCCGCAGAGACAAGACGAAGCCCCCCTCCTTTTCTTCCCCTGCCCCCAAAAAACAACAAATACAGTACAGTACTGTGTTAAATGTAAACTACTAAAAAAAAGGGAAAGCAGCATTTTTTCTGCATAGTAAAGTTTCAAAACTGTATTAAGTCAATGTTCAGTTGTAAACTTTTGAAAGAACAACCATAATGTTGTGTTCAGAGTTACGAACAACCTTCATTCCCAAGGAGTTTGTAACGTTGGGGTTCTACTGTATTGCAATCAGTTGTTTGTGATCAGCTTCTTTGAAGCTACCACCAGAGAGAGAATCATGAAAAGTTGTACCTCCATATGCAAGAACTCATCTCTTTTCAGTTTTCAGTTTGTGCATACATCTTCTCTTTGTCTGTCCTAGCTCTAGAGGTATACAAGGTTGGCAACCAGTCTGTTCCATGACACTAATAGTACTGCTCCCAGCCCTGTTGAAGCATCTGTGGCTTTCAGTGGGTCAAAAAATTGCAGCTCTGGAGTTGATGTCTGAATGTTCTTAAAATTTTTGAATTCTTTCATGCTCGGGCATGCATGCCCATTCAGTGCCTTTGTGGAGGTGAGTCTTAGGTGCGTTGTGTGAGCTGCCTAGTTAGATATGAATTTGCTGACATAATTCAACATGCTTAGCAAACTTTATATTTCCTTTTTATCTTCTGGTCTCAGCATGTTCACTGTTGCTCAAATAATTGATTTAACAGGCAAGATTCCCTTTGAGGAATCTCTTCCAAGAATGTTATGTCTATTATTTGAAATTAACATTTGGTCTTACTCAGTTTAAAGTTGTTAGCTCTTGCGATTTGCAGTACTCTTCTCAATTGTTCCTGATGTTCAATGGCAGTACTGCCCCAAATTAGGTCATCAATGTATACTTTAATGCCTGCTAGATCCTGTAGCAGCCAGCTTATTTTACAGTGAAATACTTTTGGAGCCAAACATATTCTGAAAGGCAGTTTTAGGTAGTGGTATCTACCAAACGGTGTTTTGAAACTGCAGATCTTGAAGTCCTCAGTGTCCCAGGGAATCTGCCGAAATCCTGCATCCAATTAGCTGAAAAATTCGGCTCCTACCAACTCAGACAGTATTTCAGTTCTTGTGGGCAAGTGGAATTGTCCTCTTTTTATGTTTTTGTTCAACTCCTTAGGGTTCATACATAGCTGTAGTCCCCCTCCTTTTTCTCTACAGTTACTCAGGAGTAAACCCAATCTGTTTTGTTTCTCTATTTGGTGAATGATACCATTTGCTGTCATTTTGCAGCTCTTTTTCCAGCCTCTTTCTTAAGGCTTGTGGAACTTTTCATAGAGAGTGTACTGCAGATTATGCATCTCCTCATAACTATGTCTTGTATGTTACTGGGAGGCACTTTGTTTCCTGTGAATACATCTGTATATGATGTTGTTAATACTTTTTGATTCTTTGATTTGTCTCTCTGTCTTTATTGCATACATACTCTTAATGAGACAAAGCGCCTCACGCATGTGTCGGCCCAAGAGTAGTTGTTTACTTCTGTGTACTACCACAAGCTCTTGTTGTATCATTTTCCCCTTGTATTTAAATGTTCGTGTGCATTCTCCCAACACTGGAATTTTTCCTCCATTATACTCTTTCACAGATAGTTTTGACTCTTCAACTTTTATGTGCTCCTTACATCACTCTGTTTCAGTTTACTATATTTATGTGTGCCCCAGTGTCTTACCTTGTATGCCACTTAACTGCCATTTGCGCACATTTTAATTAGCCAATCTTTTGAGTTTTCAGCCTCCTCTATTATTGTGCTTAAGAACAGCTCTTGCTCTTTGTTAAAGAATCCGTTACTGCACTTAATACATACACTTTCCTGTTTTCTCTGCATATTTTAGCATAATGGTTGGGTTTATTACTGTTTCTATGTATTTGCCTGAATGCTGGGCATTTTCTATGTTCACGCTGGTTGCCACATCGCTTTACATGTTTCAGTCCTGGACAATTTTAATTTCTGTGAAATTTTCCCTTACCAGTTTAGAACCAGCAAGGGAATGGAACCAAATGTGAGTTTTACAGATCTTTTCATAGCTGGTGTCAGTAAACTTTACAGCACCATGCACCAATACATATATTATTCAGACTTGTTCTGTCAGGAACTTCCACCCCATCATATATTTTGTTCAATAGGTTTGAAATAAACAACTTCCTTAAATTAGCTGAGGCGCTGATTAGAAGAGGCAGAGTTTAGTACTGGCCCCAAAATGCAATTTAGAGTTAAAATTTAGATAGTAATATTGGTGAAAAATACAAATTCATGTAATTGATTTTATAATCCAGGTTCTTTTTTATTTTTAAATAGAAGATAAAGGGCCAAATTCTTGCTTGCTTTACTCATCCAAGAGTGTATAAGTAAGTTGCATGACTAAGGGGAACAGGATTTGGTAGAAAATCAGTGTCATGTACACAGGCCTTCATATCCAGAGATGTTGAAATCAGCAACAATAACGCTTCTCTCAAGTAGGGTTTGGACACAAATGTGTGGGTGTTTTTTTTTGTTTTTGTTTTTTTAAAAACACAGTATTCAGGAGGCGAATAAACCCTGTAATAACTTACCTCACATAATTTAGAACAGCTGAAGACAACTGAGCAATTGGAGGGAGCGTTGTATCATTATTAAATACCCAAGGTAATAGCACGGCGGACTACATGTTTCCTACTTCTCAGTGAGCTTGTTGGTACTAGCTGTAAGAGAGAGTTTATCTTCCATTATCAGATAAGTTAACAGTTTTGTCTAAGTTCTGTGTGCACAAGTTTAAGGGTTGCTCTTTTTTTGTAGTAAACGAATTTTAAAATAAACTTTCATTAAGTTGGTTTATTTGACTACACTATTAGTTTTCTAGGATCTCAAATTCCCTCTATTTGTAAAAGGATGATCTACCAAAACTGCTGTATTGTATGACAGTGTAATATATACTGTGTGCAGTGTTGTATATACTGTAATATATGATGTATATTTAGATGTCTGTATTCCATGTGTTTTATAGTTGCATTTGTATACGTGTTGGAAGATCTTAAAACACTTAAAACACCATCAACTGATATATTTTAGGATGACTTCACCTACCAATGGAGTGCCTCTAGATGGATGATCATATGCAGCTTGAGTTTGACAGAGCATAGCAACAGTGTACCCTTCATTTAAGGGCAGGAAATGAAGAAGAATAGTATGCCCCACTGAAAAAATAGGGGAAGGAAGGTAGGAAGAATGTAATTACCCAAGTTGGAATTTAGTCAGGACAATGAGCTTACAGCCTTTATTCTTATGAAAAGTGCTACTGGATATTTAATGACCACCTCAGTTTTATGCCATTTGAAAACTGGGACCTCCCAGCATCATGATGTTCCAAGCACCCTGCTGTGACACTAGCTCATTACTGATTTATTGAGAGAATGCCACTTACTGAATCACCAGTACCACTACTTCCAGCACCCAGTTCTGCAACAGACTTACATTGGGCAAGTCATTTGTGCTCTCTCTGACTCAGGTTCTCAATTTGCAATATGGGTATACTGATGCTTATTCAGCTTTGTAACCACTGCGAGATCTCTGGGGAAAAAAGTATTGGTAAAATATTAAACATTATTGATTTATTATTTGACTTAAGAGGCATTCCCTCCAAGTTCTGATGCACTCTTACGGGATTATTGCAGTTTAAAAAATCCTGTGACTACAAGGCTGAGATTGTAAGAGTTTTGGGCAGAGACTGTCTTTTTCTGTTTGTACAGCACCTTGCGCAGCGTGGTTCTGGTTCTTGACTGGGGCTGCTAGGCACTACAATAATACACACTATTAAGATTTTATAATTTGTATTATTGATTATCATTATTTATTGAGCTCCATTTGTGTTTGCATTATTTTGTTATAGCCATGTAAGTTAAGCACAAACATAATCTTTTGCAGAATTGAGAACTGTTGCAAATATTTCAGAGAAGAAAGTTTCATTCTTGTATTTATTTGAAGGCTTCAGTACACCTGTGGATTTGAATGGACAAAGGTATGCTTGTAGGGTATTTAGATATGTCATATGCACATATGTATTTTGAATTATAAAATACAGGTTTGTAAAGTTGTCTTTGAATATTAACTTTTAGCTTGGTAATATATGAAATGTAAAATATAGTAAGAAGTGAGCCCAGTTCCTTAGTAACATGAGATACTAGTTTAGCCAAAGGAACACCCCCTCCTCTCCACCATCAGTGCCTGTTTTTCATTTAGTGTAATGTATATTTTGTATTAAACATCTACGTGAGTGTTCTGTGCCAAGTGCAGTTATTGCTTCCAGACTGAAGGCCAAACAGCCTGGAAAATAAAGTACTGGTAACTTTCTCTACTGCAGATAGTATCGTCTTTGAAGTAGTGCTTCTTTTGGAAAAGAGAAATGATTGGTATATTAGATGAATCCTAAAAAAAAAACAACCCAACCCAAACTTTTTTTGGTGGACAGGGGAAATGCCTGTTGAAGAAGAAATCTTATGTGGCTGTTTATATCCTGGAGAAAAGGTAAGTTGCTTAATAATTGGCGTATCTAAAAGGGATTCATATTCGCTGTAGAATTGGTGGGAATGGTGTTCCATAGTACATCAGGTAAGTGAAGGCTTTTTCTATCTTGCTGACGCTTTCAGAACATTTTGTACAACACTTGCATCTTGTGAACATATTAAAAAAAAAACAAAAACCCAAACCCCTCCTCCCCCTCCCCCCCCAAACCCAACGACTTGTACTAATGGTGAGGTAGATGCTTCTTTTGCCTCTGGCAAAATCCTTTACCACAGATGGGCTTGCAGTGAAGAGAACTGATAGAACTTTTTTGTCTTACACTAAAAATGAAAATGGTCCCTACAAGGCTGGAAGATTGAGAAGATTGAGATTACACTTGTTAGTGTTTGCCATTTCCTTTGTGCATACCTGATTTCTTCTCTTTATCTTCATGTAATCAGCAGCTATATCCATTTCCAGAATCTAATTGAACGTAATGAAGAAAGAGGTTGGGCTGTTAAGCCTCTGCATTCTCTGCTCTTTGTGCTGATCATCGTGCTAAAAAGAGATGAGTTAACATAAACCTGAGTAGGCTGTTTAACCTTTTTTCTCTTCTGGAAATGTAGATGCAATAACATTTGCAGCTGAAAAGGCTCCTTCACAGTTTCTAATGTTTAAGGATGCAAATGAAGCATTTTGTCTTTACTGTCGCCTGGAGGTGTTATGCAAGAAAACAGAAAGAGGTTTCTAGGATTAGTTCCACAGATTTCTTTTATCATGTAAAAAACCAAGGCTGGTTTCAGTGCCATGAACTGAAGAAAACAATATGGAAAACATCTAGGGAAAACTCTTACATGTTTCATCTGTTTCTACCTAAATTTTCTGGGTGTTCGTTACTTATGAAAAGTTAAATACTTAGTTCTGTTGTGGTACATAATGTTAAAGTTAACTTTGTATCCTTTCTGGGATCCTCACTTTAAAAAAAAAAAGTATTCTCTAGATAGAAGCAGAATTGATCATTAATATTTGTATGTCATGTAAGTTACTGTACACTTATATTTTATAGTAGATTTTCTTTGTTATAATGTGCTTTTTGACTACTTATATGGTCCAGTGCTGCATTTGGGTTCTTGAGAAATGTACAGTTATAATAAAAAGATGATTACTTAGATTTTTCTTAGGCTTTGATTTGATGTTTTATTAAATTAGATTTGGCCTTCATAGTAAAATCCAAAGCAAAATTTTGAATTTGAATACTTTTTCACGAAGATGATTAGCTTTTTGAGAGTGCAGAGAACGTTTCTTCAGTTTTGTTTTTCTACTGTTGTACTCGCCTGTTAATGATATTTTAGTGTTCTTATTATTGCATTTCTAGAAATTGGAAATTTCTTCCAATAAAGAATTTTCTTCAAAATAAAGAAAATACAGTTTATTGTATATACTATGAAATTCCTGTGTAATGGTTAATAAATGTGAAAATTAGTTCATACTGTACAATAGTATGATTTTGGAATATATGTGCCCTGATACGATTAATATTCTTTATTGTGCCATTCTAATTACCATGTTATAAGTATAGAAATTCATATTTTAGGAAACTTTTAAATAAACATTAGTTTCTAATATTACTTTTTCATTTAGTAGTTTGTGCCTTAGGTGATGCTGACTAGACGTATTATGGCTGCTCCCTGACCCCTACCCAAGAGGTTACATACCTTTCTTCTGAGACAAGCAGTTGTAGGGGTACAGAGTGACAGCCGTGTTAGTCTGTATTCGCAAAAAGAAAAGGAGTACTTGTGGCACCTTAGAGACTAACCAATTTATTTGAGCATAAGCTTTCATGAGCTACAGCTCAGTACTCCTTTTCTAGTTGCAGGGGTAGTGGAACTAGAGTCCTATAATGCAGTCTTGAGTCCAGTCCATACTGGGCCAGAAACAGTGCTTGGAAACCATGTTTAAACTTTATTTAAGCATGATTCTATCTAAACAAAATTCTGGAACAGTTTAATTCCCCCCACCCCCTTTTTTATATTAGTTCTCGTGGAAGTGTATTTAAATATAGTGTAAACACTGTGCCTGTACTTTCTTTGCAGCCCATTACAGAGAGGGGAAGAGTGTCAAATGTTTGGTTCAACTTGAGGTAGTCCTATTTTTGTATCCTGTCCATAGGAGGCTTGTGCTTGTCATATGGACAGAAATGTATTAAATATCCAGTACGCTAGATTATGTATGTTGTTTTATTGGTATTATAGGACAAAAATTCACCATCTCCAATAAAATGATTAATTTGCAGCAAAATTTATTTCTAGCTAGTTGGCTGTCTGATCATATATATATTGCCATTACTATGTATATCTTAGACTATTACTTGGAGAGAAGAGTGGGCTTAAATTCATAGCAGTTCTCAGTCTGGTGGTGGTGTTCTACAGAGGAGTATACCGATGAAGTGAGCTGTAGCTCACGAAAGCCTTATGCTCAAATAAATTGGTTAGTCTCTAAGGTGCCACAAGTACTCCTTTTCTTTTTGCGAATACAGACTAACACGGCTGTTAGTCTGAAACAAATAAATCTTGTTAGTTCATGTTTTAATAAAGCAAAAACATAAATTTAAGCCTCCTAGTTGGATGAATTTCAAGTAGATTAAATACTATCCAACATATTTCAAGGGTTTCAGGATTTTAAATGGGTATCCTATCATGGCCACATTTTTTCCCCTTATGCTCATAGTTGTAAAAGTGCCTTTAAGGTTTCTATAAACTCAATTTTAAGAACAGTCTGAAGCAAATTTCTTAAACCTAGTTTCATTTGATTTAAAGTAGAGTTTCTTCTTTTTTCAATTACTTTATTTAAAAAAAAACCTTTTTAAGATTTACTCTTACATATACAGCACTTACATCTATGTGAGAGAGTCAGTAAACAATAACATGCATAATGCAAGGTACAAAACTAAAAAATTGTCATGGGATAACTTGATATGGGGCAGGAGTCTCTTCTACAGATCTCTTTATGGTCTTCTACAGAAATCTCCTTTACCTCTTCTACAACAATTACTGAACTTCAGGGCTGCAGAACTTCCTCCTGTAAACCAAATGGCTGGTAGATTTGCATAGTTGTGGATCACTTGGTCCTGCCTCATGCATGCTCTTCCTGGCCAGAGACTGCTCCCATATTCTCCTTCATAGTAGGATTCTGGGAGACCACATGTAACATAAGGAGCCACATGGTGTTCAGGTGGATTCTCTGGGCACGTCTACACTGCAATAAAAGACCTGTGGCTGGTATGGGTTAGCTGAGGAGGGTGGATTTCAGAGCCTGGAGCCCAAACCAAGCCTGAATGTCTTCACTGCAATTTTTTAGCCCTTCAGCCTGAATCAGTTGACTCAGGTTCTGAGACTCAGTGCTATGGGTTTTTTATTGCAGTTTAGGCATACCTTAAAGTGGATTCTTCAAATCCTGCCTCCCACAACCCACTCATCATGACTTGGCCACTTCTTCTGCATTCAGGATCATATATGCCTATGTAGATGGCAGTGGAGAAATGTCTTGTTTCTAATCCTGTAGGTATGTTAGATTTTATAATAAACTAATTTTATTTTCTTTTATTTTCTGTTCACCATCAATTTTTTTAGCTGTTCATAATTGTAAGGAACCATAATTAAATACAGAACGAAGGAGCCTACTATGCCTCTCCTCAGAAAGCATGATTGTATCATCAAAGGGTATGTCTACACTATGGAATAAGGTCGAATTTATAGAAGTCGGTTTTTTAGAAATCGGTTTTATATATTCGAGTGTGTGTGTCCCCACAGAAAATGCTCTAAGTGCATTAAGTGCATTAACTCGGCGGAGTGCTTCCACAGTACCGAGGCTAGAGTCGACTTCCGGAGCGTTGCACTGTGGGTAGCTATCCCACAGTTCCCGCAGTCTCCGCTGCCCATTGGAATTCTGGGTTGAGATCCCAATGCCTGATGGGGCTAAAACATTGTCGCGGGTGGTTCTGGGTACATATCGTCAGGCCCCCTTTCCCTCCCTCCCTCCGTGAAAGCAAGGGCAGACAATCGTTTCGCGCCTTTTTTCCTGAGTTACCTGTACAGACGCCATACTACGGCAAGCATGGAGCCCGCTCAGGTAACCGTCACCCTATGTCTCCTGGGTGCTGGCAGACGCGGTACGACTTTGCTACACAGTAGCAGCAACCCCTTGCCTTGTGGCAGCAGACGGTACAGTACGACTGGTAGCCGTCATCGTCATGTCCGAGGTGCTCCTGGCCACGTCGGCTGGGAGCACCTGGACAGACATGGGCGCAGGGACTTAATTTAGAGTGACTTGACCAGGTCATTCTCTTTAGTCCTGCAGTCAGTCCTATTGAACCATCTTATGGCGAGCAGGCAGGTGATACGGATTGCGAGCAGTCGTACTGTACCATCTTCTGCCGGGCAGGCAAGAGATGAGGATGGCATGCAGTCCTTCTGCACCATCTGCTGCCAGCCAAAGATGTAAAAGATAGATGGAGTGGATCAAAACAAGAAATAGACCAGATTTGTTTTGTACTCATTTGTCTCCTCCCCTGTCTAGGGGACTCATTCCTCTAGGTCACACTGCAGTCACTCACAGAGAAGGTGCAGTGAGGTAAATCTAGCCATGTATCAATCAGAGGCCAGGCTAACCTTCTTGTTCCAATAAGAATGATAATTTAGGTGCACCATTTCTTATTGGAACCCTCCGTGAAGTCCTGCCTGAAATACTCCTTGATGTAAAGCCACCCCCTTTGTTGATTTTAGCTCCCTGAAGCCAACCCTGTAAGCCGTGTCGTCAGTCGCCCCTCCCTGCGTCAGAGCAACGGCAGACAATCGTTCTGCGCCTTTTTTCTGTGCGGACGCCATACCAAGGCAAGCATGGAGGCCGCTCAGCTCACTTTGGCAATTAGGAGCACATTAAACACCACACGCATTATCCAGCAGTATATGCAGCACCAGAACCTGGCAAAGCGATACCGGGCGTGGAGGCGACGTCAGCGCGGTCACGTGAGTGATCAGGATATGGACACAGATTTCTCTGAAAGCATGGGCCCTGCCAATGCATGCATCATGGTGCTAATGGGGCAGGTTCATGCTGTGGAATGCCGATTCTGGGCTCGGGAAACAAGCACAGACTGGTGGAACCGCATAGTGTTGCAGGTCTGGGACGATTCCCAGTGGCTGCGAAACTTTCGCATGCGTAAGGGCACTTTCATGGAACTTTGTGACTTGCTTTCCCCTGCCCTGAGGCGCATGAATACCAAGATGAGAGCAGCCCTCACAGTTGAGAAGCGAGTGGCGATAGCCCTGTGGAAGCTTGCAACGCCAGACAGCTACCGGTCAGTTGGGAATCAATTTGGAGTGGGCAAATCTACTGTTGGGGCTGCTGTGATGCAAGTAGCCCACGCAATCAAAGATCTGCTGATATCAAGGGTAGTGACCCTGGGAAATGCGCAGGTCATAGTGGATGGCTTTGCTGCAATGGGATTCCCTAACTGTGGTGGGGCCATAGACGGAACCCATATCCCTATCTTGGTACCGGAGCACCAAGCCGCCGAGTACATAAACCGCAAGGGGTACTTTTCAATAGTGCTGCAAGCTCTGGTGGATCACAAGGGATGTTTCACCAACATCAACGTGGGATGGCTGGGAAAGGTACATGACGCTCGCATCTTCAGGAACTCTGGTCTGTTTCAAAAGCTGCAGGAAGGGACTTTATTCCCAGACCAGAAAATAACTGTTGGGGATGTTGAAATGCCTATATGTATTCTTGGGGACCCAGCCTACCCCTTAATGCCATGGCTCATGAAGCCGTACACAGGCAGCCTGGACAGTAGTCAGGAGCTGTTCAACTACAGGCTGAGCAAGTGCAGAATGGTGGTAGAATGTGCATTTGGACGTTTAAAGGCGCGCTGGCGCAGTTTACTGACTCGCTTAGACCTCAGCGAAACCAATATTCCCACTGTTACTACTGCTTGCTGTGTGCTCCACAATATCTGTGAGAGTAAGGGGGAGACGTTTATGGCGGGGTGGGAGGTTGAGGCAAATAGCCTGGCTGCTGGTTACGCGCAGCCAGACACCAGGGCGGTTAGAAGAGCACAGGAGGGCGCGGTACGCATCAGAGAAGCTTTGAAAACCAGTTTCATGACTGGCCAGGCTACGGTGTGAAAGTTCTGTTTGTTTCTCCTTGATGAAACCCCCCGCCCCTTGGTTCACTCTACTTCCCTGTAAGCTAACCACCCGCCCTTCCTCCGTTCAATCACCGCTTGCAGAGGCAATAAAGTCATTGTTGCTTCACATTCGTGCATTCTTTATTCATTCATCACACAAATAGGGGGATGACTACCAAGGTAGCCCAGGAGGGGTGGTGGAGGAGGGAAGGAAAATGCCACACAGCACTTTAAAAGTTTACAACTTTAAAATTTATTGAATGCCAGCCTTCTTTTTTTGGGGCAATCCTCTGTGGTGGAGTGGCTGGTTGGCCGGAGGCCCCCCCACCGCGTTCTTGGGCGTCTGGGTGAGGACGCTATGGAACTTGGGGAGGAGGGCGGTTGGTTACACAGGGGCTGTAGTGGCAGTCTGTGCTCCAGCTGCCTTTGCTGCAGCTCAACCATGCACTGGAGCATACTGGTTTGGTCCTCCAGCAGCCTCAGCATTGAATCCTGCCTCCTCTCATCACGCTGCCGCCACATTTGAGCTTCAGCCCTGTCTTCAGCCCGCCACTTACTCTCTTCAGCCCGCCACCTCTTCTCCCGGTCATTTTGTGCTTTTCTGCACTCTGACATTATTTGCCTCCACACATTCGTCTGTGCTCTGTCAGTGTGGGAGGACAGCATGAGCTCGGAGAACATTTCATCGCGAGTGCGTTTTTTTTTCTTTCTAAGCTTCACTAGCCTCTGGGAAGGAGAAGATCCTGTGATCATTGAAACACATGCAGCTGGTGGAGAAAAAAAAAGGGACAGCGGTATTTAAAAAGACACATTTTATAAAACAGTGCCTACACTCTTTCAGGGTAAACCTTGCTGTTAATATTACATACATAGCACATGTGCTTTCGTTACAAGGTCGCATTTTGCCTCCCCCCACCGTGTGGCTACCCCCTCAACCTTCCCCCCTCCCTGTGGCTAACAGCGGGGAACATTTCTGTTTAGCCACAGGCAAACAGCCCAGCAGGAATGGGCTCCTCTGAGTGTCCCCTGAAGAAAAGCACTCTATTTCAACCAGGTGACCATGAATTATATCTCACTCTCCTGAGGATAACACAGAGAGATAAAGAACGGATGTTGTTTGAATGCCAGCAAACATACAGTGCAATGCTTTGTTGTACAATGATTCCCGAGTACGTGTTACTGGCCTGGAGTGGTAAAGTGTCCTACCATGAAGGACGCAATAAGGCTGCCCTCCCCAGAAACCTTTTGCAAAGGCTTTAGGAGTACATCTAGGAGAACCGTGAATGCCAGGGCAAAGTAATCCTTTCACATGCTTGCTTTTAAACCATGTATAGTATTTTAAAAGGTATACTCACCAGAGGTCCCTTCTCTGCCTGCTGGGTCCAGGAGGCAGCCTTGGGTGGGTTCGGGGGGTACTGGCTCCAGGTCCAGGGTGAGAAACAGTTCCTGGCTGTCAGGAAAACCGGTTTCTCCGCTTGCTTGCTGTGAGCTATCTACAACCTCCTCCTCCTCATCATCTTCTTCGTCCCCAAAACCTGCTTCCGTATTGCCTCCATTCCACTGAAGGAGTCAAACAACACGGCTGGGATAGTGGTGGCTGAACCCCCTAAAATGGCATGCAGCTCATCATAGAAGCGGCATGTTTGGGGCTCTGATCCGGAGTGGCCGTTCGCCTCTCTGGTTTTCTGGTAGGCTTGCCTCAGCTCCTTCAGTTTCACGCGGCACTGCTTCGGGTCCCTGTTATGGCCTCTGTCCTTCATGCCCTGGGAGATTTTGACAAAGGTTTTGGCATTTCGAAAACTGGAATGGAGTTCTGATAGCACGGATTCCTCTCCCCAAACAGCAATCAGATCCCATACCTCCCGTTCGGTCCATGCTGGAGCTCTTTTGTGATTCTGGGACTCCATCATGGTCACCTGTGCTGATGAGCTCTGCATGGTCACCTGCAGCTTGCCACGCTGGCCAAACAGGAAATGAGATTCAAAAGTTCGCGGTTCTTTTCTTGTCTACCTGGCCAGTGCATCTGAGTTGAGAGTGCTGTCCAGAGCGGTCACAATGGAGCACTCTGGGATAGCTCCCGGAGGCTAATACCGTCGAATTGTGTCCACAGTACCCCAAATTTGAGCCGGCAAGGCCGATTTAAGCGCTAATCCACTTGTCAGCGGTGGAGTAAGGAAATCGATTTTAAGAGCCCTTTAAGTCGAAATAAAGGGCTTCATCGTGTGGACGGGTGCAGGTTTACATCGATTTAATGCTGCTAAATTCGACCTAAAGTCCTAGTGTAGACCAGGGCATAGAGGGATAATGGCAACAGGCCTTAGATTTCTAGTGACACAGAATAAAGATTAACTTGATGGCTGTGGAATATATTATAAATAGGGCTGTTGATTAATTTTTTTAATCGCAGTTAATTTTTTTGAGTTAATCGCGTGAGTTAACTGCGATTAATCGCGCTGTTAAATAATAGAATACCAATTGAAATTTATTAAATTTTTTGGATGTTTTTCTACATTTTCAAATATATTGATTTCTATTACAACACAGAATACAAAGTGTACAGTGCTCACTTCATATTATTTTTGATTACAAATATTTGCACTGTAAAAATGATAAAAGAAATAGTATTTTTCAATTCACGTCATACAAGTACTATAGTACAATCTCTATTGTGGAAGTGTAACTTACAAATGTTGATTTTTTTATTACATAACTGCACTCTCAAACAAAACAATGTAAAACTTAAGAGTCTATAAGTCCACTCAGTCCTACTTCTTGTTCAGCCAATCGCTAAGACCAGCAAGTTTGTTTACATTTACGGGAGATACTGCTGCCTGCTTCTTATTTACGACGTCACCCAAGAGTGAGAACAGGCGTTCGCATGGCAATTTTGTAGCCGGGATCGCAAGGTATTTACGTGCCAGATATGCTAAACATTCGTATACCCCTTCATGCTTCAGCTACCATTCCGGAGGACATGCTTCCATGCTGATGATGTTCGTTAAAAAAATAGTGCATTAATTAAATTTGTGACTGAACTTGTTGGAGGGAGAATTGTATGTCCCGTGCTCTGCTTTACCCACGTTCTGCCAAATTTTTCATGTTATAGCAGTCTCAGATGATGACCCAGCATATGTTGTTTGATTTAAGAACACTTTCACTGCAGATTTGGCAAAATGCAAAGAAGGTACCAATGTAAGATTTCTAGAAATAGCTACAGCTCTCGACCCAAGGTTTAAGAATCTGAAGTGCCATCCAAAATCTGAGAGGGACGAGGTGTGGAGCATGCTTTCAGAAGTCTTAAAAGCGCAACACTCAGACGTGGAAACTGCAGAACCCGAACCACCAAAAAAGAAAATCTAGCCTTCTGGTGGTGGCATCTGACTCAGATGATGAAAATGAACATGCATCCGTCTGCTCTGCTTTGGATCGTTATCGAGCAGAAACCATCATCAGCATGGATGCATATCCTCTGGAATGGTGGTTGAAGCATGAAGGGACATATGCATCTTTAGCGCATCTGGCATGTAAATAACTTGCGATGCCGGTTACAGCAGTGCCATGCACGTCTGTTCTCACTTTTGGGTGACATTGTAAAGAAAAAGCAGTCTGCATTATCGCCTGCAAATGTAACCAAACTTGTTTGTCTGGGCAATTGGCTGAAGTAGGACTGAGTGGACTTTGTTTTATTTTTGAATGCAGTTATTTTTTTGTACATAATTCAACATTTGTAAGTTCAACTTTTATGATAAAGAGATTGCACTACATTACTTATATTAGGTGAATTGAAAATACTATTTCTTTTGTTTTTTACAGTGCAAATATTTAATAAAAAATAAAGTGAGCACTGTACACTTTGTATTCTGTGTTGTAATTGAAACCAATATATTTGAAAATGTAGAAAACATCCAAAAATATTTAAATAAATGGTATTCTATTATTGTTTAACAGTGCAATTAATTGCGGTTTATTTTTTTAATCTCTTGATAGTCCTAATTATAAATTTGCTCTTTAGAAAAGTAGAACCACCAAAATTCCTCTTGTTGTAGTTTGCTTCTGGGTATACAGGAAACAACTGACAAAACTTTATCATTGGGTACATGACCATTATATTTCTGAACAAAATGCAGATGCATGTTGTGCTGAATTTATGGTGAGACCTGAATGTAACAGTGTAAATGCAAAGTGGAAACGTCGCAAGCGTTGGTGTTCAATAAGTCTTCAAGTTTTGAATATATTTTTTAATATGTATGTGGGAAAGAGAAAAGTTGGAAGCTGTCCTTGATATTTAGTATAACAGGAGTTTGACATATCAGCTGAAAAGGATTTGGTCTGCTTTTTGGCAACTTAGTTTGGGTATTTGTTGAATTTTTTGCAGTTTCATAGGTGTGTTGCAGAACACAATGTGCAGAGTCCCACATTTTGTGTGATCTTGACACACTTTATAGTGAATAATTTAGGCAATTGGAAAGAACTAGATGGGGAAGTGACCCACTGTAGCTAGACTAGGGGGATGAAAAACAGGTGGTGCTTTTCTGTCTTCTGTTGAGATTTTTAGAGTAGTTTTATGGGAGGACAAAGATTTTGAGTTGTCAGAAGCACAGGACAGTGAGTTGGTGCATGTGTCGAAAGGGAGATTTTTCCGCTCTTATTTTTAGAAAGCACAAGTTTTAAACTCTACATTTGAAGATAATTTAAGTTTTTTTTTTTTTAAACCCATGGTTTTTTATTTCTTTATTTATGCAGGTACTTTAACTTTCTTGAACTCAAGGTGTAGGAATGTTGTTAGTCTGTCATATCTCCTGCAAGTGTAGAACGTAGGTTTATTCTGGAAGTCCTAAAGTGGACTCATCTAGAATCTGTTCTTCCTTGGTAGCCCTGCTTGCATTAGAGGACAAAAAGGCAGCACAGAAGTTTTATTTGTTGTAACTGTGGACTCTGTGCAGCACAGTGAGAAGTGGCCTGGCCATAGGATCCCGTTCATGATGTCTTCTTATGGAGAAGTATTCATAGTTTGATCCTGTGAGCTGCTAAACTCTGGCTCAGATCCAGTAAACGTTTACGCATGAGCTTAACTTTAAGCCTGTGATTTGTCCCAAGTCAGTGTGACTACTTACGTGCTTAAATACTTTGCTGAATTGGGGTCACAATACTCAGCTCCTTGTAGAACTGAGTCCGTAATGCTTTTCTCTACACTTCTAGGTGAAATTCCTTTCTTCATCACTTTTTCTGCTCCTTCTCTTTTTAGCTTTTTTCCTTTCTTCCTCATCCCTCCCACCTTCTCAGGGGTGAAAGTAACATTCAACACTTACTGGTATGGGGGCTGGCTCTGGCCCCTGGAAGGGGTGGGGCCTTGGGCGGAAGGGGCGGGGCTTGGGGAGTTAGTGTCCATCAGCGCTGCCTGGCCCATGCTGCCCGGGGCTCCAGCAGCAATTTAAAGGGCCCAGGACAGCTGCTCCTTTTGCCTCCCCTCTTCCCCCCCCCATCGGTGGGGGGAGGCAAAAGGAGCAGAAAGAACAGAAAACAGGGTTGTTTTTTTCTGTTTACGTTCATGTTGTCTATTTCCTTAAATCTATTTAAAGACTTAAGCCCTAAACTGACTTCTTCTGAAACCAAATCTCAATTTAATGTTGTAGGTTCTCATTAAACCATTCTGTAACCACTCCAACAAGCCCCTTAGCATTATCCATTACTTGACTCTCTTAAAATAGCCTTTTTAGTGGCCCTCAATTCAGACTATATCTGAATTTTTTTTCTGAACAAAGTGGTTGATGTTCAGAACACCCCCTTTCTTCCTGGTGCTCATCCCTAAGATCAACTCTTTATTTCATTTCAGTGAGAACATTTTACCATCTCTGCATTCTAAGCAATCCCAAAGAGACCGTTTTATAACAAATAATGCACATTGATTGTTATTTTGCAACGTCGTGACATTGCATTTTTCATATTTTGGTGTTTATATCAATTGTTTGTTCTTTATTGACACATCAATAAAATGTGAAGACATAGCTACTGTGACATCAGCCATAATAATAATAAATGATTACATTGTCTTGAAAGGATAAGATAAATAGGTGGCAACCCAACATGCCTATACATCCCACACATAAAATTAACTTTAACTTTGTAGTTAGATGTTGATAGATGTTTGGCTCTGTGTGTGTGCCCTCTGTGTGCTGCCCTAGCCCTAAGCAGACAGCTGGCATGGCAGACCTCGAGTGAATCACTCAGTGTCCACAAAATCCGTTAAGGCACGAAGGCACCAGCCCAGGTTTATTGTCGATGAAGCAAAGTACTATTATCCCTCAGCCTCTACCAGATCACTAATACATGTATGCCCATAACAATGGACCAGCTCGGTGAATGGTGGGACTTTCCGTTCCTCCCTAGGCCAGACAGAAATACTCCCTCTGATACAAACAAGTTAGTACTGCTCCTCTAACATAATAAGTTACTGCCCCATGACATGGCTAGTTATCCATCACCTTGTACATGTTGGTTTGATCAAAACATCTTTATTACGTACTGTCATCCTAACCTTATTTTTTAGGAAAGGTCAGTGTGTTCCTGTTATCCTTGGGGGATGTTTTTGTACTATCCTTGATATTGGAATGTTCTGGTACCACTTGATATCTGGATGTTTTTGCATGAGTACTCTGTGACTAGCACTTATTATTTTTCTGCAATATCAGCCCTGTTCTTGCCAGATTCTGTGAGTAGGTCCTGCCTCATACCTGGCCTCTGATACAAGGGGTTATGTCTTAGGCTCCCTTCCTACTAAATTCTCCCATTTTTTTGTCTTTTTACGGGGAGGATGTTTACCCATCATCCCGGAAAAGCATAATGCTTGGACTGAAGATGGCCCAGTGGGCTAAACACTGTGATGTGGCCACCTTACTTTTCCATCTATATATTCACACCCCATCTGTCCCTTAGTCTGCACTTAGTCTGAACAGATTTTATTTTCCAATTGTTTTTAGTCCCCTATAGTGGACGTGGGAATGTTAGGCCTGGCACCATGACTGAGGCTTGGGGTGTAGAGTCGTACTTTGATAACCTGTGGGTGACATGAGGAGGCCTTTATACTTAGTTGGTGGTCAGTGAGATGGGCGTTGGTCAGGGTTATAATATACACATGTGTATATGTTTATACCTTAAGCATTTATTATAGGGCACATGTGATTCAACACACCTCACAGAGTATCCAAGTATACAGATGTCCAACAGCCTTTACAAACTGGTATAAGTACAAATAGTTGCTTTAAAAATATTAATAAGCATTTGATTATTCCTTATAATGATTATTCATTACTGTGGCAGTGTTGATGGTGGCCAATCTGGGTCATTCCACAAACTTTAAAGCACAAATTCTGAACTTCAAAATAGTATCAGTGTTAAATGGCAACTGTGAAAATATTGGTATTCAGTAAGCTGTCCTTCCTCAACACTTTCAGTTGTGGTGGTTAACTTTTGCTGCTTAACTGATTATTCAAATAGAGAGAGGCTCTTCTCTTTTAAATCAAGCCAATGGGAAAAGCCCTACAGTCTGGCATGACTACTCTTTTGATGGTTAACCTTAATCCTCCTTTGATCCCCATATAAAATTTTAAATATCTTAATAATGTAATTGTTCTGGCTCTAATTTTTGAGTACAAAGGACACACAAGCTTTTTCCTTTTCTGTGTATGCGCACAAACATAGTGTAAAGTAGTTACTTTCACCAAAGGTGATTATAATGGAATTGCCAGTGGAACTGCATAATATTATCCTTAAGTAGAGGATGCTAAGAAACTGTTATGAAAGGTACATTTTTCACTTAAGAAAACCCAATTTTGTTGGCTAGCATCATAGGGGATAAATGAGGAAAAATCATACTTTAATACTAGTAGTATGAATTAATTTTTATGCCACCCTACATCCAGCTGAATGTGGAAAACCACATTTGTAAGATTTCACTTGTCTGAAGGATGCATGCAAATATTATATTTTCCATATTGCAGTATTTTCAATATTTTTTAAGTTCAGTCTTCAAAGTTTTTTAAAATGTTAAATAAAAGACTTTATACTTTCATTTTGATGTTGGATAAGGCTTTGGTTTAAAGAATGCATAATGAAATCCCGAACTGTATTATACTTTAGTAAGCAATCTTTATAAGTCACTTTTGGCTATTTCGATCATTGGTTAACTGGACTCCTCTCACTCAAGGGATATTTCTAATTTTCAAGCTGGAATACTTTGACTTTCTGCTGTTTTCTTTGGCCTGACTTTGATTTATACAGACACAGATTATAGGGGCTTTGAATCTGTGTGTATGCATGTTTAACAAGTCCATATACATTTTTAATGTACCAGCTCAAATGCTTCTTCCCTTTTAGTTATGTTTCTTCATAAATATATTATTTTCCAAATAAAGTTTCATTAAGAAATTTAGATTTTTCTTGTGTAAACCCATAATGAACGCCTGCTTAAGGATGTTTTTTGTTTTGTTTTGTTTTTAATTTAAACCTTCATTGTCTCCACAGGCATCAGAAGGTGTCACCTTTATTGGACCTGACACACATGCTATTCAAGCTATGGGAGACAAGATTGAAAGCAAATTATTAGCCAAGAATGCAAAGGTCAACACAATCCCTGGCTTTGATGGAGTGGTCAAGGTGAGAAACTGTTTAACTGCTGTCTCTCCTCTATGGGATCTGACATTGTTTAAATAAAAGTACCACTCTCTTCAGAGGTGTGATATAGGATGCAATTATAAATTCAATATTCCAACTTCAATAGAAGATCCAATGAAAAATGTCATTGTCCTGATATTTTCAATGGCAAAAATGCTTCTGAAGAGGAAGAGCTATTGGAAGAATAGAATGAATTGTCAAATATTAAGCAGTATGCCATGGACGGCATATGAAGTGTGGTTCCTCAAAACATCTCACGTTTTAAATTACATTTGAGATAGTTAAGACCGGGGAATATGAGTTTAATACACCAGATGTAGTTTGGTGGTTGTGTGTGTGCGTGCGTGTATGCATATATACCTTGATGTGTGTTTTTCTTCCTTCATTTTCCTCCAGTTGTATTAACTTTATTGGCATGACCTAGGTAAAGTGTTGCCAAAGTTAATATGTTAAGTATTTGTGGGCAGCACAGGTTTCGCAGTGGTGTTTGATACACCCATGTGTATTTTGTATTTCTCCCCAGTACTAAGTCAGTTGTAGACTACCTTATATTATGAGACTGGTTCTATAAAAAAGCTCTTCCTTTTCTTCCAGACTTATAAGCAGTGTTTCTTCCTTGCTTTTAGTAGGAATTCTTACACTATTTCCCATAGGTTGTTCCACCATCTTAGCTGTGTTTCTGTGTCTCGTACAGTGAAACGGAAAATGTTTTGATTTCATCTCTCCTTTGACATAGTGTGATGTTGGTCTTCTATTTTTCTGCCTTTGTGTGTTTCTGTGAATAGGCTACATAACGGGGTTATAATACAAAATTGTTTTCACATGCTGAAAACTTGTTGAAACTTTCACCTTTTGGGGTGAAATTTCTCATGGTTGGTCTTCAAGTTGAATTTTTGGGGTAATTGTGAGCAAATATCCCTTCATCTGTTTTTGTTACGGGAAAAGGGGGAAATATATTTCCCATTTAAAAAAAATTCTGATCAATATTTTTTTAATTTAGCGGAAGCCAAAAACAGCTGAAGTTTATAATCTTGACACTTGGCATTGACCTGGTCCTCATAAGGCTTGTGTACATTATGAAATATTGTTGTGTTTTGAAGATGATTGTGAACAAATGAATTTCTTGACACAATGCTGACCATGATTTAGGGCTTGTTTACATGGGGAATTTAGTGCAAAATATCTAGGGTGGGAATTTAAAGTGCAAGAGTCCCTTTTTGTGGTGTTAATCCTCATCCAAAATGGATTAAGCTAAACTGCACAAAAGTATTATTTGCACAAAATAAGTGCATCCACACAAGGAGATGGTACGGAATACTCACTGATAGCTATACCGTACTAGCTATTCTGGGCTTTTCCCCCTGTAGACAAATGCTTAGTGATCTGCACAGACCAAGACACATAGTGTTCAGCATCATGTCAGTTAACCAGTATTAAACCCTTCTGGGGTTTTTTGCTGGAAGGAATGACGACAGAGAGATTAATGAGAGAGAGGGAGGTAGAGAGGACGTGATGCAGGGAGAAATTGAAAGAACATATTCTATGGACCTGGGAGCAGAGGTAGTCCTTCACCTCCAAGTTCTGCGTTTTCACTAAGGGTATGTCTACACTGCCCATGTTACAGCGTGGCCATGGCAGTGCTGTGATGTGGGCAGTGTAGACACGGTTTATCGCCAGGGGAGAGCTCTCTTGGCGATTAAAAACAAACCAACAGCAACCCCCCCCACCCTGAACGAGCGGTGGTAGCTTTATTTCTGGGAGCATGGCTCCTGGCTATAAAGCACTGTCTATACTGGCACTTTTCAGTGCTAAAACTTTTGTCACTTCACAAGGTGTTTTTTCACACCCCTGAACGACTAAAGTTTTAGCTCTGAAAGTGGCAGTGTAGAAACAGCCTAAATCTAGCTTTTCCTGCAGCAACAGAAGCCAACCTGGGTTTTACACAGGTAGCTTTGCTTCCATTATGCTTTCCCCACAGCTTTACAAAACCATTTTTGCCTATGTGGCTGCCTCTTTGAATTGGCCTGAGAGTGACCTAGATAATGACTGGATGCTGGATGCTAGTCACTGTGGATCTGCATACACTAGGCAAAATAACATTGCTAGTGCTGGTGATGGAAATGCCTGGGGCCTGCGATGTCTGAAGGACTCATTTGTGTTTTCAAATAAGTGTTCACAGGCATTTCACAATGGCATTACCATCCATGAGAGTACACTGCCTTGGATCAAACCTTTATAAAGCCACTATCTACACTGGTGTGCTCTCTGCTGGTGCAGTGCTAATGTTGTTTGGAATGCTGAGATGTTGCATCAGTAACAGGTCATCTTGGATACATTGCAGGATTCTATATCCTGTCTTTCAGCAACGGCTCCATACAAGGTTTGGAAGACTTAGCAACAGTCTAGCTGTTACCCAGCTGAGCTCTGCTCTTCCTGGTAACTTGTCCCTCATTCTAACAATCCTAAGGGCAAGTAGGGACTGCAACTGGAAAAAAATCTGATGAGTGGGGCCCATGGAGTTGAATATTCATAAATAGCTTTTATTTTATACATGAAACCATCAAATGTTTATGGAACACTTTATATTAAAAATTATCATACAGTTGTTTTGTTTGGCTATGTCTACACTGGCAAGTGAAAGACAAAACTTGTATCGTTCAGAGGTGTTGGAAACCCCCACCCCGAAAAGATGAATGTTTTGTCGATGACAAGCACCAGTGTGAACAGCACTAAATGTGAAGAGCACTCCTGCTGATAAGGCTAACACTGCTCATTGGGGGTGGGAGTTTCTTGTTGGTAGGAGAGCCGACAGACAGCAGCTACACTATGCTCATTTTAGCGGCACAGTATAGACACAGCATTAATGTTTTTAGGTACTGGTTGTTTTATGCTATTGTAAAATATCTAGCCTACAAAATCAGGATAAGTGGTTAGTAAACACCAATGACACAACTAATAAAACTAATGGGGGAAAATAACTGACTATATGTAGTTATGCCTGAGGCCTGTGGTTGCAATGTTTTTTGGAAAACTAGCTCAGAAACTTCCAGAACCTGAAAAAATGAATGGAAAGAGGATCACTAGTGATATGTTTGTATTAGTATGTGGATGACAGGCAGCTGCATGTGACCGTTATGCCAAATATAAACAATGCCATCTCCCAGCCCTCAATGTTTGGATGGGATCAGCACCTACTTGAATGAAGAGCAGTGTCCCTCAAAACTTCTGCCACCCCTGCCCCCCAAATCCTCGTAAAACAAAACTCACTAATCAGGTTACATTTCCTACCTTCTGGAGAGAAAGGAAAATTGTTTCTTTTTGATCCTTGTGAGATTCCTGGATATCAGAAACAACCTGTAGAGATGCTTATTAGACAACACTGCTTCCACATGAAATAAAGACTTGAACAGAAGAGAGGTTGACTTGACTGGAAAAGCCTGAGACACTATATACTTAGACCCATGGGAAGAACGCAATCTACCAAAGTAGGATGAGAATATCTGCCTGTGATTGCCCTTGAATCCCTGATTGGAAGGAATCACAACAGATGTGAACCTGTTTATTGTGGTATCCACTTGGATCCCGAAGTGTTACAGGGCGTTTAGTCCCTGGTAGACAGTTTTCTTGATCAGTCAGCTAGTGTGAGGAACAGCTCTGCATTCCGTTTGCCAATTCAGCCAGGAAGTGAGGGGCAAGGCAGTGAGGAGCTCAGTCGATACTATCACAGGAGCTGCATGCAAGGGAGGGGATGAGGAGCTAAAAGCATGGTGTTTGGGTCTCAGACTTGTTTTTAACTTTGCATTTCTGCCTTTCTAGTGGCCATCCACTTGGCCAGTGAGCAGGAAAGCCTTCAGGCTCTTTTGTGTTTGAATCCCTACCTGACTCTTCATCAGGACAAGGTAGTCATGAGGAGTGGGATTTTTAAAGACACAAAGGGCTTTTATGTTCTCTAATTCCACTGAAAGTCATTGGGAGTTGGATGCCTAACTCCCCTTTGTGCCTAAATCTGTTCTCCTTTTTACTTACCAAGATGACTTCCTCTTTCCATTTGGAAAGAAAAATGCCTTCACACTCTTTGTGTGAAGAGAGCTTTGCATGATACTGTAAAGATCACTTCACAAGTTAGGAAGACAGACAAGGGTTGTTGTTTTTTGGTGGACAAAAAGGCATAAGAAAGACAGTGCTTCACTGTCTTGTTCAGTTCAAGACTACATTAAGGAAGACTACGTTGCTCAGAGTGAAGAGCAGTCTGTCTGTTTGTTAATTGTAATTTAAACAGTGCTGCGAAATGTACAGGGTGCTTTACAAATCTAGAGTAGAACATGTCCCCTTCCTCAAATAGCTTATCATTTAAGATAGCTGTTTTCAACCTGGGGCCCATGGACCCAAGGGCGTCTGTAGACTATGCCTAAGATTTCCAAAGGGATCCGCACCGCCATTAGAAATTTTTTAGGGGCCCGCAAACGAAAAAAGGTTGAAAAATCACTGATTTAAGATATGAGACAAATAAAGGTCTAAACACAGCACAACAGTTCAGGTAGGAGAGGCTGTGGAGAGGTTATAGGCCAGGAGAACAAAGTACTGTACAGTAGAAAGGATTCTTTCAAGGATTCGTCTTTAAGAAGAGTTTTGAAAAATGGAAGAAGAGGGTGCCTGGCATACAAGAGATGGGAGACTGTTCCCAGGGGAGTGATCAGCATAAATGAAGGTCTGAAGTCAAGAGTGGAAGAGGGAGATGAAGGGATCATTGAAGATAGAGTATTGGAAGAAGCAGTGAAAGTGAGTTGTGGAGTAAGAGAAAATAAGAGCACAGCTGTGGGTGAGAGCAGGATTATACAAGAAGACGAGGAACTTGAATCTGATACAGTAAGATAAAGGGAGTCCGTAGGGGGGATTCAAGGTTGTGGGGCATCGGTTTGAGAACATGAGGACTTCAGCAGGTATTTTGGTTAGACTGGGGCCTGGTCTACATCTTAAAATTTAGGTCAACATAGCTACATCTTCCAGGAGCATGAAAAACCCACACCACTGAGCGACATAGCTATGCTGACCTAACCCCCAGTGTAGACGCAGTTATGCTACCAGAAGAATCCTGTGGTGCTGTAGCTTTGCTGGTATAGTCTCTGTAGTGAATACATGGCATTAAATGGGAGAGGTGAGAAGCAGAGAGGCTAAAGAAAAAGGTTAAAATAATAATCAAGGTGAGCAATGACCAAACTGAGTGGTGATAAAGAAGTGTATGTGGGTTTCTCGCAGTGGGGAAAGTGACAGAAGGCAAGATTTTACAGGTTAAAGAAATGTGAGGGACAAACTGGGTAGTGGGGAGGAGGAAAGAGGCTGTAGTGAAAGGTGGGAGTGGAGAAGATAGTGGAGAAAAGTTTTTATTGCTGGATAGTGTCCAGTTTACTTGTACAGCAAGTGCCGCAATGCTGAATGTGGGTCCAGTAGGTTAATATCTGTAGATGAAATCCTCTCCCCTCTGAAATCAATGGGAGTTTTGACATAGATTTCAGTGGGGTGAAGATTTTTTGGTTTGTTTTGGTTTTTTCCTACATAGCCATTTCAGTATGTTTTTGAGCTGGGTAGTGATGTTAAAATGCCCCCTAAACCTCTCGCAAAATAAATATTGGATGTTAGTAACTGCTTACCTATTAGTTTAGATTTTCCAAGTTCCTCTACACCACCAAACATTGCCGTCCCTGAAAAATACGATGTAGTTATTCCTAAGTAATAAAAATTGTATAGCTCCCAAAGTCTCTCAACTAGTTCAGCTAGTCAATCCACTTCATCACAGTAGTTCTACTTTTGTCCTGTCTCCATTTGCTGGTACCTGGGAAAGAAGAATTTAAACCAAATGAACACGTAAGAAATTTCTATTTAATTTAACAAAAATGACTTTTTAATGCCCTTTTAACTTAACCATGGTGAACTCAGCCATTAGTAAAAACATAATCGTTAACGTGACTTTTATATCACTTTTTTTATTAATTGTCCAAACTAGTAAAAAATGTAATAACATAAAATAATATGCTAGAATTGTATAGTTTTTTTATAATTAATCTGTTTTAAACAAAAACTAGTGTAGCTTATGTGTATTTACAGGAAACAACAGTACACCAATGAAACCTTTGCAAAAGATGAAATTCATTAAAATATTTTAAAATATTTTTTTAATACTCATGTTTTCTTTGTATATTTTCCACACATGATCTTATGTATTGGGTAATACCTTATTTGTGATACTGATTTTTTTTCCCATGGCAACTATGCAGTGTCTGTCAGAACTACTCAGCACCAATAATCTAAAAATAACTGCCTTAAATTTTTATTAGAACTTGGACACTTGCCATATTTATGTAATGCTCAAATAAAATGCACTGTATTAAAATTTACTGTTTCAGGGAAAGAGATCAAAAGGCAGTTGCTAGAGACTGGATTATGCTAGTTGTTTATGCATTTTTCCAAACAGTTTCCATCTCCTCTCTCTTTTTAGAATTCTAAAACAAACAAACAATATCTTCTGTTTCTAAAGCAGACTTTGAAAGCTAAAAAATTTGAATATGCGTTGAATTGCTATTGTGAAGCTCTTCTAATTTTAATACATTACAACTGTTAACTAAATTGATGTTAAAAGAGTGTAAATAAGTGATATCCTTGCTGGTAGACTTCTTAAATCTGTTCCCCTCACTGTTTTTCAGGATAAAATGATTTGAGGCAATTAATGCTATGCTCCTCATATTGCACTATTTATTCTTTAAAATTGTTGACTGTATATATAAAACAATCATGGCTCTGAAAAGTTGTCTTCCAGTGATTTGCTGCTTGTTTTTCTTTGAACTTGCAATATACATTAGCCACTTGTTTGCAGGTAACTAAGTGAAAAAATTTATCCTATTTGCTTCCCCCTCTCCCAATTCTATTTTGCAAATATATGACTGAATTTGCAAGAGAAAAGAAATGTAAAAGTTTCCTTCTTTACTATAATCGTGGCTCTTCATCAGTCATCACTCTTCCTGCATTTTGTTCAAGAGGCTCTAATTGTCTGCATTTGGCAGGTTTAACACTTCCTGACAGAGAGGCTATTAAGGGGAAGTATTCTCGCATAACTGTCACAGGCAGGAACAAAGAACCTTCAAACTCAATGTGTGGAAACCACTAACATTCTTAAATGACCCTTTTCATGCATTTTTATCCCTTTAAGCTAAAATTTGGAGAGTGCAGGGTCATGGAAAGCAGCAAGGTGTAATAAAACAGTAAACCTTGATTTTATTTTGTAGATTTATCTCTGACTTAAAAACAATTGTTATTTGGAAAAATCTCATTAACAGATGTGACTGCTTGGAGTAAAAAGACTTAAAACTGATGTAGCTTTCAGGACTGCTTTGAACTTAACAAGCACCGATTTGTGGAGCAGACTAGCTAATGAAAGGAAATTAAATTTTCTGACAACTTCCCCTGCCAGCCTCCTTATTCTTCATGGGGTTGTTACTAGGTACTGAAGACTTTTAAAGAGGATTTTGTTTTATTATTGGGCATAAATGAACCAGGTATGAACATTTTGTATGTATTTAAAAAAAATTCTGACCTGGGTGCTTTTAAAACGAATTGCCTTGAAAGCTTTAAAAATATTGAATTTCATTTTAATGTTAATAAGTCAACCCCTTAAGCTTCAGACGCACTTAGCAGCTGGTGGTTTCCAGACATTACTGCCTTCCATTTAAATCTTTTAATATATGTCACAGAATAGTATAAATATTAGCAAATTTGGATGGAATTTTCAGATTTAACCCATGCCACGATCATATAAACATTTTTCTTTTTACAGTACCATGATGGAAATATATTGTTGTGGGTGAAGGGATGTGGAATTAAACTACTGAATGAGATAGAAACTTAGGCTGTTACAAGTGAACCTGTGCTGAAAGTACCTTGGGAGAATCATTTTACTTCCCCGGCTTCCCTCTCACACACACTCCATTACACTTTTCCTTTCCTTGCTCCCCTCCCCCCCCACTCCATGTTGTGGATACAGACTAACACGGCTACCCCCTGATACTTTCCTTTCCATAGTATGAGTCAGCTGATGCAATATAGATGGTGACAACAAAAGAACTTTGCTAATTAATAGTATCTTACAAACTGTTTTTGATCATCATGGAAACCATTATTTGAATTTATGCATTTCAGACCACAGTTCAAAACCCTAACAAGTTACATTAAAGCATCTGTCATGAGGCTAAAAACTGCAAAACTGAAGTTGATGTGAATTTTGCCTGAATTAGGACTGCAAGATTTAGTTCTTAAAGAAGTTCTGTAAGATTCATTCTGAATCTGAATCTTATCCAAACAATAGAGAATCCACTCCCCCTGCTGACAGCATCTGGAAAAACATGACACACAAACAACTGAGGACAGAAACAAGCTGGGAATGGACAAGCTTTAATGATCTGATTTATGATCCATTATTGATTGTAAACTTCTAAATTCTACCATTTAAATTCCTTGAACTGCAGAAAATCATTTTGAGATTCTGGGAGTGCTTCCTGTCAGCTGATTGCTTCCCGCTTTGAGTTTCTCAGTATAATAATGATGAGGTAGAATTTACATTCCACTTATGGTATTAATTTTACATTCCTCTGACTGAAAAGGGTCAGAAGGTTGTAAAATCAAACATTAAATGAATCAGAGGAGACAGTAGTGCAATATATGACTGCCCTAAGGACATAGTGCAATGGCTGATGGGATTAATGTTAGGTCTCATTTCCTGCTTTTACAGGATGCAGATGAAGCTGTCAGAATTGCAAGGGAAATTGGTAAGTTCTTAAATTAGCTATGGTGGGATTTGTGTGCCTCTCAGCAGACATGGTTGACTAAATTGAATGTGTAATAAGTAATCCCTATAGAACAAATAATGTTTTAATGGTTTTTAAGTTCCCCATTGCCTTAATGCCCTATCTCTTAAATCATCACATTTTAGCTTTACAAACTGAGCTTTAAAGACTGAGTACATGAATGAGTTGCAGACAGGATACAAGACACAGTGATCACTGGTTAGTTTAAAAAGGAATTTGTTTTAAAGTATTCATGAAATTAAATATGATATCCTTTTTGCATAAGGTGTTAGGCATGGTACATTTCTCTTTATAGGGAGGCTGACAGAATGATGCTTATGCTCTTCATTCTTCATCATTATTTGAACCACAGCTGGCATGAATACAGTCTGGGTCACCAACTTTTCTGCTATACCACGCTAAAATCAAATCACTATTCTGCTTCTAAATACATTATAGAATGGGAAAAAGCAAACAAAAACCTACCTGGGACTCTTATTTTAGCTAAGGCCAAGTGTAATGTGTGATAGACACCTTTGATCCTCATTTAGGAAAGCTTCTTATTCAGGAAAATATCTATGCACGTGCTTGCTGAAGTGCTTTCCTGAATTCAGTCCTAGTACTGTAAAGCCATGGTTTCCAACCTGTGGTCCGGGGATCCCAGGGGGTCTGCAGACTGTGCCTAAGAGTTCTAAAACGGTCTGTACCACCATTTGCAATTTTTTAGGGGTCTGCAAATGAGAAAAGGTTGAAAACCACTGCTGTAAAGTGTTTTGTGGAGGCGACAGCCTGGATGGGCTCTCTGATTACGGTTGTTTTATGAGTCTAAGGATTTGTTGCTTAAAGAGGGTTTCTTGGCTGTTTTTTGTTTTTGTTTTTTTTTTTTTTAACAGTGTAGCTACTCCAACACGAACCCCTACTATGGATGCATGTACTTCACCAGTGCGAAAGGTGACTAGTGTTGTCACACCTTAGACTGGTTTAAAACTGGGATAATTTGTGGGGCTGAAAAACACTTTTATACCAGTACCGTGCATTCCCACTGAGAATTTTCACTGATGCAGCTATATTGCACTAGTTTAACTGCACCAAAATCTCAGGTGTAGACAAGTTGTAAATTAGGATGGCAAAATTAAATTCAGCATTTTTTTTGGCTAGCTTTTATGTCACTGTTGTGAGATCAGGTGATTCATAGATATTAAGGTCAGAAGGAACCATTATGATCATCTAGTCTGACCTCCTGCACAATGCAGGCCACAGAATCTCACCCACCCACTCCTGCAAGAAACCTCTCACCTATGTCTGAGCTATTGAAGTCCTCAAATCGTGGTCTAAAGACTTCAAGGTGCAGAGTATCTTCCAGCAAGTGACCCGTGCCACATGCTGCAGAGGAAGGCGAAAAACCTCCAGGGCCTCTTCCAATCTGCCCTGGAGGAAAATTTCTTCCTGACCCCAAATATGGCGATCAGCTAAACCCTGAGCATGTGGGCAAGATTCACGAGCCAGATACCCAGGAAAGAATTCTCTGTAGTAACTCAGATCCCACCCCATCTAACATCCCATCACAGGCCATTGGGCTTATTTACCATGAATCGTTAAAGATCAATTAATTGCCAAAATCATGTTATCTCATCATACCATCTCCTCCATAAACTTATCGAGTTTAATCTTGAAACCAGATAGTCTTTTGCCCCTACTGCTTCCCTTGGAAGGCTGTTCCAGAACTTCACTCCTCTGATGGTTAGAAACCTTCATCTAATTTCAAGTCTAAAGACTTATCACTCACTGTCATTCAAGCAGAAATGAAAGGAAGACAAGGTTGCTAGCCATGCTAAAATTTTAGTAGGACAAGTTGTTAAATAAAATTGCTGTTTTATAGCATGGAACCCTTTTAAAAAAATTAATTAAATACATCTTTTCAGCTTCATTTGTATATTTTGACTTGCAGTTTTGTTTTTGTGGGATTTGTAACCACTGATCTAAAAGGCTATCTACAAGTGTTTTTGTAAATTAACTGAGTATTTTGAGTGACACAAATAGCAAGGGGCAGCGGTGCATTCCACATGACTTGTAAAACTTATTCTCACTTATTTTTCATTTTTGGCCCCCTGATGTCCTCCTGACCTGTTCCTTTTTCTGATATGATTGTCCCAATAGGCTGATGGTATCACTTCAACCTGTTAACCTTAATGGGCATTGGAGACAGTTATAGGGAGTTATGCAGGTAGCATTTTTTTTCTTTGTCTCTGGCTAGTTTTAAAAATTATGTTTAAAAAGTTTGCCGAATCATGCTGTATATTGAAAGAAAAAAAACCACTTTTCATGTTTCCTCCACCAGCTCAAATAGTTGGACTTCACTGAGGTTTCTAAGGTGATGTATAGTTTTCAGCACGGTTAAGTGGGGTGCATCATATCAGAGTGTGAGCTAGTGATCTGTGTTATTAGGGGACCTAAAACGAGAAAACAGGATACAACCGGAATCTCGAATGTGTGTAATGCACCTGTACCCTTTTGCTGTTTGGGGCACCTGGAATTTATTTACAATATTTTCAGGTTACCTTTAACTGTGTTCATCCAAACAGTCTTGCTTTTCTAAGAATGTCTTTGAGATAGTTATTGTAAAGAAAAAATTGTTCTGATGTCAGTTGGAATGCATAATCAATGATTTTAGCATTCCAAGTAATGCCCTCTGCTGATTTCACTTCCTGCTCCTCAATGGTGCATTCTGACTGGCTGTTCATTAGCAATACTGGCTGTGTAGCATGCATCATCAGTGTTCTATGTGGTACTGCCTGTAACTGTCTAAGACAAGGTTATCATTATAAATATAGCTTAAAGGAAAGAAAAATACATTTTGTTGTCCAATTATATGTGAGCTGAATTTGTTTCTTTCCCCCCTTTAATTGGTGTAGTGTTCTCTTTGTTTCCTTCACCCTGCCATTCCTACCCTACTCCCCAAAAATTAGGATATGTTCTATGTCATCTCTTCTTTCCTCTTATTGTTTGCGTGTTCCCTCTCCCCATACTTTTCTGTGTGAGCTTTACTTCTCCCATTGTCCTTTCTGTAATATATAATCTCACTAGCTCTACTCCTTTACCATTTTTACAGTATTTTTAATTCTCCTCTCCCATCACTTCTGATGGGTTGTCAGTCTTACTTTTCCCTTCTTTTTTGTCGTTGTGGTCCATTTTTGCTTTCCTCTTCTCTCTGCTCCTACTGCTCCATTCTGAAGAGTTCTGTTCTGTGTGACGTACAGGCAGTGATGTGAAACCAGCAGGGATTTTCTTTTTTTGGGTAATCTTCTGGCTGTTCCATCTATTCAAACTGTAAGTCGCAAATTGAAATTTACTAGAGTCCTGATCTTTGAAGCATGATCAGGATCTAGTAAGTTTCACTTGGTATCTTGCCATGCTAGTGAAAAAAAAAAAAAACAAGAACCAAAGCCAGTATAAAACAAAGTAGCTGGAAAACATGCTATTGTCATGTTTCAGTTCACTTATAGCTGGCTGATGTTTAATGTTGCTTAAAATAGATACTGAAAACAGACTCTGATATTGCTGGACAGATAGTTTATGGTCCAGAGGCTACTACTTTATAAAAATAATTTAATAAAATAATACCTGATGATAAGATGTGCTGGCAATGATGAAAACTGGGAAGTAACAGCAATAGGGAACCATCGCAAGCCCTTGCTGACCCCTTTTGATACTCAAATACTGAATATGCTTAACTGTGTAAAGAGAGAACAGACCAACTTAATGATGACAATATTACTTATTTTATACAGCATCAAAAGTCTACCAGACTCTGTTTAAATTAGGCAAAAAGGCTTGTATATTTCCAAGACCCAGACAGGTGTACAATCCTGTGAATTCTAATGCACCAGGAAAAGCACCAAACTTTGCACCAAGAGTTGGGTAAACTCATGAATCCAAATTTAGGCACCGGAAGGTAAATTGGTGCTTAATCTGTGGGAAAGAGAAGAAGACTGAACCCTGCTCAAATAATTTACCCCTACCTGGGAGATTAATCTAATCCTTGCTGCCAGAACATACTACCGTAAATGCTATTAGCTTTGAGTTTTGAATTTAGCAACAATAAAAAATCCAGCCAATCTTTAATCCATGTGCATATATTCAGTTATTGAGACTGTAGCCAATGTCTGAGAGGTGCAGGCCATCAATGCAAAATTGACTAGGATAATGATAATTAATGCCCTCAGCATCTTTCCCCCAGCAGATACACAAAACCTCCTAAACCCAGCCAAGGGATCCTCATCTTCTATATAGCAGGACTAGCAGGCCTCTCAGGTTTGCCAAATAACAAAAGGGCCCCCTGGGACATCAGCTCTCTCCTTGACCCAAGGCCAGTATGATCATTCTTAAGGCCATATGTAGACACACACATGAAAGTTCTCTGGTTTTTCAGAAAAGCTGAACACCCAACAAATTCTGTTAAAGTGGAAGGCAGCTAGTGTGCTTAGCATCTTTGAAAGCATGCTATTTTTTTTTTTTGCTTATGTATTTAGGAAACTAATCTTAAACACACAATTTTGAAAATGTTTGCCCTATTTTATTCTATATTATTTTTAATGTTTGCTGTCTTTACACTTGAATCATTTCTAATTTAAATTTCAAGGGCCATATGTCTAAGGGAATGGTTGATGCATTCACATAAAATAGGACTCAACCTCTGCTCAAAATTCACATACAGATTTTCTTGAAATTTGAAAAAGGTTGGATGCCCTTTTCTCCCCATCATTTTTTGCCATCCTCATTTCAGCATACCTCTCAAATACTGCTTTTGAACCCTGTTGTAACAGTAGGGAATAGGCAGTTCTCTACCTGGCCAAACTGTGAGAAAATATTTCAATGGGAGACCTGTTTGAATCATGTTCTAACACAGAAGTCAAACATGGGTCTATTATCTGGGTTTGTCAATACTGTTCTGTTTGGTCTATGACTTAAATTGTTTTCAATACCAGCCGAGAGAGGATAGGGAGAAACCATTGCTGCGTTTTGTCATTTTTCCAAATGCAGACAAAGCCGAAGTGTGATAACTATCTAATAAAAATGCTCTCTCGGAAGGCATAAAAAGAGTTGACTGCAGAAATTTTCTCCCTTCCCATGGAAAGTTGTATGTGTATACTGAAACTCTTTCTTTATAAAATGTGTGTTGGTTTTTTTACACATACTGGGACTATGTATAGTCTTGATTTGCCACCTTATGTACATGTACGGCTAATATGAAATCAGTACACATAAAATTACCAAAAAGCAGCAGTAAAGTGCTGCAAAACTCAACGGGTCATACCAATAACAAGCCTCCTGTACATTTTTTGTTAAGTAACCCAGTTTAGCCAACTTGGTTGAGAAATGTGATTTATGTGTTTTATAATATATAAAGTGTACCTTATTTCCCCCCAGAAGTGAATGTCAGCAAAATTATAATTATTTTTATAATGACTGTATGAGTAAAATCAATGAGTTATTCAGTTGAATAACATAATGTGTTATACCAGGCTCAAATGATTAGCGTTATTGGTAAGAAGATGAACTTTTTCAAGCTTCAAGTGGTATTACTATGGAGCACATAATATGAATTTTTATTTTTAATATTAGATTGAAACATCATAATTGTACTGGATTAGACCCATGCTCCATCTTGTCGAATATGCGGTCTCTGACCGTGGTCAGCACCAGATGTTTCAGAGAATGGAGTAAGAAATCCACAGTAGGCAGATGTAGGGTAATCTGCTCCCCACAATAGGGCTCATCTAATCTCTAATAGTTAGATATTAGCTAAAGGCCTGAAGTATAAGGTTTTAAAATGAGGTTTTATATCCCTTCCAATATCGTTTTTTAGACTTAACAATGATAACTCTGGTGGATATTCTTTTCAGCCATAAAAATGTCTAATCCCTTTTTGAATCTTGCTGAATTTTTGGCCTTACTGATGTTCTGTGGCAAGGAGTTCCACAGTTAAATTATACTTTTGGAAAGTATTTTCTTTTATCCATTTTGAATTTGCCACCTCAGTTTAATTGAGTGTCCTATTTATTTTTTTTTATGAGGCAGGAAAGTTCAGAAACTTCCAATCTGCCTTCCCTAGACCCTTCATTAATTTGTATGGTTTTATCATCTCCACTTTTATTCACCTCCTTTCAAAGGAAGAAAACTCAAGTCTTCCCAATTTCTCTTTATGTGTACGTTTTTTCAAGTACAATTATTTTTACCGGCCTTCCCTTGAATCCCTTTGAAATTAAATAGACGTGAACTGTTTGAAAAGTGAGGGGTAAAACTATTCACAATTCATAGAGCTAAATAAGTAAACAGTAAAAACTACAGTGAAATTTGTTAACGTGGTTGATTTGGACGTCCCTATTTTGACATGTATCCAAATATTCACTATCATCCCCAAATCTCTTAAATAGTGAGCTTTCCAAAGCAGTCATGCATAGAAACAAATTTTCATTTTGCAAGGACAGATCATGGTTTTAGTGCCAAGACAAGTCAGCAGGGTTAGAGTTTGCTCTAATTAGCATCCTCATAAACTATACCTGCAGCCCTGTGACACACACATGGTTGTGGATTTTTTCCTATCTTTGAAAATATCAGACTATCTTAGAAGCTATTCCAATCTGATCCTTAACTACCAAATGTCCCACAGATTAGTGTGAGAGAGAGGCAGATTAATCAATGCAATTAAGAAATGACCTCTGGAAAGTAATTGTAATCCCAAATAGTTATGCTACATGTACTAATTTCTTTCTCTCTCTTTCTTTTTAACATTCAGAAAACTTTTACAGCCAAATTGAAAAATTCATTTTGACCAATAGCATAGAAACACCTCCTGTCTATTTCTGCTAGTAAAGTTTTATCAGTTTCTGCTAGTAATGTTTTATCTTCATCAGTGAAAATACTTACACTGGACCCTTGCTAGAACATGGGGTTCGGGATCCATGCGCGGTACCACATTATAGCGGGGGCAGCGTTACCATGGATCCCAATTTAAATGTTTAAATTTGGGATCCACCGCTGCAACTGCACTATATGCGAATCCGCGCTCTAGTGATGCACGCTCTAGCAAGGGTCCGCTGTATTTCAACAGAAGAAAGGTAACAAAATTTGTTAGAAGAGTAAAGTTAAGTCAGAAATGACAAACATACCTTTTCTCATAAACCACTTTGCCACTCGGGGACTCTGTTTACTCAGTATTTTGGGGGTATTAAATGAAATAGAGAAAACCACTTTCTCATGGCATCACAAATGTACTGTATTGACAATATAGTCTCAAAAAGGAAAAAAACCTCTTCTCTCGCCAAACAAACCTTTTTTAATAAACCAGTTGTTGTCTGCTACATTATTGGACATGTGGTCAGTTGTCATGTTCATATGTTCAAAGTTTGAAATTCTGTCTAATTGTTCCCCAATGTTAGGCTACCCTGTCATGATCAAGGCCTCAGCAGGTGGTGGTGGGAAAGGCATGAGAATCGCTTGGAGTGATGAACAGACCAGGTGAGATGCTGTCCAAAAAACTAGCCTTGATGAATACTGCAGTTACCAAAGTTCCATTAAACCACTGTGAACTGACAATTAAACAGATACCAAATGTGAAATGGAGAAATTAGATAGTTTCTGCTTTTATCCCATTTGTAGAAAGTGTGCACGATACACGGGTGGTTTCTTTATTTTTTTTAATATATGTTTTTTTCTGTACAAATCTGCCTTTGCAAGCATTACAAAGAGTTTACAACTTACTGGAATAAGAAAAAAATTGTCTTCCAACCGCCTTTCTACTGTGGCTTGATTTATTTTATAAATCTATGTTGCAAATAATATTTATATTATACATCTTTGAATTTATTGTTATCTGAATTGTCAGTATATTAAGTAAGGTAAACCCTTATGCCCCGGTCTTGCAAACATTTATTCATGTAATTAGTCCTCTTAAATTCAATGGGACTGACTACTAATGTACGGAAACACGTTTGTGAGTGTTTTCAGGATCTGGGCCGTAACTAATATTTTAGCACAAAATCATGTAATTAATTAATCTCCAGTAAACTGGTGCTTGTGTGTGTGAAGGAGAGAGAGTAAGTATATTCAACACACAAAAAAAGTTTTCAGTTTTTTATAATAGGTCTTCCCACAAAATACTGAGCCTTTTATAGCATTTTTGAGTTCACTGAAGATATTTTAGAATGCATTTTTCTGTGACCTAATAATCAGGAGACCAGTTGCAACTTATCATATTAGTGATGTCACAGAATGATGCATTATGGGTGCACTAGGAATTGTCTTCAGTGCACTAGAAATTGTCAGAAGACTTCTTCAGTGAGAAAAATGATCTAAGTTTAGGTACATTTTTTTCATGATTTATTTCTAAATTGAATGCTGCCCACACGAGGGCTAGGAAAATCCAACACATATGTCCGGGTTCCCTCCCCACTCTGAACTCTGGGGTACCGATGTGGGGACCCACATGAAAGACCCCGTAAGCTTATTTCTACCAGCTTAGATTAAAAACTTCCCCAAAGCACAAATTCTTCCTTGTCCTTGGACGGTATCGCTGCCACCACCAAGTGAGTTAGATAAAGATATAGGAAAAGGAACACTTGGAGTTCCTGTTTCCCCAAAATATCCCCACAAGCCTCTTCACCCCCTTTCCTGGGGAGGCTTGAGAGTAACCAACGTGAGCACAGACTAGACCCTTGGGTTTTTAGGACACTAAAAACCCAATCAGATTCTTAAAAACAGAACTTTGTTATAAAGAAAAAAGTAATAGAAGCACCTCTGTAAAATCAGGATGGAAGGTAATTTTACAGGGTAATAAGATTTAAAGGATTCCCCTCTCGGCAAAACTTCAAAGTTACAAAAAGCAGGAATAAACCTCCCTCTTAGCATAGGGAAAATTCACAAGCTAAAACAAAAGATAACCTAATGCATTTCCTTGCTATTACTTACAATTTGTAATCTTAGATGCTTATTTCAGATATGGCTTTAGGAGATGTATTTTTCCTGCCCTGGTCCCCCTCTGTCCTGGAGAGAACACAAAAAGAGCACAAACAAAAACCTTCTCCCACAGATTTAAAAGTATGCCTGTACGCCGATATAGCGTGATCCAATATAACGCAGGTTCGCATACAACGCGGTAAAGCAGGGTCTGGGAGTCAGGAGCTGTGGGGGGGCACTTTTGGGGGCCCTGCAGGCCCAGAGTGTCCTGGGTGATCAGTGGGGGGCTGGGAGCAGCCTGCTCCACTTCCCTCATCCCGGCCCCAGTCGTGTCGCTTGGGGGAGGGGGTTTGGGGGAAGGGATTCTCCTCCCCCCCACTCCGCACTCACTGGCAGCGGCGGAAGTGAAGCAGCCCGGCCCCAGCCCACTCCATTCCACCAGCTCCCAGCCGTGGCGCTCCGCTTCTCGCTGCCGGTGAGTGCGGGGGGCGTCCTTTCATCAACCTCCCTGCACTCACCGGTGACGGGAAGCTGAGCAGAGCAGCTGGGGCCACATTGCTCTGCTTCCCGCCGCTGCTGGTAAGTGCCTGTCTGGGGGTAGGGGTGTGAATAGGGGTCGGGGCAGTCAGGGGACAGGGAGCAGGGGGGTTGGGTGGGGGTGGGATCTTGGGGGTGACAAAGGACGGGGGGGGTCTCTGGAGGAGGGGCGGTCAGGGGACAAGGAGCAGGGGGGCCAAAGCAAGTTCGATAGAATACGGTTTCACATATAACGCAGTAAGATTTTTTGGCTCCCGCGGACCGTGTTATATTGGGATAGAGGTGTATCTTCTTCCCTTATTGGTCCTTTTGGTCAGGTGCCAACCAGGTTATTTGAGCTTAACCCTTTACAGGTAAAGGAAGGATTTTATGCTACCCGTAGCTGTATGTTTATGACAAACATACATCTGTAATTAACTCAGTTTAATTTTACTTGATAAGTTCATCTTTAATGAACTACTGTGCCATGTGTTAAAAAATTGAATGAAGTATCGGTTCTAAAAGCTGGAAGAAAATAAGCAAAATAAGCCAATTTAAACAAATTTTACATATAAAGAAAACAATCTTATTTGTATTCTTCACTTCCTGAAGCTTCTTTATGTTCTAATCTAAATAGGAAATGAAGTATATAGCATCTTAGAATGAGGATCTAGGATAACACACTTCATACTTACAAGGATGCTTTGCTCCTATTGCTTTAGAAATCAGAATTACTCCCTTCATCTTGTACAGTCAACAAGTACTTCTGTTGTACTAAATCAAAAGGTATTCACTTCTGTTTTTGTTCAGATATCGTCAAAAGAAATTTCACAAAATGAGTAACTTAAAAAAAAAAAAATGAAATGCAGTACTAAACCATGATTGTTGAGAGGTTTTAAAGCAGTACAGATAAGAAGTGGGGTAGTCAGAAAGCTCTTTGATGCAGATGAGTGATGTCAACAGAATCCAATCAGGCATGTGATTTTTGTTTATTTTAATGACACTGCTTTAGGACCAACAGCTAGTGATATTTGCCTTGTTTATGGAAAAACCACTGGAATACCATTCAGTGTTTGTTACTGTGTACCCGGGACTCTGTCTCCCAGATGGTCATTTTGCTACTTGTTACATTTATCCTGTCTTTGCAAAGTTTCCTTACCCCACAAAAAGTGTAAAAAATGGTAGGAAAAAGAACATAGTCACTAAGGAAAAAAAAGTCATTTACAGATAAACTATTTTTGCACTACCCATCTAATCAAGAGGAAATCCTCATTTTACAATTTGCAACTAGGCAGCAGTGAAGCCTAAATTTTAACTAAAGTTGGCTAAATATTTTGCTGTCTGTTACAGAAAGGTAAACTGAGATTAAGAGTGAGGGGAAAATATTTAGAATAGGAACACTGATTTGGAGAAGTAGAAATATTAATAGAACAATATTTCCATCTAATTTTTAACAGTCAACATTGATGATGTGTAACATTGAAAGGTTGTGAAAGATTTTTCTACACACATTATATGGTCTAAGAAATATAGTAAAGTATTTTTCCATTTTGTGTAGCAACAAGAGAATAATTTCTGGGTCTAATCACATGAAGCCTATTGACGTTGAAATTTGAAGTGGGTGGCTCCAGCAAAAAGGATAGCATTTTGCTTTTCTCACCTTGAGCTTCTTGTTCTGAATGCAGCCCAGGTTGGTAGTGACAAACAATTGCCATCTGATTAGTTGCTGGTATCCTGTGGGATGAATTTGTGGTCTCAATCCAGTTTCAATTTTTAAAAAGATGCTAATTTCTAACGTTGGCATTCTCAGCAGAGAGGCCAAAGACTGAATGAACATGAAGACTGAACTACCTTCTCAGCTATAGAGACAGTACCCTTAGAACAGTTTTGTAATATGTTGGTAGACCAGCAAACTTATATTGCTTTTGCCCTGTGGATCTAGTTCTGAGTGCTGTGAACATGACACGTTCCATAAATTCTAAATTAATTTTAAGTAACTTTGCTTAAAAAACACTTACTGGATTTTCAGAATATAGACTATTTGATGCACAGTTTGTAATCTATTTTCAAAACAGGGGATGCACAATATTTTATTTAAAGAATTAAGATTAAAGACCATGGATTATGATTCCCAGAATTATAGAAATTGAACATAGAAAAGACCTATTTGAACTACTTCACTCCTTGCTATTGGAAGATTATTCCCTTGTTGCATAATTACTAGTGCTTCATCCTGTGTACTTTTTGAAGGTCTTAAGTGATGAGACTTTCAGCATATCCCTTGGGCTTTTATTATTCAGTCCTACAGATCTCACTCTTAGGAAAATTTAGGCAGAAAATTTTTCATTCTTAATTTAATCCCATTATTCCTAGTTATACCTCATTCTAGCACCCTTAATAATTCTTTTCTCTCATTAGTATTTATACTCTCCATACTTTTGGAAAGTTATCAAGTCTCCTATTAATCTCTGCTTTACTGATCATCTTATCTTCATATGTCATCCCGTCAGCTCTCTCACCATTTTAATTGCTTTTTTCTAAACTCTCGGTAAGCTATGAATATCTTTGTGGTAATGGAGGCGTTTAGAATGACGAATTGTAGCAGAGCTGTATGGAGTGACTATTACCTCTTTGCATCGTGATGAACTTCTCTGTATAAACAGGTTTCAGAGTAACAGCCGTGTTAGTCTGTATTCGCAAAAAGAAAAGGAGTACTTGTGGCACCTTAGAGACTAACCAATTTATTTGAGCATGAGCTTTCGTGAGCTACAGCTCACTTCATCGGATGCATACCGTGGAAACTGCAGAAGAGTTTATATATACACAGAGAATATGAAACAATACCTCCTCCCACCCCACTCTCCTGCTGGTAATAGCTTATCTAAAGTGATCATCAGGTTAGGCCATTTCCAGCTATTACCAGCAGGAGAGTGAGTTTGTGTGTGTATGGGGGTGGGTTTTTGGAGGGGGGTGAGGGAGTGAGAGAACCTGGATTTGTGCAGGAAATGGCCTAACTTGATTATCATGCACATTGTGTAAAGAGTTGTCACTTTGGATGGGCTATCACCAGCAGGAGAGTGAATTTGTGTGGGGGGGTGGAGGGTGAGAAAACCTGGATTTGTGCTGGAAATGGCCTAACCTGATGATCACTTTAGATAAGCTATTACCAGCAGGACAGTGGGGTGGGAGGAGGTATTGTTTCATATTCTCTGTGTATATATAAAGTCTGCTGCAGTTTCCACGGTATGCATCCGATGAAGTGAGCTGTAGCTCACGAAAGCTCATGCTCAAATAAATTGGTTAGTCTCTAAGGTGCCACAAGTACTCCTTTTCTTTCTGTATAAACAGTCGAAAATTACATTGGACTTATTTCCTGTTGCAAACTCATAATACGTTGTAGACTCATACTGTGATTCCTCTACTTTGCTGTCTGCTGTTACCTCAAGGTCTCTGTCAGCATTACTGACTTCCATGGACAAAATGTATCTCTCATTCAATTTCCCACTTTAGGTGTATGTTTGGAACAGACTGCTAGGTAGTTCTTATCTCTTGGCAACCTTTGTAGTGGTATACATGAATTTTTTGCAGTTAGGGAGCGAACCCTGGAAGTCCAAGGACTCTGGTCTTCCTTCATCCCCAAGAATGATTTCTCCGCATCAACCTTTTGGAGCTTTTGTTCTCCAGTCCTAGGCCCCTCTCCATCAGCACTAGGCCCTTGCAAGATGTGGCAAGCAGCGGGATGTGGCCTACATGCATATAGACCACTATTCTCCAACCCAGAAAATCTTGTACCGACAGCATAGAGATTAAGCTGTGGAGGTATGGATCTGAAGGCTTCTCCAAGGTGGTTACAAATTGCATGCATCTCTCAGCAGGATGCAGCCATCCTTTCTCACCCTTGCTTGGATTGGAATTATGCTCCCCTCACCATTGGAATTGGTGTTCTGAAAGAGGTTGGACATGCAGTCTTGTTCCCTCCAGCATGTTGTCTCTCCCTTTCCCTCGGACTCAAGATGATTTCAAGAAAAGTCTCAGTCAATGCTCTTTCTGGTCATATGTTAGCCATCTTAGCTCTTTGTGTGAGCTCTACCTTTTATGGGACCACAATTTCTCTATCTTTATACCAGGCAACAGTTCTGCAGTGGGATTTATCCTGAGTTTTCCAGGAGATTACAGAACTATTCAGACTTTTGGATGACAGATCCATGAAACTGTGAATACATTAGATAGATAGAAACTGCTTTTTCAAGTTATTTTCAGCTGTAGTTATGACAGTCTTTAGAATGGGAAATTATGCTCAGTGATTTTTTCTTATTGTCAGTTTAACAACTGCCCCAAGTACATTCCTGAGATGAGTTTGAAATTTCATGATGGTGAGCCTATTGTTTACCTAAGTTGTGTCCCAATCTTGTTGTAGTAAAGCCAATGTCGCACTCTCCTTAGATCTCTGAAATCTTACGTAACTCGTACTCAGTTTTGGAAAAGTTTACAGTTTATCTGTTTCGAAGATTGTAACAAGAAGGCCACTAAGACCACAGTGTCTAGGTGAATTAAACATTGTATCCCATTAGCCTTCAACTATGTCAGAAGGCTATATTCAGTATTGTTAAATGCTATTCTCTAAGAGGCAATCTTGTGAGCTTTCAGTGCAGAAGCATCTGCTTCTGAAAATTGAGATGCCCTCCTAGTCATCTCCTCAACTCCTCATTACCAGTTAAATCTGTCTTTGCGGCTGATATCTATTAGGTGCTTCAAGTGCCTTTGGAAGGTAAGCCCACCTTTCTGGTTTACTGTTCGCAACATTGGTTGTTTTCAATTGCTGCTGTCCAGCAGTATGGGAGAAGAAGGACATATAAGAGAAAATTATTTGTCAGTAATTCTATTTGTCATAGTCTTTTCTTCTCCCACCTCTCCTCGAAGAGCATCACTTGGAGTTTTGTCTCTGATCTTATCTATTACTCTGCACTGGAAGTCTCACTGTAAAAGAAGAGAATAGGTTGGTGCTTGTATACCTGCCTTGATAGACAGATCTTTTGTCTCCTTTCTTGGGTAGGCAAAGTCATAAAGCTGTCTGTGATTGTTGTTGCTGGGTAGTTTGGTAGAAAAGGGGACTATGGCAGACAGTTATTGGTGACTTCCTGTGCTCCATTGACTACATCCTCTAATTTTGTAATTCTGTTTTTTTTTTAAAAAAAATCAGATTACATTCAGTTAAGAAAATTAACACAACACTGATTCACCAAAGAGATTTTTTTCATGCTGTAATCAAGGACGTTGTAAATAGATTGGATATGAGTTATTTGATAGAATATTAAAAGCGAATAGAGAGAGCTCACTGAATTTGTGAAATTCCATTTTACGGGGTGGGGGTGGTGGAGAGGAGGAATCAAATCCCCAGGTATTTAATTTGTGATTCTAGGACTTTGACTGTGTCTTTTTATAAACAAGAAGTCAGCCATTTATATAGTAAAAGTGTTGTGACTATAGACAACAGTTTTCTCAAATCATTTAAAAGAAATTTTGACTCAAGCTAAAGCATTGTTTGTTTGTTTTTGTTTAGTTTTTGTTTACTTTAAAACTAATTATTTGTAAGGTATTTATATTTTGATTAACATTAAGCATTGTACTTAACAGTCACAGTTTTAAAGGGATTATGTTGTATTGGTGATACTCAAACAGCTGTTTTTAGAGCTAGGTTTCACAAGAACGCAGAACTGGACAGAAAGTGTCTGTGCAATGCCAGCACTGGAATTTTATTTTTTCCCCCATTAATTGGTATTTGGTTGGCCCCAGTATCGGATATTGTAATGTCACATTATGTCCCAAGTCTCCTACTTACCCTATATCGGGGTGGGCAAACTTTTTGGCCTGAGGGCCACATCTGGGTTCCGAAACTGTATGAAGGGCCAGGTAGGGAAGGTTGTGCCTCCCCAAACAGCCTGGCCCCTGCCCCCTATCCGCCCCCTATCCACCCCCTCCCACTTCCTGCCCCCTGACTGCCCCCCTCAGAATCCCTGACCCATCCAACCCCTCCTACTCCTTGTTCCCTGACCCCAATGCCCCTTGCTCCATGTCCCCTGCCCTGCCCCCATCCAACGCCCCCCGCCCACTGACAGGCCCCCTGGGACTCCCATGCCTATCCAACCCCCCTGTTCCCATCCCCTGACCCCCCCCGACCTCTGCCCCAACTGCCCCCTGCTTCCTGTCTCCTGACTGCCCCCCAGACCTCCCTGCCTCATATCCAACCCCACTGCCCCCTTACCATGCCACTCAGAGCACCAGGACTGGCAGCTGCATCACCTGGCCGGAGCCAGCCACGCTGCCGCACAGTCTAGAGCACCAGGGCAGGCTGGTGGCTCTTGAAGCTGCCCTTTCTGGCAGGAGCTCACAGCCCCATCACCCAGAGCGCTGGCGGCACTCCGAACTGAGGCTGCGAGGGAGAGGGGACAGCAAGGGAGGGACTGGGGGCTAACCTCCCTTGCCGGGAGCTCAAGGGCCGGGCAGGACGGTCCCGAGGGCTGGATGTGGCCCATGGGTTTACCCACCTCTGCCCTATATGTTTCTGCCCAAAGAAGGTGTTTTTTGTAACTGTAATGAGGCTGAGCTTTGTGGGCATGCGGTGCTCCCAGATCATTCCATTTCAATTCAGCCAACAGCAAGAAAACTTGTTGTGGGTTCTGTTTTTATTGAATGCATATTTCTTGCCAAGAAGTGTAGCCTAGGTGGAAAAAAGACATTAAAGAAGCCCTACATACAGCATTCCTGGAGAACCTGTCTCTGACACAGCTCAACCAAAATTGGAGGAGTGCAGAGGCCACCCTATCCTGAGCTGACAGTGTGCTCTGCAGCCATGGCAAGGATATAAGACAGTATTTCCTAATGCTTTGGGTCCCTAGGCCACTGCTTCAGTACTGATTCAAAGGGAAGCATGAAGCTTGAAATACATATCTTTGTAGGGCTTACATCCAGACATTATCTCTCTGCCTAGCCTGTGTAATCTGACTTGGTCTTGTATTCCCCTTTAAAATGAATGAAATTCATTCTTTTATTAATATTCTTCATTCTATTTATGGACACAAACATAGGCTTAGAAAACACAAGTGTGTAAATAAGGTCAAAATACCTAATTAAGACAATCGTGTATTTTTAGGTTTTACAGACGTATAGATGAGGTAATTAGGCATATTGATTTTTTTTTTTTAACAAGCATTGCAGTCTGGATTGTTAATTAGCACATGCTTCAGTGAAGCAGAAATAAAGTTGTCAATCAATTGTGCATAATGCTGTCTGATATAATGTTTACAAAAGCAAATCCATTGATTTAATACTTAAAATTGTTCAGAATTTGTTTTGATAAATATAGATGTATCGGTGTGGGTGTGTCTATATTTTGCACCATTTTTGTTTAACTTGTTTAGTCAGATCAGCTAGAGTGGTGTCTACTTCTATACAAGTGGTATAACTTTGTTGTACAGGACATGAATACGCTGAAGTTCATCTTACTCTTGAATAAATACATTTAATGTTTTGAGGTTAAAAAATAAAACTGGCCAAAGGGAACAACTGAGTGCTAAACAAATTCCAGTCTCTTTAAATTATAAAACAACCATTATCTAAATGTGTGTGTTTAAGAGGATGATAGAGGTACCTTTTAAATATAATACTCAAAAAAGGGCCACATTCATTCATCCTACAAAAACCTGTCAGGTAGGCTTTGTTTAGGACACTGAACTGGGTTTGGGAGAGAAGAAATTCACAGCTACCTCCAACTAATAGGTAAGTGACGAGGACTGCATCACAGCCCTTCCATGGCTACTGTTCCAGTCTATAGGCTAAAACCGTGACTGCTACCACTCTGCACCTCCTATGTGTGGTGTTAGGATGACTGCATTCCTGCAGGTAAAGATACAGTGGTTCTCCCCTCACCTTCCCGGTGAAGTGGCCTGTCTCTGGGGCCAGCACAGAACCTCTTTCTGCTGCGTGAAGGGGTTGCAGAGTCCACCATGCAGCCTTTTGGGTCCTATTCACCATGCGTAAACTTTACCCAGTGGAAATTGTACTTAAATTTGTATTTCAGTAGTCATGTCCCACAGTAGTAACTGCTCTATCAGGAAAAGTGAAACCAACAGGTTCAGTATCTCAGTAATAAAAAAAAATGAAAAATTAAATTGTTACATAGGAGTAAGTAAATAAAGGCAGGAGGGGAAGTCATACTAAGGGGCTTGGCGCATGCAAAGTAAGGTTGAGTTCTACCATACATTAGGAAAAAAACTTATGAATATGGCTAAGTATTGCGTTTTAAAAAAAACCTGTGCATTTAGTAATGTGAGGAACAGCTGAATTTACATAGTACAGCATCCAAGATTTGTCCTTTCATTTAATTTTTGTATAACTAACCTTTGGCTCTGCCGTTGTTGTTATTCATATACTGCAATTCTTATAAATTAATGGTGGACCCATCCAAGATGTAAATTATGTATTACATAATTGTTTTTGGAATTCTACCATTTTTTTTCTCATGGAAAATATGTAACTTGTGCAAAGTTGTCCAATTGTCTTAAAAATGCTCAAACGTTTAAACTCTTCAGAGTTCCCTTTGTTCTTTGAGGGGGAAATTAATGAATTTTTACTTTCCTTCTGCCTATCCAAGAAAGCTCTTATTTTTGCATTCTGTTTAAAAAAATGAATGTACACTTAGAGAATCTTGTCTTTTTGGTGATATGTACATTAACTGATGGTAGCCTGATTTAAGTGAATACCAAAACTCCCACTAACTTAAGTGGAAACTGAATCAGGCCGTAAAAGGATTAATTTTCTTTATTGTCAGCCTGGCTTTTTTTTGTTTTTTGTTTTTTTTTTAAAGGGAAGGCTTTAGATTTTCATCTCAAGAAGCTGCTTCAAGTTTTGGTGATGATCGACTATTGATAGAAAAGTTTATTGATAATCCTCGCCACATAGAAATCCAGGTTTGTACTTTTTCCATTTGAAATAAAATTTGAAATGATCAAACCCTTGAGATGATCAAACATACACTATAATGGTAAGCATGGTCAGATTTATTATGGCTTTGAAGACACTAATGCGGATATCAAACTGTAGTTGGTTACTCAGAGATAGTGACTTGGATTCAGCTGTCCTCTCAAGCTTTTTTCAGAGTAGATTCTGGAGGTGGAAAGTCTTGCCACCTCTTTTCTCCCACTGCATCATCCCTTCTGCTAGAGAGTCCAGATGTGTCCATCACAACCCAAAAAGTGGGTGGTGCAGGCTAATGAGGAAGGCGTTTGTGACTATGATGGCTATGTGACGTGCAGATCTAGCATATCCCTTAAGCTGCTTCCTGCAGCAGGGTTCCTACAAAGTATCCATCACAACTTAAAACTTCCCTGATCTGGCAGAAACCCTGAGTGAGGCTATTTGATGCAGTTCTACTTGTTCTAATTCATGGGGGCGGGCTTTGCTATATTTTACCCCTCTTTCCATTAGCATGGATTAATCTAGCCCAGTGTCATCACTCATATACTTCAGATAACAAAATAACATTTTCGCTCCTACTCCCCTCTGTATTGCAGGAAAATGGGAGAAATGGTATCCGTACATCTGTCTGAACCTCAAAGATCTACCTGCCCCCAAATTTTCTCCTTGTTTTTCACCTCCACTTCCCCACTATCGAAGCATTCTTCAACCTAAGGTGGTCTAGAGCCAACTTCTTCCAGAGTACATTTAACATTTTCTTATTTGTCCAGAGAGGATTGCTTAATTCCTTCAGATACATTGGACATAACACAGGAAAATCAAATGAAGGTCATCAATGGGTTTGGATGATGCATATCATTTGAACTACATGCTTGTAGTTGCTGTGAAGTCAGTTGAACCACTTAAGGTGTGTGTAGTGTAGCCTTGTGGTTCACAATATACGGCTGCTTTTTACTTGGATAGCTTAGTTACAAAAGAAGATTAATTTTGATCTTGGGCCAGACCCCCAGTTGGTATAATTTGACATAGCTCCACTGAAGCAAATGGAACTGCTCCAAACACACTTTGTGTTACAAGCAGCTCTTTTCAGGCTTGAAGATAAATTTTGTTCATGCCAGAGACATTAGTTGTCTTACAAGAATTCACCAAATCTGAAAATTTAAAACAAGCTTCTGTTTTGAAAATAAATAAATTTAAAGATGTCTTAATTAATGGAAAAAAATCTCTTCTAATGCTCGTGCATTAGAAGAATAATGTAGCAAAATATTACAAAATTTTCCAAGACAATTTCCTTTGGACTTTTAGCCAAGAACAAGAAATTTGCAGCCCAAAATACTTCTTTCAAATAAGAGATAAATGATTAAAAATAGAGTTTGAGCAGAAGTGCTATCTCAGCTACATCATCACTATTCAAAATTGTGCTTAAATTTTAATATTATGGACATTAAATACTTTTTGAATCTTTGCCTTTAGTGGGCGTACAATATACGGTGCTTGATTCATATTATGTAACCAATATCTGAGTCATATTTACATTGAATTCAAAGTAAAAAATTATACCATTATTAGACTTATCAATTGCACACAATTTGGGGAACTTTTAAATAATTTATTTAAAGTCTTTTTTTAGAAAAATGACCTTTAGGTTTTCTAGAGGGAATTTCTTTACATTTTAACGCGTTCTTCAATATTTGTTTCAATAAAAGACAAGTATAGTGGTTGTTCTAACAACGTTGGTTTGTATTGCATCCTATTTCATATGGAAGCAGAAACGTATCCATATAAAACTATGCCCTAAAACTTTCCCTCAGATCTTACAAGGGGGGAAAAGTATTTATTATATCATGCTTATGTTTGGATTTAGTCATAAAATGTGCCTCAAGCCAAATAATTATTATGTGGATTTATTATTTCAAAATGCAAAATACTGGGCATAGAATACGTTATTTAAACAGTCAAGTCAGAGTTTTGCATACAACTCTAACAAACCTGAAAGGGATTCTGAGGTTTCTTAAGACTCTAGGTAAAGTGATGTGAATAAAGATTTTTAAATGTATTTATAACTAATTACAAATCAACTCCTACTTCTTAATGTGAGTTTTTTGCCTGTCAGAATTTTGAAAAAAAAAAGTTCTGAAGCCCAAGCAAGTGCTCTTAGAGTGAACAATTTACTTGACATCTTTCTTTTGTGTGTGTGTGTGTGTGTGTGTGTGCATCAATGGGTATCATATAAATTAAAACCAGATCTATTGATACCAAACAGGACTATATTCAGGCATACAAACTTTGGTAAAAAGTTTTGCCTGTTTAATATTTTGAATGTATTCTTTTCCATCTTATCTATGGAACTTAATTGTGGATGCAACCCTGAATGAATCTCTTCTGACAAGAAATCTATAATGTATTTGTCGGTTTCCTTAACGGAAGTTTCATTTGTTTTTCCAGTCCAAAATACAAATTCCTTATAATTTGTCATATGATTTTTTTCACTGAGACCTTGAGATGCTTTGACAGCAGTTCAATAATTTAATATAAAAAATCCTGCTGATTGTGTGGACTGGTAAGTAAGAGAAAAAACCAATTAACCCCTTTAACACTGCTAAATATGTCCACTCTTTTACCCAACATGCTTAGTATGACCTGATTTTTGTTTTTTTGCTTAAAATTTGCCTAAACGCAGACTTGATATCGTATCAGAAAAATGAGCAAATATTGAATCTACTAAGGATGAAGGTTAAGCCCAAAACTATATTCTGGCTTTTGAGTGACTAGGGACTGGTGCAATCTGAGCCAGTAAGTTTCACAGAACACATTAGAGTTCAAACAAATAGTGCTTTTGGCCCAAATTTTCAACAGTGACTATTGGTTTTTGGGTCCCTCAGTTTTTTGGGGGGCTCCACTTTAAATATCTTAAAAGGGCCTGATTTTTCATAAGGTGCTGGATGTTCAACATCTGAAAATCTGGGCCTTTTGATAGGACTCAAATTTGACACCCGAAACTACTATTCACTTTTGAAACTGTAGACTACTATTCTTCCTTTGTGACACCAAATACCATCTCTTTGGTCTCTGGAAAGATACCAACATTAAAAAATGTTAGCTATTAAATATGTTTTATAAACATAAAAGATCAATATTAAATAGTATCAAAGAGACTCCTCACATGTTTAAAATTAAGCACGTGCATGTGTGGTTGTAGGCTTGGGGTCTTAAAGTAATCTGTTCCTCAACACGGGTAATGTTGGCAGTCAAATTATTTTTTATAAAAATTTTAAAAAATGATAAATCTTCTCCCTATTTCTCTTCCACCTCATCAAACAAGTAAGCAAAACCACCCAACTGAGTCAGTGGCAAAATTTCCTTCCATTTCAGTTGATACAGAGTTGGATCAAAAGTACTATAAAATACACAGTGAGACTAGCACCTGAAGTGGGGATGGTAGACTATTTTAGAAGTCTAAAAATGGATTCAGAAATTAAGTTGATTTTTAAGACCCCCAATTCAGGAAAACTCTGAAAGTGAATGGGATTTAATATATGCTTAAAGTTAAATGTGCACTCAAATGCTTTCTTATATTGGTACTTAATTTTGCAGTCCACCTTTATTCACTTCTTATTAAATAGCCCTGCCTGCCTGATGTTTTTTGCTTTACCTTTCAAAAATGTTCGAATATTTCACATTTTAGAACAATGCGATACTATAAATTAAATAACATCGAATATCAAACAAGATACCATTGATTTTTATAATTTATAAATTTGAAATAAGAATAATGGATCATATTATCCTTGTAATGCATTATAATACACCTTTGCAACAATCCAGTATATCATTTTAGCTATATATTCTAATCAAGTTTAGGAGATTGACCTTGATTCATTCAGACTGCTAAACATACAAATACTTTGAGAACAGATGCCAAATATTTATTAATTTAGCAGTAGCTTTTAAACGAGATTATTTAACATTCTTGCTCAGCTCCAAAACTCTGCGAACTTAAAAATGTAAGGGTTTCCTGTGCTGAGGAATAAAACAAACACTTGTAAAACATAAGAAAAGGCTGAAACAATTAACAGGAAAAAAGAGTCCAAATAGACTTCATGGCTTGAACTGATTTTTGTAATCTTGTTCACCCTGAATATCTGACATGAAGGATCTCAGTCTAAAGTAAAAGTAAACTGAATGTCTAATTGCAAGGTATTTGGTTAAATACAAATGCTGCAACTGGAAATGGCATTTGGCTGAATTCAAATAGGAGAGAGTGCAATAAATGTTGTTTTATTATTTAGTGTAATGAAGTGTCAGTAATAAATACCACTAATTAGTTAATCTTGCAACTTCACAAAACTGACCATTTTCTTTAGTAATTTTTTTAATATCTTGCTTTTAGCACCACTAATTCGGAAAAAATACTGTAGATGAAACAACTATTTTTAATTAGAGGTAGATGGGAATTTCAGTTCACCCCAGTAGTAATTCCCACTTTCTGTAAATGCATTTTGGCAATGAAACCTCTTCTGAAAATAATTATCATATATAATAATTATTTTATTAAACAATTATTTTTGTTTTGTTTCTAAAAATTATATGGATAATGTTCTCTAGATAAATACCCAACTCTGGATATTCCTTTGCTTACACCATTTAGCTAGATAGTTAAAAGCAAGGTCTTAAGCCTATGTGTTAAGTACTCATATCTGCTTCTTATAAGCCAAATTTGTTGATCGTGGCAAAATAATAGTTTTAAGAAGCAGATTCCAAACATGAGTAATGATACAAGCAGTTTCCCTAGAGACTATAGGTATCTCAGAACTGGGGAAAGGAGTGGGAGGAGTGAAGTGGGTTTCCTAACTGAGAAGGAGATAAGGGAGAACTGATCAAATAATCCCCTACCCTCACCCCCTGAAAATGTTTGTGTAAATAGGGGGAAATAAATTTGTCAGATTTCCATTGAAAATTTCTACTTTTTGTCAAAGCTGTTTTTCAATTAAAACTTGAATTTTTCTGTGGAAAGCAGACACTTTTTTCATGAAAAGCTTTGTTTAGTTACTCTCATTCCACCCCCAATTTTCTATTGAAAAACTGTTTAAATGGAAAAGCCCTAAGAGGGCCTGAAATGGAGCTAGTCATAGAAAAGCAGGGCAATGAACTAGCCATTGTTGTTCCAGAAAAGCAATTCTACACAAGTGAGCATGCCCTGTCATTTGGGTTTTATTATTTAAAATAATATTTATAGTATAAGTCTCTCCTTCTCTAAAGACACTTGTCTACTGGGACTCCATGGAGTTCAGTTTCTGCAGTTATGGACTGGATGGACCAAGACTGGAATAAGAAGATAGGCTATGCTCTGTTGGATTCTCCGTTCTTCTCCTCTAGCACAAGTTAATACACCCTGAAGCAATGCTGTGTTGCTCTGTTTCCTGAAGTGCGCTTCAAAACCTTCCTTTGGGGAGATTCAGGGACCAGCTGTACTCAAGAAACTCTTATGAACTAGCAATGCATTATAATACACCTTTACAACAATGCTCTAGCGGCATTTGTGTTCTCCATTGGGAAGCAGTGGGATCAAGCACCAGCACAAAAGCAAAAGGCACCTCTATGGATTTCTCCTGGGGATCCCGCAAGTTCCACAGGTTAAGTGGGGACAAATTATGCTCCATCCTCACCTCTGTCCCCTAAGGATTCCTATGAAAATGTTGAGTTTGATGCTGAAAGTAGCTGATCTGGCCCTGATCCAGCAAAGCATTTTAACATAACTTTAAACACATAAGTAGTCCCACTGAAATCAAAACTCAGGCTTTTGTCTCATTTGCCTGGGTTATTTCCACATTAGTTAACAATTTTGTTGTTGATGCATGAGCTGTAATGGAATCTAGCTTGCGCTCTCATAGGTCTATTTACTCTGTGGTGCTAAAAGGAACAATAAGTTGTTAAAACTTTTTTTTGCTAAAGTAAGCAGATAGGGATGAGTTCATACAGGTTTTTGAGTAGGAAGGTACTATTTTTGTCTAGTCAATTTTGAGTTCGGAACTGCACTTTTAAAGGATGGGGCATGAGGACTGGCACAGACAATTGTAAATCAGAGAAGGAAGACTAGTGGAAAAAGGTTTATAGGCGAGAAAAGTATACTTAGTACATGAAAAGGGGGGAATTGCTCCAAGAATAGGGAGCAGCATGAAATAAGTTATGAAGTTGGGAAAAGCCATAGGAAGCATTAAGGAGTGAGGATGGCCTGAGCATAAATGAGAGGATTGGGCTCAGACTAGGACTGCCTATATTTTCCTTTCTTCTGACAGTTTGCAAAACTCATGATCAATTGACAGTCCTATCCTGTTGGCCTGCATGCTTCTCCAGTCTGGATGTGTGAAATGGGACTCACTCTTCATCCTGTGTCTTGCTCTTCAATGTACTAAGGTTGCAGGGACTGCAGTAGCTTCAACTGCTTGGGAAGGCTCCTTGAAACAACCAGTTAAATTTTTATCTGAATTGTTGGAGAAATCTGGGTATTACATTGCATTCTTTTCCCCTCGCTTTTGCCCAGAGACCACAATGTTTCTGAACACTTGTCTCCTATTCGAGAGGCACTGTATTGTGATTAATCCATTGAGTAGGCTCCATTAGTAACTGTTTCTGAAAGCTTTTTATCCATAGATCAATAGCAAAATTTGACATCCTTTGAGATTTTACTCCCTTTTGATGATGTAGGCTAGTGTTAACAATATACTTATGTTTGTAATACTATTTTAGGAGCTTACAATATAATTTTGTCTCCGTCCATTGATTTTCAGCTTCTTTTATTTAACTAACTTCATTTTTGTATTTCTCACAATACCTGAAATGATTGGAGCTTCACCCCCCTATTCCTTCATAAATACAATTTTAAAAAAATAAGTAGTGGAGATTTTAGAAAAAAGCTAGTTACTGTGTTCAATGTTTGAAATAACATTCTCCCCATATTTATAATACAGCTAATTTTCTAGAAAGGAAATGTTCATTTCTGTTTTCAGCATGCGCTTTGCTAGAGTGCTTCTTTTTTATGTTTAATTTGGTGAAACATTTACATCTGAACTCTATGTAATGAAATCTGTGGTACACAGATGACAGCACAGGCATCTAATAGTGGCATATAAAAAGGCCAAATATATTCACTTGTTTGTTAATAGCATCATATTCTACTAGGTTTTGGCAGATAAGCATGACAATGCTTTGTGGCTGAATGAAAGAGAGTGCTCCATTCAAAGAAGAAATCAAAAGGTTGTGGAAGAGGCACCAAGGTGAGTATAAACTTCTTTCCTTGTACGTTTTTATGAGCATTGATTATGCTTTGGAAGGCTGCTACTTTTACATATTGTACAAATTTGAACAATTTTTATTCCATTAAAAAACACCATAAAGACAAGTAGTAGTGTTTAAGTAACCAATGTAATTCTGATGCAGAATTTAGTATTGCAATATTCTGATCTAGCTTCACAATGTTCACTCTATGTCAAGTTATTGCAGTTTTTATTCATAATCTTGTATAAAATAGATAGTAAGAGTACTGATCAAGTATTTTAGACATACACACAGAAATTTTCTCATTTTGTGATAGCCTCCTACCAGTGAGTACAGAAGCAAAATGAAGTCTCAAACTCACTGTTCCTGAAGACGTTCATTTGCTACATTAATTGATAGAATAGCAGAATCTGGCTCTGTTTCTCAAGTGTTGAGTAGTACCTTACTCCATAGCAAGTCCCACTCAAATTAATGACCTGTCGTAATTAGGAGTCCAGTACCTCCATCTGCTCAATGTTTTTAACTCCATTGATTTTAGTAAGAGTTGGGGCACATTAGCTCTTCACAGGATTGGGTCTTAAAAGCTGTCTAATACATCGTCTTATAACATACTGCAAAGGTGTTCACCAGAAAGAATATACGGGGGAAAAAAAAGAAAGTGGGAAAACCTGGATTGCTCAAAATCAGGAGGATGACCCAAACTGCATTTAATTATCTATTATTAAATGCAACCACGTTTAGGTCTGAACTTGCAGTTGTTCAGTAGTGCAGAACAGCATTGTAGAACAATTTAGGGTGTGATGACCACATCCAATGGGCATTTAGGATCATTTTAAGTTACTTGAGTTAAAATTTGTTTATGGCCATAGAGCCAACTCTCCCCATCACTTACAAATAGCATTTAGGACCTTGAGTTTGTATCTGATCTGACAGACAGTAATTTTAAGTGCAGGATATCCCATAACACAATACATTGGTTGAGCGCAGACTCAGAGGAAAAAGTGCTACCTTGATTAATCATGGTCACTTCTTGCAACACCTGTGTGTTCCTCAAAGGCCTCCCATTCAAGAACCTGACTTTCTTTCAGTCGTGAGATTTGATTGCTTAAGATCACAAGATAGCGCAGCTGCTGAGGACAGAATGGTAATCGATGGAGTTCTAGTCTACGCCTAGGACTACTCGGTGCTATGGTAATACAAATAACAATAACAATAATTTTGAAACATGGAGACTGCCATAGTGTGTTACAAACTGAACCTGAAATTTAAAAAATGATTATAGTATAACTTCCAAAGTCCATGGTATCATCAATGAAGGGAATTCTCATTGACAGTTTAGCGTAGCTGTGGCATAAAATTATGTTTCAGATGTAACAATGCTCCTCAGTTCTCAAAAGTAATCTGCTTTATATCTGAATGAAGGGAGCAGGAATATTTTGGAAAATATTTTGTATTAAAGTTGCATTGATGAACAGAGATGCTATTGGGATGGGGAGTAACATTTTGCCCATGTGTCCATCCCTGAGGCTGTAGAAACAATAAAACAAGTCAATTGTATTGTCTTTAATTGGCTGCACGATAGCTTGAAGCAGGTCTCATAACTGAAATGTCACATCTGATCATATTTTCTCTTCTTGATGCTTTTATCTTGTGAAGTCTTTTTATTCTGCAGCCTTCATGCTGCCAGAGGAACTATTTAGTTAACAGTAACAGGTATATGAGGTGGAGAAGGAGTGGAAGTCATGTTTAAAATGTTTCATTTTTAAGTCGTGTGTGTGATTAGTTTGAAGAAAGGGCTGTTTAGGGTGTATTGAGAGGAGGGGGTGAATTGTTTAAAAGGGAGAGAAACAATGTATGTAAAAAGTGAAGGCACTGAAGGGAATAGAAAACCTCAGTTAATTAACCTAGCTGATTGCAGAGATAATCCAGTCATTTTAGTGTATAAAGCTTAACCACATGGCATAGATCAAGTTTAGCAGTGTGACACTTCTGTTCCATTCTTCTGCGGCAGCAGGAGGCAAGAAGAGAGATCTCAGACATACATTTAGCAAATACAGGAAGATATTACTGTAGTACAGGGAAGTAACTGTCCTTTTATCCATATGAGAAATATTAATGGTTGTTCTTGAAAAGGAATACCAAGGCTATAATTCCAAATTGGAAATGTACTGCCCTTCATAAACCATTCAAACTGTGCTCTGTGATTGATGACATCAACAGAAGACCCTTTATTGAATTATAGCTTTTTATTTAACTTGTTGCTATGCATTATTCTGTTACTGAAACAGAATAATAGACCCTCATCTCTTTGTATTACCAGTGCATAACCATGCCTTGGTAAGATGCGTTCATTGCTTCCCTCATCCCTTTGTTTCTTGTGATCTCACCAGAGGTGTTAGAGCAAAGACTGATACCTTTTCTGAAACCAGACATTTTGTTTTCAGATTTTTTTGTTATATGTAGCCAGTAAAGAGGGTCTTTTTCCCTAAATCTAGAGAGCTTCTTTTAACATGCCAAAAGTCTCTGATTTATTGTCCATAAGAATCCAGATATATTACCATTCTAGGAAGGTCTGAGGCCAAAGTAGTATTTTACCTATAAAGGAGTGGTCTCCCCATTGTCTCTGGTTAGTCCAAAATCGTACCTCGCTTTTCTTTTGCTTGAGTATAACTCATTTTCTTGCACAAACTCTCTAAGCATTCATCTTCTAAACATTTTTCTTTCAGTTAAAAGTCTTAGGAAATACTGTAAACTAAGGCCCTGATCCAGCTTTTGACTCTGTCTAGCTAGTTCTCTGTGGTCATGTGGCGCCCCACTGACTTTAGTGGGGCTCCAAGCAACTACAGGGGTCCTCCTGTGTGGTACTCTTTGCAGGGGTGGGGCCTAATTCAGGAAGACAAGCCACAGATGCACAAAACTCACTGTTGGAGTTGGCTGACTAATTCCCCCTCTAGGCACCATGCACTTTTTTTTAATCCAACTGTCTATAAGCAAAGATCTTAGAAACGACTTAAACCAAAAACATTCTTAAAAGTGGCCAGGTGTGGGCTAAAACTGATTCTCTATTATCTTTTTATATTTTATTTTCTTGATTGTAGTTCTGACATGTTCCTAAAATAAACGGCAACAAGGGTGTAATAAATATTTTTGCTTACTGCTGTTTTGTTTCTAGTAAGGGACAAATCTGATCTTTTATTTAAGATCATGTACAAGGTTCAGCATCTCCTACAGAAAACCTTTCTATTGCTTTGGTAAAAGCCACAAGATTTTCTCTAGCTGGATAGGTTAATCTAAATCTGAACTTGTTGTGTAGTGGAGAGGAATAATCAGAATATATGTGTTCTTGAGTTTGTAAATTCAGTGGCCTATTGGAGGTGACGTATTTAGTTTCCTGGGGTGAGGAAGCTTGACTGTTGGGGAGCAGTCTCAGCAATGGCTCGTGAGGGAGTAGCTGAGCTGCACTTCGGGGCAGAAGAACAATGCTGAATGGTGGCCATGCTGTGTTGAAGGGAATGAATCAAAATCAGAAAGCCACACAACTAAAACTTGCAGTTTAAGGGTAAAGTTGAGAGAGAAGATTTAGGATCTGAAGGTGGAAGCTGCAAACTGTCATTGGTTATCAGATTCAATATTGTGCAAGTCCTAGTTTTCTTTCATCACAACCTTGCCTGCATACAAGAAAGTCAAATTAAAACAAAAACGAAACACAGTACAGATTCTCATTCAGACTTTACGAACTTCCAAAGTTTATCATAACTTGGATTACAGAGCACATAGCTATGAAACATCCAGATAATTGTATTTCAAACAGATGCGGAAAACAACCAGAGGGTTTGCTCTTGTTTGTCTAGGCAGTAATATTTCCATAGTATAGCTATTGTCTGCAGGCTTCATTATTGTCCAGAATTTTCTTTAATGTTGATTTTTAATAATTAGATGTGCTCTCCAAATAACTGATGACTTTTTAGGTTATATTGTTTTTCAAGATCTCAGTGTTGTACAATGTGTATATTGATTTAATTTATATCTTGAAAGCATTTTCCTGTAATTTGTCTTGAAGGTACTCTCAGTACTGAAATGTATTAATACTGGTTACCAAGAGTGCTGAATGCTGCATTTAATCTTTATTTTTCAAAGCAATTTAGAATGAAATAATCTGTTCGTTCTAAAGTTGTGCTAATCTTCTGAGCATGGATGGAAGTACAGGAATTAATAGTATGCTTCCAATTTTAAGGAAAATTAATTTGGAGTAATATAGGGTGTGAATTTAAAGCACAATATTAGCTCCCTGTATGGTTAAAACTAATTCAGAATAAGGCACTCTTATTCCAGAATAAGAGTGTCTACACAGGGAGTTAATCAGGAAAAGCTCTTCCAGAATAACTCCTGGTGTAAATAAGCCCTTAACTTGTTTATTCAACAGTAGAGAGATAATATAGTGCATTTAACTGACCAGAAGTGGTGTCCTATTTAATTTACATGGATTTTTTTTTTTGCCCTCTTTTGTATGTAGCTTAAGAAAAGGATACAATTCTGTTTTTCTAACTAAAGAAAGGCACTTTTTCTGAATTTGTAGCACTTTTCTGGACCCTGAGACACGAAGAGCAATGGGAGAACAAGCAGTAGCTCTTGCCAAAGCTGTAAAATATTCCTCTGCTGGAACTGTAGAATTCCTTGTGGACACCAGGAAGAATTTCTACTTTTTGGAAATGAACACTAGACTTCAGGTAAGAAAAACAACTGTTCAGATTCAGAGACAGGATTATTTAAAATAAAATTTTATATATAAATAAATAAATCCCTCCAAACATAGAGCCTGATCCTGTAAAGATCTACATATATGAGTAACTTTACACTGATGTTAATAGGTCTACTCGCATGAGTAAGCTAATGTGCCCAAATCTTTGCAGGAATGGGGCCCTTGCAGAGCACATAGAAATGAGCATTCAGTGCGTTGCTCTTTGTTACACTTGACCTAAAGACCTTGCAAGAGGTCACAGTTAAGTGCTACTGTGAGTTCACAGTAAGTGGCTAGCCACTGTGTTTTGATACTTTTCCCTCTTGCTAACAGAAATTTCCATGTATTTTTCATGCTTTGGTGAAAGTTTGTTGAGTTTTACCAGCAAGGTGATTAAACTACACAATGATGTCAGAAATAAAAATATTGACACATTGAATACTATTTTAGGTCATGAATATAGTACAAAAATACTAAAAAAGGATAGCTCTGTGGATTTCAAGTGGTGTTTGCACTTAATTGTGGAATTGATAATGTGAAATAGAAATGGCTGGAAATAATTCCTTTTTAAAAAGTTATATTTTTTATTAAAGGTTCCTGTTTAATAGCCAGTGTGTCCAAAAAACCACTATTGATAAGCTTTCTTCTGCTGCTACTTTAACATACCAATAATAGCTATATAAGGAAACAGGGTGCATATCTTAAAATCTGTGTAGCATTCGTGAAGATATGACAACATAACTTGCCAAATCTCATGTAAACAAGTAAAATATTCTCCCCTTTCTTCTCCTCCTTCCCCCATGATTTTGAAGCGTTACAGAAAATGAACTGCTAATCTTTATCTAAAAAGAACCAAAATGTGAAACGATGCAATAGGAACAATAAAATTTGTTCAAATTGCAGCAGCTTTTTAACTCACTAATTGGGCCAGATTCTGCCTGCTTCTTTATACAGGTCTGCAGTGATGGGGAGGGTAAAAGGAGCTCCTCCTACTTCCATTGTCCATGCTCAACCTGCATAAGGGCCAGGCACATTTGTAGAGAATGGAGCACAGGGACCACACCCTTAGGTTGGGAAGGGGCACAGAGGAGGTGGTGGGGCCTGTCAAGCTGTCTGGAGTGGCTCATGAGCATGAGTACCAACCTCAGGGCATACTGGAGAAGCATGGCAGAAACCCCAAATTGGTTGAGAGTTCTCACTTAGATTTCACCAACCAAGTATCAAGCATGAACTTCTCAGGCTCTATAACAGCCTAACCATGGAGTCACTCTTGTTTATCTTACCACCCAGGCAAGCTTGCCTTTGTGTTAGTCCCTTACAACAAAAATCACAACAATATTCAGATTACTCCCCATCCCAAAGGAGCTGTCACTTACCCCAAGTCAGCTGCACCTTCGCTCCTACACCAAAGACAACATTTGTAGTCAATCCTATAATAAACTAACTACAGATTTATTAACTAAGAAAAGAAATGAGTTATTTACAAGGTTAAAGCAGGTACACACACTCACACTCACACTCACACACTCTGCAGTCTAGGTCCCAGAAAGGAATAGAAGCTGCTGTAATATGCAAGCTTTATAATTTCTCTAGGGCTAACCCAGGCCAAGCACTGGGGAACGCTTGCTTATGCTTAAAGATCTTTGCCCATCAGAGTTCAATCAGCATAGAGATCATCAGTTCCTTTTTGTCAGGGATTTTTATTCTTTTCCCTCAGCATTCAAGCTGATGGGACACGTCCACCTGCAGGTCTCCTCTTCATGAGTGTGGTGGGGAGCAATCAACAGAGTCTTTGTCCTTTGACGTTTCACAATGGCTCAGTTGGTTTCAATGGGCCTGTGACATTCTATACCTTGGGGGAGTGTACTGTAACCCCCATATTCGTCATTTTCAGATAATCGTGATCTTGCATATAAAGCATGCCTTGTAAGGTATCGGGGGAAAGGTTATGATCTTCTGAAAGTCATTTTTCTATCCATATATGTATATCATTAATGCATATGAAGTTATGAGAATTGTGTTGTATGGTTGTCATTAAAACATGCCTTAAGTTGGGGAATCAGCCAGATATTAGCTCCCCAGAGGCAACAGCAAGGAAAGTAACCAACACCCAGATGGGTTTCAAACAACCAATCAACAACCATTGTCCAGCAAGGGAGGTACAATTCAGTGACTCACCTGCATAAGGCCACACCAGGGGAATTGTTCAACCTTGCCTGGAGACTCAGCAATGCCCCCAGACATGCCTGGACTTGTGCTCCCCAAGCACATGGAACTGAGGTTATAAAACAGAACACAGTGGCCACATGCTGGGCTTTTCTCCTTCACCCACCTGCACTGCAAGCAACAAGGGCACTCTGAAGACTCCAACTGAGGGGACTGGCTCAGATTTCAAGGGTGAAATCTGTATACTACGGACTGCAATATCCAGTGGGGTGAGGAAAACTGTTTAATCTAGATGTTGCCCAATCTAATAGGGTTGAAAGTTTGGACTGCATGCTTATATTTTCTTTTCCTTTGGTAACTAACTCTGACTTTTTGCCTATCACTTAAAATCTACCTTTTATAATCAATACATTTGTTTAACTGTTTATCTTTACCAGTGAGTTTGTTTGATGTGTTTGACAAATCTGCTCAGGTTTTGCAAGGGCTGGTGTATATTCACTTTCCATTGACGAAGTGGTGAACCAATTAATAAATTAGAACTGCTCATCTTGAGCATTGCAAGACAGTATATTCCTGAGGTACAGTGCTGGGAGCTGGGGGGTTTTGGCCCTGGTGCCTTTCTCTGTGTGATTCATGAATGTCTCTGGGAACATTCATGCAATCTATCCAGGTGTGGGGCTCCACATGCTGTTGTGCTGGGTGATCACAGAGCCTGGAGGGGTGTGCTGCTGGTCACTATGCTTGTGAAAGACAGCCCAGGCTGGAGAGAGTTAAGGAGGCACAGCGGTCCCACAGTCCCAGGCTGCACTTCGGGGATTCCGTCTCAGGTCCTTCTTGTGTGCAGGACCTAGCATCTTCTGTAGGAAGCCAACATTTTACATTATTTAATGCTTCTTTCCTGCTTCATGAGTTACACAGCTACAGAGGCTTACAGTGCAAACACTCAATATAGCCTTATAACATGAAGTAAAGATGTTACATGAGATTAATACATGCAGCATCCTACAAGCATTTCATAAAGTCTAAACACTTTTTTGAATACCTATTTAAATAATACTAAAACACGGGGAGCCAGACCGGTTTCCAGCTATACATTCATCAGTGTTCAGTTGGGGCCTAGGAGCCTTGGCATGAGCTGGCACCTGATCTGCCAGCATTATCGGGCCATAAACCTGTCTTCCCTTCCATAAGCCTGCACTGGAGAGAAGGCTGAACCCTATAACACTGATCTTCCTACACTACAAGGAGTGCTTTTTTGGTGCCTGCCCTGATATTGTATAGCTCTGCACTGCTGTTACTATGACTATGTCTACCAGGCACAATTTAGCCCTATGTCAGATTTGATGAGAAGTGGTAAGGATTAATCACTAGACAAGTTGCCAATTTATTGGCCATTAAAGTGCTAGTAAACGCTTGTTTCTTCTGTATATACATTCTGTACATTTATAATTCCCAGTTTGTCTAGCATTTCATATAAAGCTTCTGATAAATCTTTTTATGATTATGAAAATTCATATATGATAGAATCCTAACCTGATGCCAACAGGGATACAGGATCCTAAATTTTCTCCTTTAACACAGTGTTCATTATCTATTAAGGTGTTAGGCTGAAATACAAATGTGATCAGTAGAGTACCCATGTGCTCAATTCTGTCTGTAGCTTTTTTTTTTTTAATCATTGTATGTCTGTCGGTTTTGCGCTGTAATATGTGGTGGTAAAAATCTTCCAGTTCCTCAACATCAAACTCATTCAGTTGTGAATATCTCCAAATTGACAAGAAAAAAGCCATCAGAATGGAATGAATGCCATCTTTAGAAACTTTAAAGACTTCTGTCAAATATTGTGTAAGCAGTTTGAGAGGTCCCCTCTAATAGTAGACCCATTCTTTCCAAGTCTTAAGAAATTTACTAACCTTAAATTACAATACTTATGTACATTCTCTAATTCTACTATCTATCTTGGCTCTGTATTATCTGTAATTAGCATTTCAGTTTGAGGCTGGAGGGTAGCAATTTTCTTTGTTTCTTCTCCAAGCTTTCCCAATTGATCTGTCACTTTTCCCAGCTCTCAAACTTGAGTTTCTGTTCCACGAACAGATATGTAACTAGCATCTAGTTTTTGCTCCCTTCTATTATGAACCAAACATAGACACTCTAATGAACGATCTCCAAATTTAACTTTAGAAACAGGAGAGTCTCCAGATGTCCGTGTATTTGCACTCACTTTTATTGGTACATGCTTCAGCTTTCTGCCTCTTGTACCTTGTAATTGCTTATGAATCAGGATTGCTTGCGAGTTTACTCTTTCTGCTAGTTTGTGCAGAGCTCCCTGTATTTAGAGAAACTTTTCTTGAGGGTCAGTTTATTAATAGGTTAAAGTGTGCCAAGCCTACCCTTGGGCACACTTCAGGCATTATTCTCTTTACCTTTTGGCATCCTCAAAATTCATCCTAAATAAAATGTGCAGTTATGTCTCAGCCTTCATTTAGCCCAGAATCTGTCCCAGCTAGGGACTGATTGGGAATTTTTCTGCTATATGTTTTTTTGGTCAGAAAATGCTGATTCATGTAAACTGAAACTTTTAGTGGAAACATCTGTTTCAACAAAACTGACATCAGGAAGGTTTCTCAGGTCTAGGATTAGGTGTAGGGAGGAGGAGAAAGAGACTGATCCATCTCAGAATAGCTAATAGCAGTGGTTAGGTCACTCACTTGGGTTGTGTGAGTGCCCAGGTTCAAGTTACTGCTCTGCTTGATTTGGAGTAAGGACATGGTCTCCCACATCCCATGTGAGTACCCTAATCACTAGGCTATACAGTCTCTGTCTCTCTTTCTGGCCCAGTGAATAATTAATTATTTACACAAAGCAGAACAGTTCCAGAAGGAGAGATTGAGAAAGACATTAGAATAGGCAGTAGCCTGGTGATTAGGGCACTCACCTGGGATGTGGGAGACCCAGTTTCAGGTCCTTACGCTAAACTGGACAGAGCAGGGTCTCACATCCCAGGTGTGTGTCCTAACCATCAAGCTGCTGGCTATTCTGGCGTGGGTTGGTGTTAACTACATTGGGGCAGATCCTTTCCTCTGTTCCAAACTCTTTATGCTGCCTACTTACCTTCCTTAGGCGTGTTGAGCATAGTTCCGAAACATCTGCAGTGTGTCTTACCCTATCATGCGGTTTTTAAATTTTTTGAGGGAGGTGCTATCTTTTGATCAATTCCTTGGGAAGATTCTTTTTTACCACACAATCTTGTAAACAAGCACAAATAAAGGATGTTTGTTTTTTTATTTCTGTGCTAAATGTTGCAATACAGTATGAAGTTGGGAGACAGAAAACCAGTGTACCAGCGATATGATTTCTATTATAATTTAGATTAATTGTTTGTTACAGATGTTTTACTCTCAATCAGTGGTTCAGGGAAAGTGAATTATTATTTGCTGTCAGCAGAAAAATTTTACATCTAACTGTCCTGCCATATGCTGATGACTACAAGAGGATCTGAGATCAGCTAATTTTGTTAGAGAATAAATCATTCTTGCTATCATGCAGAAAGTATACAGACTTAGATGCTTCCCATATCAGTTACAAGTGAGCTTGCTGCGTATTGTCATGTAGTACACATTTGGAATAGCTTTCAGGCAGAGTTACCACTGTTAGGAGCAGAGCATATGTTGCATATTTGATCCTTTATAGTCACTCGAGGAGTGCATTGGTTTGTGTTACTTAGTTGTCATTTGGTTAATAAAAAGAAGTCATAATCAAGAATAGTGTCAACATGCTTTGAAATAAATTAAAAGCAGAATCTCAGCTCTATAACCTTCCTAGCTTGAGAGCTGTGTCAGAATTTCCCTTTCTAGCAAACACATTCAAAATGATTGTTTTTCTTGCTTTAGGAACACTTCAGTTGAAATATTATTTCTATTAGGCTTTAGATCTAGAGACACTAATTCTTGTGAATAAGGCGTATATGTAATGTAGAGGTGTACAATGTTGCTAAATTTCCTCTAATGTAAATTATCTGATGAGGGCAAAAAAGGTTTTCAAAATGTTAGAACTAATTGTAGTACTTCAAATTCAGAAACATAACCATTCAATTTATGGAAAATATATTATGAGATTGCCCAAGAGATGACAACAGTCATTTAAGCAATTTAGTATGTATAATCCAGGGATTTAGGCCAATCTGTATACATCCAGTGTTGTGATTTTTTTTTAAACCAGGTTTGATTGATATAATATATATTAAAAGGTTATTTGTATAAACAGACTCAGAATGAGATGGAAAATATTGCATATAGATCATGAGACGTGATCATGATGTTCTCTTCTCATGTAACAATTCTGTTGAATATTTTTGTAGCACACAATTTTAATTTCTTATTTAGGAAAAAAGAGGAGTTGTGGTTAGATAGAAGTAAGGGAGCATTAGTTTATCATGTTTGTGTCAGGTTTACTAGAAGAAAATTACATGTCTGTCTCTGTGGTGGTGCTTCCACATTTATTTCCATTATAGCCTGTTCCAGATCTATCATATGTAAGCATGTTGTTTAAGTTTATCTTAAACGTGCGAGCCCTGAGATTGTTTACTAAATGTCCATAACATGTATAAAAGTGTTGTCCAGCAGCAAAATTCTTGTTTCTCTTGTCAAAGTATGAACAATTTCTGGAAAATGTCATGCTATAGTTATGGTATGGCATACTACTGGCAACACTCAGTGCAGATCTTTAAAGCTATGATTTTACATTTGAGGAATTTTGTCCATCCTTACATGTGTCTGTATTTTGTTTGCTTGTTTTTTTTGCTGACCTGATGAAGACCATTGAAAAGAGAGAGAGGGAGACATACCTTCCAGAATAGCTAATAGTCCAGAATTTAGGGTACTCACCTGGGATGAGATAGACATAGGTTCAAGTCTCTACTCTGGATTTCCAAGTGCTGTTGCCAGAAAATTATATTCTGTCTTACATTTTTTTGTTTTTTAAAAGAAAATTCAACACAGCCTATGAATGTAAGTGTTCTGGAAATGGCTTTTGACCAGTCTGCTGCAACTGTTGACTGTTTTATGTCCGTATAGCACAATAATGGGAAAAATATCCTTGCAAAGTAAAATTGACAGAACAGAATTCCATATCTAGGTAGTAGATCTACCAAAACACCAAAAACGTCAGGCAGAGCAGGTACTTGAATCTGGGTCTCCCATGTTGCAGGTGAATGCCCTGACCAGTGGGCTGTTAGCCATGCAGGGGTGGGTTAGTCTGTCTGTTTCTTTTGTGAAAAATTTTGAAAGGTCTCGGGTTTGTCCTTATGCAGAAAGGGAAAATATTTTAAAACCTTGACAGTTTTCATGGGATGGGAAACTGATTTTTGTCCAACTCTTGTAACGAACTCAGTGTAAATAACTAGATAGATACAACTAGAAGTTGTTTTCTGCTACCTGTAGCAAATCCCTGAGAAAGTAAGTGATAGTTTTTGTTGGCTGGTTTGTTGTTTTTTGTGGGGGAGGTGAGGTGGGTGGGAAGGGGTGGTTGTCATTGTATCAGAAGACTGCAATATTAAGAAATGTGAAGTGTCTCAAAGTAAAATTTCAAATGACTACAACTGCAATTTGCTGAGGCATGTTGTTCAGGTTTCTTAATGTTGCATTGCTGCATTCATTTCGCGTAGTCCATCAGACAGGCATCAGATGGGAAAGGCTTTCAGTTGTTACTAACCTGGGCTGGGTTTAAACTACTGACCGAGAGGTGAAAGGTTTCTTCTCCTGTTACCAATCCCCTAAGCCTCCCAGAATCCAGTCTTCACAAAGTTTATGCTGGCTGTCCATGCCTGTTTGTTGGGCCGGAGGAAAAGGTGATTTTCCTGCCAGACAAGACTCCTTTACACAAGAGGGTCAGCTGACAACAGTTAACTAGATTTTGCCATGCTCTTGCCTCTTTAATGCAACTTCCATTGCATAGCCACTAGCTGTTTGCTGCTTCTCAAACTCTCAGAAAGAACTACAGAAAAACGTTGCGAATTGTTATTGACAGAAGAGACTGCATTGTTTCCAAAGTCGCTGAATCTGATGGATGCCGTTAATAGAGCTGCCAACACATGGAATAATGTCTCAGGCCATGTCTGCACTAGCACTTATGTCGCAAAACTTTTGTCACTCGGGTGTGAAAAAAATACACCCCCTCCCCCCTGAGCAACATGAGTGTTTATGCCACCAAAACTTGTGTGCACAGCGCTATGTCGGTGGGAGACACTCTCCCGCTGATAAAGCTACCACCGTGCATTGAGGTGGTTTTATTATATCGACAGGAGAGTTCTCTCCTGTTGGCATAATGTGGCTACACGAGTGCTCTTACAGCGGCACAGCTGTAAGCTTGTAAGCACAGATTTGGCCTCAGATATGATACCACCACGTGCCGGTAATAAAATATATCAGAGTGGAAAACAAAGGAAATTTTTTTTGACATTGAGAATAAGCCTGAGAAAGAAACCAAAGAGTTTATTAGTTTTAGTTGCTTGGATATGAAGAATATTTAAGAATGTGACCACAGCCAGCTTAGTTAGAGGACTTCAGGAGGACTCAGAGATTATTGCTGACTATAATGCAAGCAAGAGGAAATAGAAGCTCTAGAAAGAAAGGTATAAGAGTCTTTATCAAGTGTGAAATGGGAAGGAAATTCTGTAGAATTAACAGGCTGTCAGGATTTGTCAGAAGTGCTAGAGGAGCCAACAAGGGGGGGAGCTTTTCTTGACCTGCTGCTCACAAACCGGGAAGAATTAGTGGGGGAAGCAAAAATGGATGGGAATCTGGGAGGCAGTGACCATGAGTTGGTTGAGTTCAGGATCCTGACACAGGGAAGAAAGGTAAGCAGCAGGATACTGACCCTGGACTTCAGGAAAGCAGACTTCGACTCCCTCAGGGAACGGATGGGTAGGATCCCCTGGGGGGCTAACATGAAGGGGAAAGGAGTCCAGGAGAGCTGGCTGTATTTCAAGGAATCCCTGTTGAGGTTACAGGGACAAACCATCCCGATGAGTCGAAAGAATAGTAAATATGGCAGGCGACCAGCTTGGCTTAACGGTGAAATCCTAGCGAATCTTAAACATAAAAAAGAAGCTTACAAGAAGTGGAAGGTTGGACACATGACCAGGGAAGAGTATAAAAATATTGCTCGGGCAAGTAGGAATGAAATCAGGAGGGCCAAATCGCACCTGGAGCTGCAGCTAGCAAGAGATGTCAAGAGTAACAAGAAGGGTTTCTTCAGGTATGTTGGCAACAAGAAGAAAGCCAAGGAAAGTGTGGGCCCCTTACTGAATGAGGGAGGCAACCTAGTGACAGAGGATGTGGAAAAAGCTAATGTACTCAATGCTTTTTTTGCCTCTGTCTTCACTAACAAGGTCAGCTCCCAGACTGCTGCACTGGGCATCACAGCATGGGGAGTAGATGGCCAGCCCTCTGTGGAGAAAGAGGTGGTTAGGGACTATTTAGAAAAGCTGGACGTGCACAAGTCCATGGGGCCGGATGAGTTGCATCCGAGAGTGCTAAAGGAATCGGCGGCTGTGATTGCAGAGCCATTGGCCATTATCTTTGAAAACTCATGGCAAATGGGGGAAGTCCCAGATGACTGGAAAAAGGCTAATGTAGTGCCAATCTTTAAAAAAGGGAAGAAGGAGGATCCTGGGAACTACAGGCCAGTCAGCCTCACTCAGTCCCTGGAAAAATCATGGAGCAGGTCCTCAAAGAATCAATCCTGAAGCACTTACATGAGAGGAAAGTGATCAGAAACAGTCAGCATGGATTCACCAAGACAAGGTCATGCCTGAATAATCTAATCGCCTTCTATGATGAGATTACTGGTTCTGTGGATGAAGGGAAAGCAGTGAATGTATTGTTTCTTGACTTTAGCAAAGCTTTTGACACGGTCTCCCACAGTATTCTTGTCAGCAAGTTAAAGAAGTATGGGCTGGATGAATGCACTATAAGGTGGGTAGAAAGTTGGCTAGATTGTCGGGCTCAGCGGGTGGTGATCAATGGCTCCATGTCTAGTTGGCAGCCGGTGTCAAGTGGAGTGCCCCAGGAGTCGGTCCTGGGGCCGGTTTTGTTCAATATCTTCATAAATGATCTGGAGGATGGTGTGGATTGCACTCTCAGCAAATTTGCGGATGATACTAAACTGGGAGGAGTGGTAGATACGCTGGAGGGCAGGGATAGGATACAGAGGGACGTAGACAAATTGGAGGATTGGGCCAAAAGAAATCTGATGAGGTTCAATAAGGATAAGTGCAGGGTCCTGTACTTAGGACGGAAGAACCCAATGCACAGCTACAGACTAGGGACCGAATAGCTCGGCAGCAGTTCTGCGGAAAAGGACCTAGGGGTGACAGTGGACGAGAAGCTGGATATGAGTCAGCAGTGTGCCCTTGTTGCCAAGAAGGCCAGTGGCATTTTGGGATGTATAAGTAGGGGCATAGCGAGCAGATCGAGGGACGTGATCGTTCCCCTCTATTCGACATTGGTGAGGCCTCATCTGGAGTAGTGTGTCCAGTTTTGGGCCCCACACTACAAGAAGGATGTGGAAAAATTGGAAAGAGTCCAGCGGAGGGCAACAAAAATGATTAGGGGCCTGGAACACATGATTTATGAGGAGAGGCTGAGGGAACTGGGATTGTTTAATCTGCGGAAGAGAAGAATGAGGGGGGATTTGATAGGTGCTTTCAACTACCTCAAAGGGGGTTCCAAAGAGGATGGATCTAGACTGTTCTCAGTGATAGCTGATGACAGAACAAGGAGTAATGGTCTCAAGTTGCATTGGGGGAGGTTTAGGTTGGATATGAGGAAAAACTTTTTCACTAGGAGGGTGGTGAAACACTGGAATGCGTTACCTAGGGAGGTGGTAGAATTTCCTTCCTTAGAAGTTTTTAAGGTCAGGCTTGACAAAGCCCTGGCTGGGATGATTTAATTGGGGATTGGTCCTGCTTTGAGCAGGGGGTTGGACTAGATGACCTCCTGAGGTCCCTTCCAACCCTGATATTCTATGATTCTATGATTTTTGAATAGCAGGATTTTAGTTTACACAGAAATCTTGAAATTTTGAACAAGGAAATGTGTTGGATTTTCAAAGGCTATTTGTCAGAAAATTATACTTTTTTAAAAATTGAACACAGCCTATGAATATAAGCATTCTGGAAATGACTTTTGACCTGTCTGCTAACTATGGGATGTTACATGTCTGTACAGCACAGTAATGGGGGGAAAATCCTTGCAAAGTAAAGTTGACAAAACAGAATTCTTAAATTTCAAATCTATGTGGTAGATCTTCCAGAACATCAAAATGTGGAAAGTTTTATGGTTATCATGAGAAGAGGACTAAGTATCTTATTATAATTGCATATGCAAAGAGATCTTTTAGAAGAGTCAGCAGGTACTGGAAAGTTTTGTTAAAGTATTTGCTACAAGAGGTCTTTACTAATTTTGATATAAAACAACAAGAGACACCCCTTTGTACGCTTTAGAAGCAGATCCTCAGCTGGTGTAAACTGTCCATAGCTCCACTGAAGTCAGCTTCAATTAGCTGAGGATCTGCCTCTGACAAATACTTAAAAAATACAATAGATTGAAAAGAAGTAGCAACCCATACTGTATAATAATAAGTAACTAGGCAGGACAAATAATAAACCAAATTCCCCACTTATAATATTTTCTTTTTCAGACCCCCACTCATCCCTGAAGGGATGTGCTTGGCCAAATTTCCTGAAGGCCAACAGATGTGGGCTTTTGTGAACCACAGCTGAGGAAGTGCATTCCAAAGGAAAGAGGTCCTTACAGAAAACACCTTGCCAAGAGCCCTCTCTCCTTCTTCCTTTTCTTTTTTAATTCTGCGTGTGGGTCCAGCTGGGTGTGCCTCTGCTGGTCACAGCTCAGGTCGTATGTCATGACTTCACATAATTATTTTCAGTAATTTATGTGGGCCAGATCATCAGCTGGTGTAAACTGATGTAGTTCCACTGAAGTCATTGCAGCCCTAGTGATTTAAACCATCAGAGGATCTGGTCCTATGTCTATATACATTACATACTTCCCTTTGTCCCCATTCAGGAAAGCATTCTGGGATACATTTTCTATGAATGTGGTCTTGCAAATGTTGGGATTGGTGTATGTGAGACTGAATGTGAGTTTTTAAAAGCAGTATTAGCGGTCAAGAACTCTTGAGGTACCTAAATATAAGTACACTGCTGTAGCTCTCCTGCTTTCCAGCTCTTCAATATAAAGGACATAGGGTTACTGAAATAAAAAGTATCTGACCTTGGAACTGTTTATCCAGAATGTATTTTGTAAAATGTTAGTTGGTTTTGGGTAATGAAAATTTATTTTGTTGACTAGGGAGAGCCCATAAGATCCCAAGTAAATCATATGCTTTTGTATACTATGCCATAATTTGAAAGCTTTGGGTTATTGATTTGCATGTAAAGAGGTATATGCCATTGCTATAACCAAGGAAAGACTTTCCGCAGAAAGGATGACATATTACTTTTAATCCCATTGAAATTCAGATTCTCTGCGCCACTGTGCTCTATTCAGATACTCCTGCTAATTTGTAAGTAACATGATGCCATTTGAATATACGGGCATAAGTGTGGTGTAGTCGAAAATCATGTGTGTTTACTGATGGGTATGAACACCTCAGAACAGCTAGACCATTTACTCCTTGAAGTTATTCATCTGTGATCAGGGGAACAGCCTTTACCAGTCCAGCTCTTGGCTGGATTTATAGACAAAAGTTATATGATTGTTTCAGTGGCTGCAGTCTATAGCTCTGTTTAACTGGGCAATTAGGTGACTGTGATTAGGTACGGTTTGGAAGCCGGAGCACAAGTTTCTTCACTCTAATCCATGCTCTGACACTTACTGGACTGAGACTTTGACTAAGTTACTTAACCTCCTTGTATTCTTATCCACCTCCCAAAGGAGTTATGAGTGGCTAAGTAAGCAAATACACTTCTTATTTCTGAGGGATGGTGTCTCGGGGTTCTCTCCTCGGCACTGGGGTACCTCCTTGTAGCTGCATCTGGGGAATAGATCGACCTGGTCTGATGCTTCACTCTGTCTCTTGTTCATGCTGTGTCCCTTTCATGCTCCAGGACTTACAGAGCTTTCTCTTCCTGACTTGGGATGCTCCTTCTTTGTGGGTTGGGATGTTCGCTCTTTGTGGCTTGGCCCTCCAGCCAGGTCACTATATGGTTTCCCCCTTCTGGGGTATTAAGTCACTGGATTGGCTCTTCCCCAGTGGCCAGTTGGGGAACCCTATTGCTACTCCAGATTCTAGGTCAGAGACCCTTAAAGCAGTGGCCAAGGTCTGCACTGTTAAAGACCTTGCTGCCGTTTCCCTGGGCCTTTTCCTACTCCACCTCTATCAGGCTTCTGCTCCACCACGCTTCTGGGTAAACCCTGCCTTCAGGGCTAGGATCCCAGGGCTTCTTCTCCCACTTGAGTTTCCTCCTTTCCCTCTCTGAGCCCAGAGAGTGACTGCATATCTCCACACTGCAGCCCCTTTCTGCTGCCGACTTTCCCAACTTTATACCAGGCCCTCCCCCTCCTGCCCAGCTGGTCTCCATCCTGTCAGGGCTTGTTTATCAAGTCAGGCTACACCTGAGGGATAATTAATCAGGTTACTTATCCCCTTCTTAGCCACATTAACCCTTTTTGGGTGAGTGTGGAGTGAACACCCCATCGCGGACGGTTAGCTGATTGCTGTGGTGGATCAGAAGAATAGCAGTGACTAGCTTCGAAGGGGATGTCTTCTATTCTCTTTTACCGAAGTTTGGTGGCCACAACAAAGAGGGCTTTTGGGGAAAGGGACTTGAAAATGGAAGTGTTGGACATGGATCCTCAGGATACCAGCTATATGTGGGGGAGTAAGTGAAATTTCTTAAGCAGGTATATTTTGTTCCTCTGTGCATTGAAATGGGAACTTATTTCTCATTGTAAATTGCTTTTGGAAAGACTTGCCGTAAGTAACGGTATTGACAGTAAATGTGATATCTTGGGTCGTTAAATATGTTGAGTGTTCATTCTTGACAAATCTATTTTCTTGACCTACTGATAATGAGGTCAGTTGCCTTGTTAAAACTATGGTTTGTAGGTTGCTGGGAATGTATCTAATTTTATATTCATGCTAAAGACAGTAGTTATGTGGTAAATAATATTTATGTGATTGTGGGTTAATTCACATGGGTACTTTTTGTCTTATGGGCTGAAGTTTCACTGGCGATATCTTGGATCAGCTTGGTATAAGATCTGAGTGCTGCCTTGGACTAGAACAGCTGATCCCTGCTGAATGTGGTACATATCCTTTCATGAGCATATTTAAACCAGTTTATTTCTTTTAAATAAAGTTTTGATTTGGCAGCCTAAGGGCATCTCTGCTTTACAAATTTTTGCAAGTTACATTGGCATAAAGCTGTCGCAGTTAGTGTAATTGCTTGGGTGCATCTGTACTCTGTTCCTTGTGTCGGTGCTGTGTGTACTCACCAGGAGTGCCGGTTTCAGTGCACAGTGCGGTGCACCATGGGCTGGTATCCCAGTGTGTTACTCGCCACTGTCCAGCACACTGTCTTTTGGGAAATTTTGGCAGTGCATTGTGGGGTAGAAACGAGTGGCGCAGGAGTGACTGACTGCAGTGTCAAGTTCCTATTATGCAACTCTCTCCACTGCATAATGCCATCTTTATCCCATAATTTTTGCGCCTGTTTTGAAAATACCACAAACCCATGTAGGACTTGCTCTGATGGAAGCATGGCGTCTGAAGAGCTCTGCACTATTGTCATGAATGTTGCAAGCACAGGACATACGATCCTCCAGTATTTGCAGACCTAAAGGAAGAGCTACAGGGAACATGATTATTTCCTGGAGGGCAGATTGCTGTGGGACATAACTATAACCAATTCAAGATTGTTGGTGGTGTTCCTAGACCAACTGCGAACCGTAGAGAGCCACTTTTGGACCTGAGAAACCATCACTAACAGGGGGGATCAATTGTAATGCAGGCTTGGGATGATGAATGGTGTATGCAGATCTTTTGTGTGGACAAGGCCATGTTCTTGGATCTGTATGCAAGAATGTGAGCTGCACTGACAATGGAGAATTGAGTGTCGATTGCACTCTGGAAACTTGCAATGCCTAATTGCTACCAGTTAGTGGGACATCATTCATCATTTTGGAATTGGAAGATCCACTGTGGGGGCCATTGTTATGCAAGTATGCAAGGCCCAGGTTTGTGACTCTCTGCAATGTGCAGGGCGTGGTGGATGGAATTGCAGCAATGATGTTCCCAAACTATGGTGGAGTGATAGATGGCACACACATCCCTATTTTGGCACCAGTCCATTTTGCCACAGAGCACATCCAAGGGCGACTCTTCTATGGTTATGCAAGTGCTGATGGATCACCGGGGATGCTTCACTGACATCAGTGTTGGCTGGTCAAGGAAGTTGCATGACACTTGTATCTTTAAGGACATAGGACTGCTGTTCAGAAAGCTGTAAGCAGGGATTTTTTTTCCCGACGAGCGAATTATCATCGGTGATGTTGAAATGCTATAGTGACGCTGGGGGACCCACCTTACCCCTTATTCCTCTAGCTCATGGGGCTGTACACTGACCACCTCGATAGCATCAAGGAAAGATTCGGCTTTAGGCTCAGCACGTGCAGAATGACAGTTGAATGTGATTTTGATAGTCTGAACAGATGCTGGCATTGTTTGCTCACAAGATTGGATCTCAGTGAGAAAAATATCCCTATGGTTATAGCTGCCCACTGCATCCTGCATAATATCTGTGATGCTAACAGGAAAAAGTTGCTGCCAGGCTGTAGCAGCTGTCTGCTGAGTTTGAACAGCCAGACACAAGGGCTATCAGAAGAGCTCAATGTGGAGCTCTATGGCTCAGGAAGGCTTTGAAAGAACACTCTAACAGTGAGCCAGAGTAATGCGTTGTGGTGTCCTGTGCTCTCCCTGATTCTGCTCTTTGGGGTCCTGTTGGGAATTGTGTGGTGCTTGGTGCATATCTCTGCATATATCACTGACAATGCACCTTGTGGTCTTGCTGTAGATTTATGCTTATTATACTGTGTGTGTCACTAATTCTATGAGTTGTGTCACAGAATACAGTAACAAGTAAGTGAGCGTTTTCACTACTGTCAGGCACTCTGCAGCATATGTTAGCAACTAATAAAGATTAATTGTTTTCCAAACAATACTATTTTATTGAGTAATGAAAACTCTTAAAAATACTCTGTGCAACTTAAAAGAAAATATATTAAAACTTTAATAAATTTATGGAACAGAAGAAACATTCATTTCCATTTTAGCTACGCATACATCAACCTTGGTTCTCACAGGTCAGTGTATATGAAGCTGTGGTTGTCCTGAATGTCCCCAGTGGTGGTGTGGCGGGGTAGGGATGCGACCCCAATGCAATGTGGAATCTTGCGGGGTGGATTATAGGGTGGGGCTATACTGAAGTTCTCCGTGGACCGTAAAGGGAGGTGAGCCTGGATTGTTGAGCTTGTGGGTCTACATGTGTCTGCAGCATTTGTGTTTGCTGCTTGAAAAGACCCATTATGTCCTGATGCATCTCCCTCTCCAACTCCTGGGCCGTGCTACTGTCTGCAATATTCATCCTCCAGGCCTTATGGTCACCGTCTGATGCAACATTGGCTTGCAGGATCTTGGTGAAAATGTCATCCAGAATCCTTTTTTCCCCCCTCCTTCTGATATGGGTCAGGCATTTCACTGGTGTGGACGGCAAACCCCTCAAGGCCACAACGGCAGCAGCTACAGATAAAACACAGAGTTACCACTGACAGTATAGTCGCAATGGAAAGCGAAAGTTAAGATTCAGAACTCCCTCCCCTGGCTCCCTCATTGACACTCTTGCTTCAGAGTACTTATGCAGGGTGCTACTCACAGCTCCAGCCATGTTGAGTATGGCCTTGCCAGGGGTGAGGGAAATGAGGATGGAATTGCTAGGTTGCAGGGAACTGAGTATAGGGCAATGGCACTGGATACTGGCGGTGGTGATTTTTAGCTGATATCATGCTTCTGACTGGACTGTGGTGGAGTTTCAAAACAGCTTCTGGCTTGCAGCATAGCTGGACCCCGACCTGTCACATGTCCTACATCCTCCACCACCACCACCTCTACCTCATCCTCACTGCTCTTGTCAGGGACCTGTGACTTGGGATCCTTGGTAGCGTGTTGGTGGGATCTCCATTACGTGTGGCAGGTGTGCAACTCGTCACTGGATTGACTGTTGACCTCCCTGGTCTTGTGATATGCCTGCCGTGGTTCCTTTGTTTCCATGCAGCACTGCTGCTGATCCCTATGGTACTCCTTCTGCATCCCCCATGCAATCTTGTAGACGTCCACATTTCTATGGCTGTTCCATTGCTGTGCCTGTACAGTCTCTTCTGTCCCCAGGTCCAGGAGATCCAGTATCTCCTGTGTACTCCAGGCCAGAGTGTGTCTGGAGTGCATAGCTGGCATGGTCAGCTGGGCAGTTGCACGCTACAGTGGAGAGCTGCTAGCTATGCTCACCAAGGTGGACACTCTGAAAAAGCCATTTAAAAAATTCACAGGGTTTTAAAAGGCAGGGGTCGGGGTTCTGGTCTCTTTGACAATGGGCAGAGGATTTCACAATTGTGACCAGAGTAGTCAATGTTGGGTATTGTGGGAAACACCAATCTGGAAACGCCAGTTACTATGTGGGTGCAATGGAGAGCTAACATCATAGGGAGACAAATTAAAGCTGTTTACCCTTCCCTTTATATTTATGACAGAAGCATAGGCCTCGTCTACCCTACGAAGTTAGGTCGACATAAGGTAGCTTCCACTGATGTAACTTGCCTACTACACTGACTTAGTAACTCCACCTCTGAGAGAGGCTTACCGCTTACGTCGATGTAGTTAGGCGATGCAGTGTCAGTATAGACCTTGTGTTGCTTACATCACTATTGCTGCCTTTTAGAAGCTGTCCCACAGTGCCCTCGCACTGACAGTTAAATCAGTGCAAACGCCCTGGTTAGTACGCGCACCACCGACACAAGGAGTGTAGTGTGGACATGCAAAAGCAATTTAATTACTGTGGTGGCTGTAAGTTGACTTAATTTTGTAGAGTAGACTTGCTCATAGACACATGCATAGCTAGTATGGAAATGTAGGTTGGAGGAGGAAAAGAAAATTAATATAAAAAGATTATAAATCTATTCTAAGCACGAAAAACAAGAGTAGATCTCTGAAAAGAGTAGAAGTAAAATAGAATAACCTGCCAAAAAAGGAAGATGACTTTAAATGGAGAAATCTATTTAAAGAAAAACAGGGGAGGGAAGAGGAAATAAATCCAAGATCACCATGTACAAAAAAAAATATTTTGTGAAATAATCACAATCCTTCCATTATATGAGGAAGAAAGATATATTAGTTTCCTTTAGGGGGGTCAGTTCTGCAGCCTTTGCCCCTCAGTAAGATCTAAGGGATTAGACCCTTAGGTTCAGATCCTGTACATGAGCTCTGTGTGTGTGTGTGTGTGTGTGTGTATATCCTTGCATCCTTGTGGAGTATATTGCAGGATCAGGGCCATAGTTTGAACAGGATAGAACAGTTTTAGTCTTTTGGACTGTAGGCTTCATACTCTGCATATTGCTGAACATATTCAAAAAACAAATTGCAAAGACTAAGGTTTCTTAGCTGACTGCTTCATGTCACTGAGATATTTAATTAAAAAATTCAACTTAAAATATACAACTCAGTTTCCACCTCATTTTATCGATTATATTTTGGAGATTTAACCATGCGAGTGTGTTTACAAAATATCTGACTAGAAATTATTAATAGAATAGTGTCTAGATTAGTTTCAATGGAATATGTATATAAAAAAGCTTGCTAGCCATATTTTTAATACCATTTTCTTCAAATACAAAGGGAGTATTTTGAAGCAACAAGATAATATTGACTAAGTCAAAGAGCCTTATTGTAGAGCAGATTAAATAAATGTTTGTGAGTCTTAAGAAACAAACAACAAAAATATTTCTCTTTCCAGAAACATTCCATCCTATTTTGATCATCAACAATTAAGCTGACAACCACAATGACGCTATTGTGCCTGGAATGCCAAGTGTAATCCAAGAAAAATGATGAGGCTAAATAATAAAAATGTCTTCTTTAGAGAAATGTTATATTTTTTCCCCCAGTATTAAAATTCTGAAAGTGTTCTAAAGTTAAAGGTAATTTTTTAATTAAAATCCTAACTGTGAGAACAAGTTCTCTTGACCAAATAATTGATATATAAAGTAACTTTCTATTAAAACTTCATTTTAATAAAAAATTAAGTGCTGCAAAGTGTAACACTGCAAGGTGGCTGCTGAATTGTTTCCCAGATACTTCAAATAGGGTTATTAAGTGTGACATACTGGAGAGTATCATGTGCTAGGTAAAATCAAGATTGAATCCCAAAGGTATGTTCTTAAACTGCATAATCAGATCCCCATTTTCAATACCATGTTTATGCTTCAAAGAATAGGTGCTTATTTCAGTGATGATTTGTCATTAAAATTATGTCAAAATGTCTTAAAATGTTGTTGAAACTATAAAAACACTCACAACACACACAGGGCTAATTATGGGTGCCATCTGTTTATTTTTACAAAGCCATTTTTTTTTGAAGGACCAGTGCATCTTCTTGCTCTGATAAAGCACAAGATTATTATAATGACTAACTGTTTTCCTTCAATTAGTGTACTTGAAGTAAGGAAGACAACTGGTTTGTTCATTGACCTTTTCCTGTGTCATAAAATGTATATAATATGACATCTCATGATAGAGAAATCATTGTGAAGTGCATTTTCTTAAGATATTTGACCCTTAGAACAAAAACATTTTATAATAAAAATGGCAGTTCTGTCATATTTTTTACTTGGGAAGTTGTAATGCTCTCATTGTGTGTATCACATGCTAATATAGTATGTGTCTCCGATTGTGTCTACATAGTAGGACCATAACTCATCTTCTTTGGGTGCTTTCATTTCACAACTTCTCCAAAATCGTTTGAGATTGCTGTAAATTAATAAATATTTTCAGTTTACAACCATATAAAAAACCACGTGTGTATGTAAATTTGCACATGCACCCAGTCCGACTCTGCTTTAGTGTGAACGATGGGTATTCCCATGACAGCATCATCCAAAGCCGTTAGCAGCAATTTGCTGAGAGAGCAGAGTGACTCGACTGGTCCAGCCCAGCTATTGTGCCTGCTAAGCACTACACAGATAAGTCTGGAGGGAAAAAAACTGAAGGATCCATCTGCTCATTTCTGCTACACTGCGCTGATGTAAGATTACGCTAATCTGGTTGCTTGTCAGGACAGGTTAGTGAAAGCAGGCGAATGGGTGAGATTTAGGGTAGACTAGCTCTATGGAAAATCGTAAGCTGCTCCTGTACATGCCATGTTAAGTGTAGCAGAATGGGTTGATTATGAGCTACTTTGAGGATTTCAGTTAAAATACATTACATTGCTCGGTTAAAAATGAGTCCTCCTTCTTTATACTTCCAAACAAACAAGAAACTAACACATCTGCACCAAATACCATTGTTGTAAAAAAAAATAAATAATAAAACATACTTTCATATTTTTTTTCTAGTTTTGCTTTTACTCCTTGTGATTAGTTATTGTATTTACAAATTGCTTATTTATTTTGTTTAGATTTTTACAAAAGAAGATGGTTACTGTTGTGATTTTTTGTTTTATTTTTGCTTGTCTCTTTAGTTTGGTTTGGTGAAGAAAGTCCAGAGTTGGAAATTAACCCTTGTCCCATTTTTGGCTGGTGATATCTTTGTTTATCTGTATTTGTTTATGATGGATTTTTTTGGTTGTTTTTGTTACCTACTGACTGTCAGTTCTTGACCTTGCAGGTTGAACATCCCATCACAGAATGCATTACTGGCCTGGACCTAGTCCAAGAAATGATCCGTGTTGCTAAGGGTTACCCTCTCAGGCACAAACAAGCTGATATTCCCATCAACGGCTGGGCAGTTGAATGTCGAGTTTATGCTGAGGTAAAATAAGTGGTAAGGGGTGGGAGGCTGTATGTGGAGCAGTAATACCCAGGTGTAGATAGGCACCAAGGTGAAGTCAAGGTTTATAATTTGAGATTTGTAATTTACTGTATGTAACACAACTGATTAAAGAAAGTTTTATGTGGATTTTTGTGTTGTAATTCAAAAGAATAGCCTGAAACCAAAATTATTGCCACATAGGTTCTTCTAAAAATATATCTCCTGCAAGTAGCCAATAATCATTTCAAAGGAAGTTTACGGCATATTTTCAGCCTAATTTAGTATGATGATTCGGCTGTATTCCATTTTCTTCTGAACTATTAACTAGTACTTCAGGTTTGCTCACCTCCACGTTTTTCTTAAACCTTTTGGCTTAAATATTTGAGTAAAATTTTGTAAGCTGCCAAACTTTTAATGGTACTGAGGCATTTGCTAATAGTTCAGGAAGGATGTTTGTTCCTCTGTAACTGCATTTGCTTTATATGACCAACTTGGAAAGTGAATTTCAAAACCATAAGTGCAC